>NW_027671711.1:600000-1147000 GCF_964165515.1 Mesoplodon bidens | reverse complement strand
CTGGGCTATGGTTAGGGCTAGGGAAAGGCAAGGCTTAGGGCACAGGTCAGGGAACGGAAACGCGGGAGTGTAAGGCTACGTGCTGATGCACGGTTCAGTGCCAGAGTACAGGCCAGGAGTAGGCAACGGCGTAGGGTAAGGTTTAGGGCTGGTGGTGGGTTTCCGTTCCGGGCTAGGGTTAGGGTTAGGGAACGGCAAGGCTTAGGGCAGAGGTGAGGGTACGGAAACGTGAGAGGGACGGGCTACGTGCTGACGCACTGGTCAGTGGCAGCGTACGGAACAGGAGTAGGCAACGGCATAGGATAGAGTGTAGGGCTGGTGGTGGATTTGCGTTCAGGGCTAGGGTTAGGGTTAGCGAACGGCAAGGCTTAGGGCACAGGTGAGGGTATGGAAACGTGGGAGGGACAGGCTACGTGCTGACGCACGGGTCAGTGCCAGCGTACGGGTCAGGAGTAGGGTACGGCGTAATGTAAGGTGTAGGGCTGGTGGTGGGTTTCTATTCCGGGCTAGGGTTAGGGTTAGGGAACGGCAAGGCTTAGGGCACAGGTGAGGGTACGGAAACTTGGGAGGGTCAGGCTACATGCTGACGCAATGTTCAGTGCCAGCGTACGGGCCAGGAATAGGGTACGGCGTAAGGTAAGGTGTAGGGCTGGTGGTGGGTTTCTAATCCGGGCTAGGGTTAGGGTTAGGGAACGGCAAGGCTTAGGGCACAGGTGAGGGTATGGAAACGTGGGAGGGTCAGGCTACGTGCTGACGCATGGGTCAGTGCCAGCGTACGGGTCAGCAGTAGGGTACGGCGTAAGGTAAGGTGTACGGCTGGTGGTGGGTTTCCGTTCCGGGCTAGGTTTAGGGTTAGGGAACGGCAAGGCTTAGGGCACAGGTGAGGGTACGGAAACTTGGGAGGGTCAGGCTACATGCTGACGCACTGTTCAGTGCCAGCGTACGGGCCAGGAATAGGGTACGGCGTAAGGTAAGGTGTAGGGCTGGTGTTGGGTTTCTAATCCGGTCTAGGGTTAGGGTTAGGGAACGGCAAGTCTTAGGGCAAAGGAGAGGGTACGGAAACGTGGGACGGTCAGGCTACGTGCTGACCCACGGTTCAGTGCCAGCGTACGGGCCAGGAATAGGGTACGGCGTAAGGTAAGGTGTACGGCTGGTGGTGGGTTTCCGTTACGGGCTAGGGTTAGGGTTAGGGAACGGCAAGGCTTAGGGCACAGGTGAGGTTACAGAAACGTGGGACTGTCAGGCTATGTGCTGACGCACGTGTCAGTGCCAGCGTACGGGCCAGGTGTAGGCAACGGCGTAAGGTAAGATGTAGGGCTGGTGGTTGGTTTCCGTTCCAGGCTATGGTTAGGGTAAGGGAACGGCAAGGCTTAGGGCACAGGTGAGGGTACGGAAACTTGGGAGGGTCAGGCTACATGCTGACGCACTGTTCAGTGCCAGCGTACGGGCCAGGAATAGGGTACGGCTTAAGGTAAGGTGTAGGGCTGGTGTTGGGTTTCTAATCCGGTCTAGGGTTAGGGTTAGGGAACGGCAAGTCTTAGGGCAAAGGAGAGGGTACGGAAATGTGGGAGGGTCAGGCTACGTGCTGACGCACGGGTCAGTGCCAGCGTACGGGCCAGGAGTAGGCAACGGCGTAAGGTAAGGTGTAGGGCTGGTGGTTGGTTTCCGTTCCAGGCTAGGTTTAGGGTTAGGGAACGGCAAGGCTTAGGGCACAGGTGAGGGTACGGAAACGTGGGACGGTCGGGCTACGTGCTGACGCACGGGTCAGTGCCAGCGTACGGGCCAGGAGTAGGCAACGGCGTAGACTAAAGTGTAGGGCTGGTGGTGGATTTGCGTTCTGTGCTAGGGTTATGGTTAGGGAACCGCAAGGCTTAGGGCACAGGTCAGGGTCAGAAACGTGGGAGGGTAAGGCTATGTGCTGATGCACCGTTCAGTGCCAGAGTACAGGCCAGGAGTAGGCAACGGCGTAGGGTAAGGTTTAGGGCTGGTGGTGGGTTTCCGATCCGGGCTAGGGTTAGGGTTAGGGAACGGCAAGGCTTAGGGCACAGGAGAGGGTACGTAAACGTGGGAGGGTCAGGCTACGTGCTGACGCACGGGTCAATGCCAGCGTACGGGCGAGGAGTAGGCAACTGCGTAAGGTATGGTTTAGGGCTGGTGGTGGGTTTCCGTTCCGGACTAGGGTTAGGGTTAGGGAACGGCAAGGCTTAGGGCACAGGTCAGGGTACGGAAACGCGTGAGGGTAAGGCTACGTGCTGATGCACGGTTCAGTGCCAGAGTACAGGCCAGGATAGGCAACGGCGTAGGGTAAGGTGTAGGGCTGGTGGTGGGTTTCCGTTCAGGGCTAGGGTTAGGGTTAGGGAACGGCAAGTCTTAGGGCACAGGTGAGGGTACGGAAACGTGGGAGGGTCAGGCTACGTGCTGACGCACGGTTCAGTGCCAGCGTACGGGCCAGGAATAGGGTACGGCGTAAGGTAAGGTGTAGGGCTGGTGGTGGGTTTCTAATCCGGGCTAGGGTTAGGGTTAGGGAACGGCAAGTCTTAGGGCAAAGGAGAGGGTACGGAAACGTGGGAGGGTCAGGCTACGTGCTGACGCACGGTTTAGTGCCAGCGTACGGGCCAGGAATAGGGTACGGCGTAAGGTAAGGTGTACGGCTGGTGGTGGGTTTCCGTTCCGGGCTAGGTTTAGGGTTAGGGAACGGCAAGGCTTAGGGCACAGGTGAGGGTACGGAAACTTGGGAGGGTCAGGCTACATGCTGACGCACTGTTCAGTGCCAGTGTACGGGCCAGGAATAGGGTACGGCCTAAGGTAAGGTGTAGGGCTGGTGTTGGGTTTCTAATCCGGTCTAGGGTTAGGGTTAGGGAACGGCAAGTCTTAGGGCAAAGGAGAGGGTACGGAAACGTGGGAGGGTCAGGCTACGTGCTGACCCACGGTTCAGTGCCAGCGTACGGGCCAGGAATAGGGTACGGCGTAAGGTAAGGTGTACGGCTGGTGGTGGGTTTCCGTTCCGGGCTAGGGTTAGGGTTAGGGAACGGCAAGGCTTAGGGCAAAGGAGAGGGTACGGAAATGTGGGAGGGTCAGGCTACGTGCTGACGCATGGGTCAGTGCCAGCGTACGGGCCAGGAGTAGGCAACGGCGTAAGGTAAGGTGTAGGGCTGGTGGTTGGTTTCCGTTCCAGGCTAGGTTTAGGGTTAGGGAACGGCAAGGCTTAGGGCACAGGTGAGGGTACGGAAACGTGGGACGGTCGGGCTATGTGCTGACGCACGGGTCAGTGCCAGCGTACGGGCCAGGAGTAGGCAACGGCGTATGATAAAGTGTAGGGCTGGTGGTGGATTTGCGTTCTGGGCTAGGGTAAGGGTTAGGGAACCGCAAGGCTTAGGGCACAGGTCAGGGTACAGAAACGCGGGAGGGTAAGGCTATTTGCTGTTGCACGGTTCAGTGCCAGAGTACAGGCCAGGAGTAGGCAACGGCATAGGGTAAGGTGTAGGGCTGGTGGTGTGTTACCGTTCCGGGCTAGGTTTAGGGTCAGGGAACGGCAAGGCTTAGGGCACAGGTGAGGGTACGGAAACGTGGGAGGGTCAGGCTACGTGCTGACGCACGGGTCAGTGCCAGCGTACGGGTCAGTTGCAGCGTACTGCGTAAGGTATGGTGTAGGGCTGGTGGTGGGGTACTATTCCGGGCTAGGGTTAGGGTTAGGGAATGGCAAGGCTTAGGGCACAGGTGATGGTACGGAAACGTGGGAGGGTCAGGCTACGTGCTGACGCACGTGTCAGTGCCAGCGTACGGGCCAGGAGTAGGCAACGGCGTAAGGTAAGGTGTACGGCAGGTGGTTGTTTTCCGTTCCAGGCTAGGGTTAGGGTTAGGGAACGGCAAGGCTTAGGGCACAGGTGAGGGTACGGAAAAGTGGGAGGGTCAGGCTACGTGCTGACGCACGGTTCAGTGCCAGCATACGGGCCAGGAATAGGGAAAGGCGTAAGGTAAGGTATAGGGCTGGTGGTGGGTTTCCGTTCCGGGCTAGGGTTAGGGTTAGGGTACGGCAAGGTTTAGGGCAGAGGTCAGGGTACGGAAACGCGTGAGGGTAAGGCCACGTGCTAATGCACGGGTCAGTGCCGGAGTACAGGCCAGTAGTAGGCAACGGCGTTAGGTAAGGTGTAGGGCTGGTGGTGGGTTTCCGTTCCGGGCTAGGGTTATAGTTAGGGAACGGCAAGTCTTAGGGCACAGGTGAGGGTACTGAAACGTGGGAGGGTCAGGCTACGTGCTGACGCATGGGTCAGTGCCAGCGTACGGGCCAGGTGTAGGGTACGGCGTAAGGTAAAGTGTAGCGCTTGTGGTTGATTTCCTTTCCAGGCTAGGTTTAGGGTTAGGGAACGGCAAGTCTTAGGGCACAGGTGAGGGTACGGAAACGTGAGAGGGACGGGCTACGTGCTGACGCACGGGTCAGTGCCAGCGTACGGAACAGGAGTAGGCAACGGCATAGGATACAGTGTAGGGCTGGTGGTGGATTTGCGTTCAGGGCTAGGGTTAGGGTTAGGGAACGGCAAGGCTTAGGGCACAGGTGAGGGTATGGAAACTTGGGAGGGTCAGGCTACATGCTGACGCAATGTTCAGTGCCAGCGTACGGGCCAGGAATAGGGAACGGCGTAAGGTAAGGTGTAGGGCTGGTGGTGGGTTTCCGTTCGGGGCTAGGGTTAGGGTTAGGGAACGGCAAGGCTTAGGGCACAGGTCAGGGTACGGAAACGTGGGAGGGTAAGGCTACGTGCTGATGCACGGGTCAGTACCAGAGTACAGGCCAGTAGTAGGCAACGGCGTAGGGTAAGGTTTTGGGCTGGTGGTGGGATTCCATTCCGGGCTAGGGTTAGGGTTAGGGAACCGCAGGGCTTAGGGCACAGGTGAGGGTACGGAGACGAGGGAGGGTCTTGCTACGTGCTGACGCACGGGTCAATGCCAGCATAAGGGCCAGGAGTAGGCAACGGCGTAAGGTAAGGTGTAGGGCTGGTGGTTGGTTTCTGTTCCAGGCTAGGGTTAGGGTTAGGGAACGGCAAGCCTTAGGGCACAGGTGAGGGTACGGAAACTTGGGAGGGTCAGGCTACATGATGACGCACTGTTCAGTGCCAGCGTACGGGCCAGGAATAGGGTACGGCGTAAGGTAAGGTGTAGGGCTGGTGGTAGGTTTCTAATCCGGGCTACGGTTAGGGTTAGGGAACGGCAAGTCTTAGGGCAAAGGAGAGGTTACGGAAACGTGGGAGGGTCAGGCTACGTGCTGACCCACGGTTCAGTGCCAGCGTACGGGCCAGGAATAGGGTACGGCGTAAGGTAAGGTGTACGGCTGGTGGTGGGTTTCCTTTCCGGGCTAGGGTTAGGGTTAGTGAACGGCAAGGCTTAGGGCACAGGTGAGGTTACAGATACGTGGGACTGTCAGGCTACGTGCTGACGCACGTGTCAGTGCCAGCATACGGGCCAGGTGTAGGCAACGGCATAAGGTAAGATGTAGGGCTGGTGGTTGGTTTCCGTTCCAGGCTAGGGTTAGGGTAAGGGAACGGCAAGGCTTAGGGCACAGGTGAGGGTACGTAAACGTGGGAGCGTCAGGCTACGTGCTGACGCACGGGTCAATGCCAGCGTACGGGCGAGGAGTAGGCAACGGCGTAAGGTAAGGTTTAGGGCTGGTGGTGGGTTTCCGTTCCGGACTAGGGTTAGTGTTAGGGAACGGCAAGGCTTAGGGCACAGGTCAGGGTACGGAAACGCGTGAGGGTAAGGCTACGTGCTGAAGCACGGTTCAGTGCCAGAGTACAGGCCAGGATAGGCAACGGCGTAGGGTAAGGTGTAGGGCTGGTGGTGGGTTTCCGTTCCGGGCTAGGGTTAGGTTTATGGAACGGCAAGCCTTAGGGCAGAGGTGAGGGTACGGAAACGTGAGAGGGACGGGCTACGTGCTGACGCACGGGTCAGTGGCAGCGTACGGAACAGGAGTAGGCAACGGCATAGGATACAGTGTAGGGCTGGTGGTGGATTTGCGTTCAGGGCTAGGGTTAGGGTTAGCGAACGGCAAGGCTTAGGGCACAGGTGAGGGTATGGAAACATGGGAGGGACAGGCTACGTGCTGACGCACGGGTCAGTGCCCGCGTACGGGTCAGGAGTAGGGTACGGCGTAATGTAAGGTGTAGGGCTGGTGGTGGGTTTCTATTCCGGGCTAGGGTTAGGGTTAGGGAACGGCAAGGCTTAGGGCACAGGTGAGGGTACGGAAACGTGGGAGGGTCAGGCTACGTGCTGACGCACGGTTCAGTGCCAGCGTACGGGCCAGGAATAGGGTACGGCGTAAGGTAAGGTGTACGGCTGGTGGTGGGTTTCCGTTCCGGGCTAGGGTTAGGGTTAGGGAACGGCAAGGCTTAGGGCACAGGTGAAGTTACAGAAACGTGGGACGGTCAGGCTACGTGCTGACGCACGTGTCAGTGCCAGCGTACGGGCCAGGGGTAGGCAACGGCGTAAGGTAAGATGTAGGGCTGGTGGTTGGTTTCCGTTCCAGGCTAGGGTTAGGGTAAGGGAACGGCAAGGCTTAGGGCACAGGTCAGGGTACGGAAACGCGGGAGGGTAAGGCTACGTGCTGATGCATGGGTCAGTACCAGAGTACAGGCCAGTAGTAGGCAACGGCGTAGGGTAAGGTTTTGGGCTGGTGGTGGGATTCCTTTTCGGGCTAGGGTTAGGGTTAGGGAACCGCAGTGCTTAGCGCACAGGTGAGGGTACGGAGACGAGGGAGGGTCAGGCTACGTGCTGACGCACGGGTCAATGCCAGCGTACGGGCCAGGAGTAGGCAACGGCGTAAGGTAAGGTGTAGGGCTGGTGGTTGGTTTCTGTTCCAGGCTAGGGTTAGGGTTAGGGAACGTCAAGGCTTAGGGCACAGGTGAGGGTACGGAAACGTTGGAGGGTCGGGCTACGTGCTGATGCACGGGTCAGTGCCAGCGTACGGGCCAGGAGTAGGCAACGGCGTAGGATAAAGTGTAGGGCTGGTGGTGGATTTGCGTTCCGGGCTAGGGTTAGAGTTAGGGAATGGCAAGGCTTAGGGCACAGGTGAGGGTACGGAAACGTGTGACGGTCAGGCTACGTGTTGACGCACGTGTCAGTGCCAGCGTACGGGCCAGGGGTAGGCAACGGCGTAAGGTAAGATGTAGGGCTGGTGGTTGGTTTCCGTTCCAGGCTAGGGTTAGGGTAAGGGAACGGCAAGGCTTAGGGCACAGGTGAGGGTACCGAAACGTGGGAGGGTCAGGCTACATGCTGACGCACGGTTCAGTGCCAGCGTATGGGCCAGGAATAAGTTACGGCGTAAGGAAAGGTGTAGGGCTGGTGGTGGGTTTCCGTTCGGGGCTAGGGTTAGGGTTAGGGAACGGCAAGGCTTAGGGCACAGGTGAGGGTACGGAAACGTGGGAGGGTCAGGCTACGTGCTGACGCACGGGTCAGTGCCAGCGTGCGGGTCAGTAGCAGTGTACGGCGTAAGGTATGGTGTAGGGCTGGTGGTGGGGTACTATTCAGGGCTAGGGTTAGGGTTAGGGAATGGCAAGCCTTAGGGCACAGGTGAGGGTACGGAAACGTGGGAAGGTCAGGCTATGTGCTGACGCACGGGTCAGTGCCAGCGTACGGGCCAGGAGTAGGCAACGGCGTAAGGTAAGGTGTAGGGCTGGTGGTTGGTTTCCGTTCCAGGCTAGGGTTAGGGTTAGGGAACGGCAAGGCTTAGGGCACAGGTGAGGGTACGGAAACGTGGGAGGTTCGGGCTACGTGCTGACGCACGGGTCAGTGCCAGCGTACGGGCCAGGAGTAGGCAACGGCGTAGGATAAAGTTTAGGGCTGGTGGTGGATTTGCGTTCTGGGCTAGGGTTAGGGCTAGGGAACAGCAAGGCTTAGGGCACAGGTCAGGGAACGGAAACGCGGGAGGGTAAGGCTACGTGCTGATGCACGGTTCAGTGCCAGAGTACAGGCCAGGAGTAGGCAACGGCGTAGGGTAAGGTGTAGGGCTGGTGGTGGGTTTCCGTTCCGGGCTAGGGTTAGGGTTATGGAACGGCAAGGCTTAGGGCAGAGGTGAGGGTACGGAAACGTGAGAGGGACGGGCTACGTGCTGACGCACGGGTCAGTGGCAGCGTACGGAACAGGGGTAGGCAACGGCATAGGATACAGTGTAGGGCTGGTGGTGGATTTGCGTTCAGGGCTAGGGTTAGGGTTAGCGAACGGCAAGGCTTAGGGCACAGGTGAGGGTATGGAAACATGGGAGGGACAGGCTACGTGCTGACGCACGGGTCAGTGCCCGCGTACGGGTCAGGAGTAGCGTACGGCGTAATGTAAGGTGTAGGGCTGGTGGTGGGTTTCTATTCCGGGCTAGGGTTAGGGTTAGGGAACGGCAAGGCTTAGGGCACAGGTGAGGGTACGGAAACTTGGGAGGGTCAGGCTACATGCTGACGCAATGTTCAGTGCCAGCGTACGGGCCAGGAATAGGGTACGGCGTAAGGTAAGGTGTAGGGCTGGTGGTGGGTTTCTAATCCGGGCTAGGGTTAGGGATAGGGAACGGCAAGGCTTAGGGCACAGGTGATCGTATGGAAACGTGGGAGGGTCAGGCTACGTGCTGACGCATGGGTCAGTGCCAGCGTACGCGTCAGCAGTAGGGTACGGCGTAAGGTAAGGTGTACGGCTGGTGGTGGGTTTCCGTTCCGGGCTAGGTTTAGGGTTAGGGAACGGCAAGGCTTAGGGCACAGGTGAGGGTACGGAAACTTGGGAGGGTCAGGCTACATGCTGACGCACTGTTCAGTGCCAGCGTACGGGCCAGGAATAGGGTACAGCGTAAGGTAAGGTGTAGGGCTGGTGTTGGGTTTCTAATCCGGTCTAGGGTTAGGGTTAGGGAACGGCAAGTCTTAGGGCAAAGGAGAGGGTACGGAAACGTGGGAGGGTCAGGCTACGTGCTGACGCACGGTTCAGTGCCAGCGTACGGGCCAGGAATAGGGTACGGCGTAAGGTAAGGTGTACGGCTGGTGGTGGGTTTCCGTTCCGGGCTAGGGTTAGGGTTAGGGAACGGCAAGGCTTAGGGCACAGGTGAGGTTACAGAAACGTGGGACTGTCAGGCTACGTGCTGACGCACGTGTCAGTGCCAGCGTACGGGCCAGGTGTAGGCAACGGCGTAAGGTAAGATATAGGGCTGGTGGTTGGTTTCCGTTCCAGGCTATGGTTAGGGTAAGGGAACGGCAAGGCTTAGGGCACAGGTGAGGGTACGGAAACTTGGGAGGGTCAGGCTACATGCTGACGCACTGTTCAGTGCCAGCGTACGGGCCAGGAATAGGGTACGGCGTAAGGTAAGGTGTAGGGCTGGTGGTGGGTTTCTAATCCGGTCTAGGGTTAGGGTTAGGGAACGGCAAGTCTTAGGGCAAAGGAGAGGGTACGGAAACGTGGGAGGGTCAGGCTACGTGCTGACGCACGGGTCAGTGCCAGCGTACGGGTCAGTAGCAGCGTACGGCGTAAGGTATGGTGTAGGGCTGGTGGTGGGTTACTATTCCGGGCTAGGGTTAGGGTTAGGGAATGGCAAGGCTTAGGGCACAGGTGAGGGTACGGAAACGTGGGAGGGTCAGGCTACGTGCTGACGCACGTGTCAGTGCCAGCGTACGGGCCAGGAATAGGCAACGGCGTAAGGTAAGGTGTAGGGCTGGGGGTTGGTTTCCGTTCCAGGCTAGGGTTAGGGTTAGGGAACGGCAAGGCTTAGGGCACAGGTGAGGGTACGGAAACGTGGGACTGTCGGGCTATGTGCTGACGCACGGTTCAGTGCCAGCGTACGGGCCAGGAGTAGTCAACGGCGTAGGATAAAGTGTAGGGCTGGTGGTGGATTTGCGTTCTGGGCTAGGGTAAGGGTTAGGGAACCGCAAGGCTTAGGGCACAGGTCAGGGTACAGAAACGCGGGAGGGTAAGGCTATGTGCTGATGCACGGATCAGTGCCAGAGTACAGGCCAGGAGTAGGCAACGGCATAGGGTAAGGTGTAGGGCTGGTGGTGTGTTACCGTTCCGGGCTAGGTTTAGGGTCAGGGAACGGCAAGGCTTAGGGCACAGGTGAGGGTACGGAAACGTGGGAGGTTCAGGCTACGTGCTGACGCACGGGTCAGTGCCAGCGTACGGGTCAGTTGCAGCGTACGGCGTAAGGTATGGTGTAGGGCTGGTGGTGGGGTACTATTCCGGGCTAGGGTTAGGGTTAGGGAACGGCAAGTCTTAGGGCACAGGTGAGGGTACGGAAACGTTGGAGGGTCGGGCTACGTGCTGATGCACGGGTCAGTGCCAGCGTACGGGCCAGGAGTAGGCAACGGCGTAGGATAAAGTGTAGGGCTGGTGGTGGATTTGCGTTCCGGGCTAGGGTTAGAGTTAGGGAATGGCAAGGCTTAGGGCACAGGTGAGGGTACGGAAACGTGTGACGGTCAGGCTACGTGTTGACGCACGTGTCAGTGCCAGCGTACGGGCCAGGGGTAGGCAACGGCGTAAGGTAAGATGTAGGGCTGGTGGTTGGTTTCCGTTCCAGGCTAGGGTTAGGGTAAGGGAACGGCAAGGCTTAGGGCACAGGTGAGGGTACCGAAACGTGGGAGGGTCAGGCTACATGCTGACGCACGGTTCAGTGCCAGCGTATGGGCCAGGAATAAGTTACGGCGTAAGGAAAGGTGTAGGGCTGGTGGTGGGTTTCCGTTCGGGGCTAGGGTTAGGGTTAGGGAACGGCAAGGCTTAGGGCACAGGTGAGGGTACGGAAACGTGGGAGGGTCAGGCTACGTGCTGACGCACGGGTCAGTGCCAGCGTGCGGGTCAGTAGCAGTGTACGGCGTAAGGTATGGTGTAGGGCTGGTGGTGGGGTACTATTCAGGGCTAGGGTTAGGGTTAGGGAATGGCAAGCCTTAGGGCACAGGTGAGGGTACGGAAACGTGGGAAGGTCAGGCTATGTGCTGACGCACGGGTCAGTGCCAGCGTACGGGCCAGGAGTAGGCAACGGCGTAAGGTAAGGTGTAGGGCTGGTGGTTGGTTTCCGTTCCAGGCTAGGGTTAGGGTTAGGGAACGGCAAGGCTTAGGGCACAGGTGAGGGTACGGAAACGTGGGAGGTTCGGGCTACGTGCTGACGCACGGGTCAGTGCCAGCGTACGGGCCAGGAGTAGGCAACGGCGTAGGATAAAGTTTAGGGCTGGTGGTGGATTTGCGTTCTGGGCTAGGGTTAGGGC
This sequence comes from Mesoplodon bidens, assembly GCF_964165515.1. Classification (NCBI taxonomy): domain Eukaryota; kingdom Metazoa; phylum Chordata; class Mammalia; order Artiodactyla; family Ziphiidae; genus Mesoplodon; species Mesoplodon bidens. Next base: position 1,135,796 of record NW_027671711.1, on the reverse strand, counting down.
TAGGGAACAGCAAGGCTTAGGGCACAGGTCAGGGAACGGAAACGCGGGAGGGTAAGGCTACGTGCTGATGCACGGTTCAGTGCCAGAGTACAGGCCAGGAGTAGGCAACGGCGTAGGGTAAGGTGTAGGGCTGGTGGTGGGTTTCCGTTCCGGGCTAGGGTTAGGGTTATGGAACGGCAAGGCTTAGGGCAGAGGTGAGGGTACGGAAACGTGAGAGGGACGGGCTACGTGCTGACGCACGGGTCAGTGGCAGCGTACGGAACAGGGGTAGGCAACGGCATAGGATACAGTGTAGGGCTGGTGGTGGATTTGCGTTCAGGGCTAGGGTTAGGGTTAGCGAACGGCAAGGCTTAGGGCACAGGTGAGGGTATGGAAACATGGGAGGGACAGGCTACGTGCTGACGCACGGGTCAGTGCCCGCGTACGGGTCAGGAGTAGCGTACGGCGTAATGTAAGGTGTAGGGCTGGTGGTGGGTTTCTATTCCGGGCTAGGGTTAGGGTTAGGGAACGGCAAGGCTTAGGGCACAGGTGAGGGTACGGAAACTTGGGAGGGTCAGGCTACATGCTGACGCAATGTTCAGTGCCAGCGTACGGGCCAGGAATAGGGTACGGCGTAAGGTAAGGTGTAGGGCTGGTGGTGGGTTTCTAATCCGGGCTAGGGTTAGGGATAGGGAACGGCAAGGCTTAGGGCACAGGTGATCGTATGGAAACGTGGGAGGGTCAGGCTACGTGCTGACGCATGGGTCAGTGCCAGCGTACGCGTCAGCAGTAGGGTACGGCGTAAGGTAAGGTGTACGGCTGGTGGTGGGTTTCCGTTCCGGGCTAGGTTTAGGGTTAGGGAACGGCAAGGCTTAGGGCACAGGTGAGGGTACGGAAACTTGGGAGGGTCAGGCTACATGCTGACGCACTGTTCAGTGCCAGCGTACGGGCCAGGAATAGGGTACAGCGTAAGGTAAGGTGTAGGGCTGGTGTTGGGTTTCTAATCCGGTCTAGGGTTAGGGTTAGGGAACGGCAAGTCTTAGGGCAAAGGAGAGGGTACGGAAACGTGGGAGGGTCAGGCTACGTGCTGACGCACGGTTCAGTGCCAGCGTACGGGCCAGGAATAGGGTACGGCGTAAGGTAAGGTGTACGGCTGGTGGTGGGTTTCCGTTCCGGGCTAGGGTTAGGGTTAGGGAACGGCAAGGCTTAGGGCACAGGTGAGGTTACAGAAACGTGGGACTGTCAGGCTACGTGCTGACGCACGTGTCAGTGCCAGCGTACGGGCCAGGTGTAGGCAACGGCGTAAGGTAAGATATAGGGCTGGTGGTTGGTTTCCGTTCCAGGCTATGGTTAGGGTAAGGGAACGGCAAGGCTTAGGGCACAGGTGAGGGTACGGAAACTTGGGAGGGTCAGGCTACATGCTGACGCACTGTTCAGTGCCAGCGTACGGGCCAGGAATAGGGTACGGCGTAAGGTAAGGTGTAGGGCTGGTGGTGGGTTTCTAATCCGGTCTAGGGTTAGGGTTAGGGAACGGCAAGTCTTAGGGCAAAGGAGAGGGTACGGAAACGTGGGAGGGTCAGGCTACGTGCTGACGCACGGGTCAGTGCCAGCGTACGGGTCAGTAGCAGCGTACGGCGTAAGGTATGGTGTAGGGCTGGTGGTGGGTTACTATTCCGGGCTAGGGTTAGGGTTAGGGAATGGCAAGGCTTAGGGCACAGGTGAGGGTACGGAAACGTGGGAGGGTCAGGCTACGTGCTGACGCACGTGTCAGTGCCAGCGTACGGGCCAGGAATAGGCAACGGCGTAAGGTAAGGTGTAGGGCTGGGGGTTGGTTTCCGTTCCAGGCTAGGGTTAGGGTTAGGGAACGGCAAGGCTTAGGGCACAGGTGAGGGTACGGAAACGTGGGACTGTCGGGCTATGTGCTGACGCACGGTTCAGTGCCAGCGTACGGGCCAGGAGTAGTCAACGGCGTAGGATAAAGTGTAGGGCTGGTGGTGGATTTGCGTTCTGGGCTAGGGTAAGGGTTAGGGAACCGCAAGGCTTAGGGCACAGGTCAGGGTACAGAAACGCGGGAGGGTAAGGCTATGTGCTGATGCACGGATCAGTGCCAGAGTACAGGCCAGGAGTAGGCAACGGCATAGGGTAAGGTGTAGGGCTGGTGGTGTGTTACCGTTCCGGGCTAGGTTTAGGGTCAGGGAACGGCAAGGCTTAGGGCACAGGTGAGGGTACGGAAACGTGGGAGGTTCAGGCTACGTGCTGACGCACGGGTCAGTGCCAGCGTACGGGTCAGTTGCAGCGTACGGCGTAAGGTATGGTGTAGGGCTGGTGGTGGGGTACTATTCCGGGCTAGGGTTAGGGTTAGGGAACGGCAAGTCTTAGGGCACAGGTGAGGGTACGGAAACGTGGGAGGGTCGGGCTACGTGCTGACGCACTGGTCAGTGCCAGCGTACGGGCCAGGAGAAGGCAACGGCATAGGATAAAGTGTAGGGCTGGTGGTGGATTTGCGTTCCTGGCTAGGGTTAGGGTTAGGGAAAGGCAAGGCTTAGGGCACAGGTGAGGGAACGGAAACGTGGGAGGGTCAGGCTACGTGCTGACACACGGTTCTGTGCCAGCGTACGGGCCAGGAATAGGGAACGGCGTAAGTTAAGGTGTAGGGCTGGTGGTGGGTTTCCGTTCTGGGCTAGGGTTAGGGTTAGGGAACGTCAAGGCTTAGGGCACAGGTGAGGGTACGGAAACGTTGGAGGCTCAGACTACGTGCTGACGTATGGTTCAGTGCCAGCGTACGGGTCAGGAGTAGGATAAGGCGTAAGGTAAGGTGTAGGGCTGGTGGTGGGTTTCTATTCCGGGCTAGGGTTAGGGTTAGGGAAAGGCAAGGCTTAGGGCACAGGTGAGGTTACGGAAACGTTGGAGGGTCAGGCTACATGCTGACGCACGGTTCATTGCCAGCGTAGGGGCCAGGAATAGGTTACGGCGTAAGGTAAGGTGTAGGGCTGGTGGTGGGTTTCCGTTCCGGGCTAGGGTTATGGTTAGGGAACGGCAAGTCTTAGGGCACAGGTGAGGGTACTGAAACGTGGGAGGGTCAGGCTACGTGCTGACTCATGGGTCAGTGCCAGCGTACGGGCCAGGTGTAGGGTACGGCGTAAGGTAAAGTGTAGCGCTTGTGGTTGATTTCCTTTCCAGGCTAGGTTTAGGGTTAGGGAACGGCAAGGCTTAGGGCACAGGTGAGGGTACGGAAACGTGAGAGGGACGGGCTACGTGCTGACGCACGGGTCAGTGCCAGCGTACGGAACAGGAGTAGGCAACGGCATAGGATACAGTGTAGGGCTTGTGGTGGATTTGCGTTCAGGGCTAGGGTTAGGGTTAGGGAACGGCAAGGCTTAGGGCACAGGTGAGGGTATGGAAACTTGGGAGGGTCAGGCTACATGCTGACGCAATGTTCAGTGCCAGCGTACGGGCCAGGAATAGGGTACGGCGTAAGGTAAGGTGTAGGGCTGGTGGTGGGTTTCTAATCCGGGCTAGGGTTAGGGTTAGGGAAAGGCAAGTCTTAGGGCAAAGGAGAGGGTACGGAAACGTGGGAGGGTCATGCTACATGCTGACGCACGGTTCAGTGCCAGCGTACGGGCCAGGAATAGGGTACGGCGTAAGGTAAGGTGTACGGCTGGTGGTGGGTTTCCGTTCCGGGCTAGGGTTAGGGTTAGGGAACGGCAAGGCTTAGGGCACAGGTGAGGTTACAGAAACGTGGGACGGTCAGGCTACGTGCTGACGCATGTGTCAATGCCAGCATACGGGCGAGGAGTAGGCAACGGCGTAAGGTAAGGTGTACGGCTGGTGGTTGGTTTCCGTTCCAGGCTAAGGTTAGGGTTAGGGAACGGCAAGGCTTAGGGCACAGGTGATGGTACGGAAACGTGGGAGGGTCAGGCTACGTGCTGACGCACGTGTCAGTGCCAGCGTACGGGCCAGGGGTAGGCAACGGCGTAAGGTAAGATGTAGGGCTGGTGGTGGGTTTCCGTTCCAGGCTAGGGTTAGGGTAAGGGAACGGCAAGGCTTAGGGCACAGGTCAGGGTACGGAAACGCGGGAGGGTAAGGCTACGTGCTGATGCACGGGTCAGTACCAGAGTACAGGCCAGTAGTAGGCAACGGCGTAGGGTAAGGTTTTGGGCTGGTGGTGGGATTCCTTTTCGGGCTAGGGTTAGGGTTAGGGAACCGCAGTGCTTAGCGCACAGGTGAGGGTACGGAGACGAGGGAGGGTCAGGCTACGTGCTGACGCACGGGTCAATGCCAGCGTACGGGCCAGGAGTAGGCAACGGCGTAAGGTAAGGTGTAGGGCTGGTGGTTGGTTTCTGTTCCAGGCTAGGGTTAGGGTTAGGGAACGGCAAGGCTTAGGGCACAGGTGAGGGTACGGAAACGTTGGAGGGTCGGGCTACGTGCTGATGCACGGGTCAGTGCCAGCGTACGGGCCAGGAGTAGGCAACGGCGTAGGATAAAGTGTAGGGCTGGTGGTGGATTTGCGTTCCGGGCTAGGGTTAGGGTTAGGGAATGGCAAGGCTTAGGGCACAGGTGAGGGTACGGAAACGTGGGACGGTCAGGCTACGTGTTGACGCACGTGTCAGTGCCAGCGTACGGGCCAGGGGTAGGCAACGGCGTAAGGTATGATGTAGGGCTGGTGGTTGGTTTCCGTTTCAGGTTAGGGTTAGGGTAAGGGAACGGCAAGGCTTAGGGCACAGGTGAGGGTACCGAAACGTGGGAGGGTCAGGCTACATGCTGACGCACGGTTCAGTGCCAGCGTATGGGCCAGGAATAAGTTACGGCGTAAGGTAAGGTGTAGGGCTGGTGGTGGGTTTCCATTCGGGGCTAGGGTTAGGGTTAGGGAACGGCAAGGCTTAGGGCACAGGTGAGGGTACGGAAACGTGGGAGGGTCAGGCTACGTGCTGACGCACGGGTCAGTGCCAGCGTGCGGGTCAGTAGCAGCGTACGGCGTAAGGTATGGTGTAGGGCTGGTGGTGGGTTACTATTCCGGGCTAGGGTTAGGGTTAGGGAATGGCAAGGCTTAGGGCACAGGTGAGGGTACGGAAACGTGGGAGGGTCAGGCTATGTGCTGACGCACGGGTCAGTGCCAGCGTACGGGCCAGGAGTAGGCAACGGCGTAAGGTAAGGTGTAGGGCTGGTGGTTGGTTTCCGTTCCAGGCTAGGGTTAGGGTTAGGGAACGGCAAGGCTTAGGGCACAGGTGAGGGTACGGAAACGTGGGAGGGTCGGGCTACGTGCTGACGCACTGGTCAGTGCCAGCGTACGGGCCAGGAGAAGGCAACGGCATAGGATAAAGTGTAGGGCTGGTGGTGGATTTGCGTTCCTGGCTAGGGTTAGGGTTAGGGAAAGGCAAGGCTTAGGGCACAGGTGAGGGAACGGAAACGTGGGAGGGTCAGGCTACGTGCTGACACACGGTTCTGTGCCAGCGTACGGGCCAGGAATAGGGAACGGCGTAAGTTAAGGTGTAGGGCTGGTGGTGGGTTTCCGTTCTGGGCTAGGGTTAGGGTTAGGGAACGTCAAGGCTTAGGGCACAGGTGAGGGTACGGAAACGTTGGAGGCTCAGACTACGTGCTGACGTATGGTTCAGTGCCAGCGTACGGGTCAGGAGTAGGATAAGGCGTAAGGTAAGGTGTAGGGCTGGTGGTGGGTTTCTATTCCGGGCTAGGGTTAGGGTTAGGGAAAGGCAAGGCTTAGGGCACAGGTGAGGTTACGGAAACGTTGGAGGGTCAGGCTACATGCTGACGCACGGTTCATTGCCAGCGTAGGGGCCAGGAATAGGTTACGGCGTAAGGTAAGGTGTAGGGCTGGTGGTGGGTTTCCGTTCCGGGCTAGGGTTATGGTTAGGGAACGGCAAGTCTTAGGGCACAGGTGAGGGTACTGAAACGTGGGAGGGTCAGGCTACGTGCTGACTCATGGGTCAGTGCCAGCGTACGGGCCAGGTGTAGGGTACGGCGTAAGGTAAAGTGTAGCGCTTGTGGTTGATTTCCTTTCCAGGCTAGGTTTAGGGTTAGGGAACGGCAAGGCTTAGGGCACAGGTGAGGGTACGGAAACGTGAGAGGGACGGGCTACGTGCTGACGCACGGGTCAGTGCCAGCGTACGGAACAGGAGTAGGCAACGGCATAGGATACAGTGTAGGGCTTGTGGTGGATTTGCGTTCAGGGCTAGGGTTAGGGTTAGGGAACGGCAAGGCTTAGGGCACAGGTGAGGGTATGGAAACTTGGGAGGGTCAGGCTACATGCTGACGCAATGTTCAGTGCCAGCGTACGGGCCAGGAATAGGGTACGGCGTAAGGTAAGGTGTAGGGCTGGTGGTGGGTTTCTAATCCGGGCTAGGGTTAGGGTTAGGGAAAGGCAAGTCTTAGGGCAAAGGAGAGGGTACGGAAACGTGGGAGGGTCATGCTACATGCTGACGCACGGTTCAGTGCCAGCGTACGGGCCAGGAATAGGGTACGGCGTAAGGTAAGGTGTACGGCTGGTGGTGGGTTTCCGTTCCGGGCTAGGGTTAGGGTTAGGGAACGGCAAGGCTTAGGGCACAGGTGAGGTTACAGAAACGTGGGACGGTCAGGCTACGTGCTGACGCATGTGTCAATGCCAGCATACGGGCGAGGAGTAGGCAACGGCGTAAGGTAAGGTGTACGGCTGGTGGTTGGTTTCCGTTCCAGGCTAAGGTTAGGGTTAGGGAACGGCAAGGCTTAGGGCACAGGTGATGGTACGGAAACGTGGGAGGGTCAGGCTACGTGCTGACGCACGTGTCAGTGCCAGCGTACGGGCCAGGGGTAGGCAACGGCGTAAGGTAAGATGTAGGGCTGGTGGTGGGTTTCCGTTCCAGGCTAGGGTTAGGGTAAGGGAACGGCAAGGCTTAGGGCACAGGTCAGGGTACGGAAACGCGGGAGGGTAAGGCTACGTGCTGATGCACGGGTCAGTACCAGAGTACAGGCCAGTAGTAGGCAACGGCGTAGGGTAAGGTTTTGGGCTGGTGGTGGGATTCCTTTTCGGGCTAGGGTTAGGGTTAGGGAACCGCAGTGCTTAGCGCACAGGTGAGGGTACGGAGACGAGGGAGGGTCAGGCTACGTGCTGACGCACGGGTCAATGCCAGCGTACGGGCCAGGAGTAGGCAACGGCGTAAGGTAAGGTGTAGGGCTGGTGGTTGGTTTCTGTTCCAGGCTAGGGTTAGGGTTAGGGAACGGCAAGGCTTAGGGCACAGGTGAGGGTACGGAAACGTTGGAGGGTCGGGCTACGTGCTGATGCACGGGTCAGTGCCAGCGTACGGGCCAGGAGTAGGCAACGGCGTAGGATAAAGTGTAGGGCTGGTGGTGGATTTGCGTTCCGGGCTAGGGTTAGGGTTAGGGAATGGCAAGGCTTAGGGCACAGGTGAGGGTACGGAAACGTGGGACGGTCAGGCTACGTGTTGACGCACGTGTCAGTGCCAGCGTACGGGCCAGGGGTAGGCAACGGCGTAAGGTATGATGTAGGGCTGGTGGTTGGTTTCCGTTTCAGGTTAGGGTTAGGGTAAGGGAACGGCAAGGCTTAGGGCACAGGTGAGGGTACCGAAACGTGGGAGGGTCAGGCTACATGCTGACGCACGGTTCAGTGCCAGCGTATGGGCCAGGAATAAGTTACGGCGTAAGGTAAGGTGTAGGGCTGGTGGTGGGTTTCCATTCGGGGCTAGGGTTAGGGTTAGGGAACGGCAAGGCTTAGGGCACAGGTGAGGGTACGGAAACGTGGGAGGGTCAGGCTACGTGCTGACGCACGGGTCAGTGCCAGCGTGCGGGTCAGTAGCAGCGTACGGCGTAAGGTATGGTGTAGGGCTGGTGGTGGGTTACTATTCCGGGCTAGGGTTAGGGTTAGGGAATGGCAAGGCTTAGGGCACAGGTGAGGGTACGGAAACGTGGGAGGGTCAGGCTATGTGCTGACGCACGGGTCAGTGCCAGCGTACGGGCCAGGAGTAGGCAACGGCGTAAGGTAAGGTGTAGGGCTGGTGGTTGGTTTCCGTTCCAGGCTAGGGTTAGGGTTAGGGAACGGCAAGGCTTAGGGCACAGGTGAGGGTACGGAAACGTGGGAGGGTCGGGCTACGTGCTGACGCATGGGTCAGTGCCAGCGTACGGGCCAGGAGTAGGCAACGGCGTAGGATAAAGTGTAGGGCTGGTGGTGGGTTTCCGTTCCGGGCTAGGGTTAGGGTTAGGGAACGGCAAGGCTTAGGGCACAGGTCAGGGTACGGAAACGTGGGAGTGTAAGGCTACGTGCTGATGCACGGGTCAGTACCAGAGTACAGGCCAGTAGTAGGCAACGGCGTAGGGTAAGGTTTTGGGCTGGTGGTGAGATTCCATTCCGGGCTAGGTTTAGGGTTAGGGAACCGCAGGGCTTAGGGCACAGGTGAGGGTACGGAGACGAGGGAGGGTCTGGCTACGTGCTGACGCACGGGTCAATGCCAGCATACGGGCCAGGAGTAGGCAACGGCGTAAGGTAAGGTGTAGGGCTGGTGGTTGGTTTCTGTTCAAGGCTAGGGTTAGGGTTAGGGAACGGCAAGCCTTAGGGCACAGGTGAGGGTACGGAAACTTGGGAGGGTCGGGCTACATGCTGACGCACTGTTCAGTGCCAGCGTACGGGCCAGGAATAGGGTACGGCCTAAGGTAAGGTGTAGGGCTGGTGGTAGGTTTCTAATCCGGGCTAGGGTTAGGGTTAGGGAACGGCAAGTCTTAGGGCAAAGGAGAGGTTACGGAAACGTGGGAGGGTCAGGCTACGTGCTGACCCACGGTTCAGTGCCAGCGTACGGGCCAGGAATAGGGTACGGCGTAAGGTAAGGTGTAGGGCTCGTGGTGGGTTTCCGTTCCGGGCTAGGGTTAGGGTTAGGGAACGGCAAGGCTTAGGGCACAGGTGAGGTTACAGATACGTGGGACTATCAGGCTACGTGCTTACGCACGTGTCAGTGCCAGCGTACGGGCCAGGTGTAGGCAACGGCGTAAGGTAAGATGTAGGGCTGGTGGTTGGTTTCCGTTCCAGGCTAGGGTTAGGGTAAGGGAACGGCAAGGCTTAGGGCACAGGTGAGGGTACGTAAACGTGGGAGGGTCAGGCTACGTGCTGACGCACGTGTCAATGCCAGCGTACGGGCGAGGAGTAGGCAACGGCGTAAGGTAAGGTTTAGGGCTGGTGGTGGGTTTCCGTTCCGGACTAGGGTTAGGGTTAGGGAACGGCAAGGCTTAGGGCACAGGTCAGGGTACGGAAACGCGTGAGGGTAAGGCTACGTGCTGAAGCACGGTTCAGTGCCAGAGTACAGGCCAGGATAGGCAACGGCGTAGGGTAAGGTGTAGGGCTGGTGGTGGGTTTCCGTTCCGGGCTAGGGTTAGGGTTAGGGAACGGCAAGGCTTAGGGCACAGGTGAGGGTACGGAAACGTGGGAGGGTCAGGCTACGTGCTGACGCACGGTTCAGTGCCAGCGTACGGGCCAGGAATAGGGTACGGCGTAAGGTAAGGTGTAGGGCTGGTGGTGGGTTTCTAATCCGGGCTAGGGTTAGGGTTAGGGAACGGCAAGTCTTAGGGCAAAGGAGAGGGTACGGAAACGTGGGAGGGTCAGGCTACGTGCTGACGCACGGTTCAGTGCCAGCGTACGGGCCAGGAATAGGGTACGGCGTAAGGTAAGGTGTACGGCTGGTGGTGGGTTTCCGTTCCGGGCTAGGGTTAGGGTTAGGGAACGGCAAGGCTTAGGGCACAGGTGAAGTTACAGAAACGTGGGACGGTCAGGCTACGTGCTGACGCACGTGTCAGTGCCAGCGTACGGGCCAGGGGTAGGCAACGGCGTAAGGTAAGATGTAGGGCTGGTGGTGGGTTTCCGTTCCAGGCTAGGGTTAGGGTAAGGGAACGGCAAGGCTTAGGGCACAGGTCAGGGTACGGAAACGCGGGAGGGTAAGGCTACGTGCTGATGCATGGGTCAGTACCAGAGTACAGGCCAGTAGTAGGCAACGGTGTAGGGTAAGGTTTTGGGCTGGTGGTGGGATTCCTTTTCGGGCTAGGGTTAGGGTTAGGGAACCGCAGTGCTTAGCGCACAGGTGAGGGTACGGAGACGAGGGAGGGTCAGGCTACGTGCTGACGCACGGGTCAATGCCAGCGTACGGGCCAGGAGTAGGCAACGGCGTAAGGTAAGGTGTAGGGCTGGTGGTTGGTTTCTGTTCCAGGCTAGGGTTAGGGTTAGGTAACGGCAAGGCTTAGGGCACAGGTGAGGGTAAGGAAACGTTGGAGGGTCGGGCTACGTGCTGATGCACGGGTCAGTGCCAGCGTACGGGCCAGGAGTAGGCAACGGCGTAGGATAAAGTGTAGGGCTGGTGGTGGATTGCGTTCCGGGCTAGGGTTAGGGTTAGGGAATGGAAAGGCTTAGGGCACAGGTGAGGGTACGGAAACGTGGGACGGTCAGGCTACGTGCTGACGCACGTGTCAGTGCCAGCGTACGGGCCAGGGGTAGGCAACGGCGTAAGGTAAGATGTAGGGCTGGTGGTTGCTTTCCGTTTCAGGTTAGGGTTAGGGTAAGGGAACGGCAAGGCTTAGGGCACAGGTGAGGGTACCGAAACGTGGGAGGGTCAGGCTACATGCTGACGCACGGTTCAGTGCCAGCGTATGGGCCAGGAATAAGTTACGGCGTAAGGTAAGGTGTAGGGCTGGTGGTGGGTTTCCATTCGGGGCTAGGGTTAGGGTTAGGGAACGGCAAGGCTTAGGGCACAGGTGAGGGTACGGAAACGTGGGAGGGTCAGGCTACGTGCTGACGCACGGGTCAGTGCCAGCGTGCGGGTCAGTAGCAGCGTACGGCGTAAGGTATGGTGTAGGGCTGGTGGTGGGTTACTATTCCGGGCTAGGGTTAGGGTTAGGGAATGGCAAGGCTTAGGGCACAGGTGAGGGTACGGAAACGTGGGAGGGTCAGGCTATGTGCTGACGCACGGGTCAGTGCCAGCGTACGGGCCAGGAGTAGGCAACGGCGTAAGGTAAGGTGTAGGGCTGGTGGTTGGTTTCCGTTCCAGGCTAGGGTTAGGGTTAGGGAACGGCAAGGCTTAGGGCACAGGTGAGGGTACGGAAACGTGGGAGGGTCGGGCTACGTGCTGACGCACGGGTCAGTGCCAGCGTACGGGCCAGGAGTAGGCAACGGCGTAGGATAAAGTGTAGGGCTGGTGGTGGATTTGCGTTCTGGGCTAGGGTTAGGGTTAGGGAACGGCAAGGCTTAGGGCACATGTCAGGGAACGAAAACGCGGGAGGGTAAGGCTACGTGCTGATGCACGGTTCAGTGCCAGAGTACAGGCCAGGAGTAGGCAACGGCGTAGGGTAAGGTGTAGGGCTGGTGGTGGGTTTCAGTTCCGGGCTAGGGTTAGGGTTAGGGAACGGCAAGGCTTAGGGCAGAGGTGAGGGTATGGAAACGTGAGAGGGACGGGCTACGTGCTGCCGCACGGGTCAGTGGCAGCGTACGGAACAGGAGTAGGCAACGGCATAGGATACAGTGTAGGGCTGGTGGTGGATTTGCGTTCAGGCCTACTGTTAGGGTTAGGGAATGGCAAGGCTTAGGGCACAGGTGAGGGTATGGAAACGTGGGAGGGTCAGGCTACGTGCTGACGCACGGGTCAGTGCCAGCGTACGGGTCAGGAGTAGGGTACGGCGTAATGTAAGGTGTAGGGCTGGTGGTGGGTTTCTATTCCGGGCTAGGGTTAGGGTTAGGGAACGGCAAGCCTTAGGGCACAGGTGAGGGTACGGAAACTTGGGAGGGTCAGGCTACATGCTGACGCAATGTTCAGTGCCAGCGTACGGGCCAGGAATAGGGTACGGCGTAAGGTAAGGTGTAGGGCTGGTGGTGGGTTTCTAATCCGGGCTAGGGTTAGGGTTAGGGAACGGCAAGTCTTAGGGCAAAGGAGACGGTACGGAAACGTGGGAGGGTCAGGCTACATGCTGTCGCACGGTTCAGTGCCAGCGTACGGGCCAGGAATAGGGTACGGCGTAAGGTAAGGTGTACGGCTGGTGGTGGGTTTCCGTTACGGGCTAGGGTTAGGGTTAGGGAACGGCAAGGCTTAGGGCACAGGTGAGGTTACAGAAACGTGGGACTGTCAGGCTACGTGCTGACGCACGTGTCAGTGCCAGCGTACGGGCCAGGTGTAGGCAACGGCGTAAGGTAAGATGTAGGGCTTGTGGTTGGTTTCCGTTCCAGGCTATGGTTAGGGTAAGGGAACGGCAAGACTTAGGGCACAGGTGAGGGTACGGAAACTTGGGAGGGTCAGGCTACATGCTGACGCACTGTTCAGTGCCAGCGTACGGGCCAGGAATAGGGTACGGCGTAAGGTAAGGTGTAGGGCTGGTGGTGGGTTTCTAATCCGGTCTAGGGTTAGGGTTAGGGAACGGCAAGTCTTAGGGCAAAGGAGAGGGTACGGAAACGTGGGAGGGTCAGGCTACGTGCTGACGCACGGTTCAGTGCCAGCGTACGGGTCAGTAGCAGCGTACGGCGTAAGGTATGGTGTAGGGCTGGTGGTGGGTTACTATTCCGGGCTAGGGTTAGGGTTAGGGAATGGCAAGGCTTAGGGCACAGGTGAGGGTACGGAAACGTGGGAGGGTCAGGCTACGTGATGACGCACGTGTCAGTGCCAGCGTACGGGCCAGGAGTAGGCAACGGCGTAAGGTAAGGTGTAGGGCTGGTGGTTGGTTTCCGTTCCAGGCTAGGGTTAGGGTTAGGGAACGGCAAGGCTTAGGGCACAGGTGAGGGTACGGAAACGTGGGACGGTCGGGCTATGTGCTGACGCACGGGTCAGTGCCAGCGTACGGGCCATGAGTAGGCAACGGCGTAGGATAAAGTGTAGGGCTGGTGGTGGATTTGCGTTCTGGACTAGGGTTAGGGTTAGGGAACGGCAAGGCTGAGGGCACAGGTCAGGGTACAGAAACGCGGGAGGGTAAGGCTATGTGCTGATGCACGGTTCAGTGCCAGAATACAGGCCAGGAGTAGGCAACGGCATAGGGTAAGGTGTAGGGCTGGTGGTGGGTTTCCGTTCCGGGCTAGGGTTAGGGTCAGGGAACGGCAAGGCTTAGGGCACAGGTGAGGGTACGGAAACGTGGGAGGGTCAGGCTACGTGCTGACGCACGTGTCAGTGCCAGCGTACGGGTCAGTTGCAGCGTACGGCATAAGGTATGGTGTAGGGCTGGTGGTGGGTTACTATTCCGGGCTAGGGTTAGGGTTAGGGAATGGCAAGGCTTAGGGCACAGGTGATGGTACGGAAACGTGGGAGGGTCAGGCTACGTGCTGACGCACGTGTCAGTGCCAGCGTACGGGCCAGGAGTAGGCAACGGCGTAAGGTAAGGTGTACGGCAGGTGGTTGTTTTCCGTTCCAGGCTAGGGTTAGGGTTAGGGAACGGCAAGGCTTAGGGCACAGGTGAGGGTACGGAAACGTGGGAGGGTCGGGCTACGTGCTGACGCACGGGTCAGTGGCAGCGTACGGAACAGGAGTAGGCAACGGCATAGGATACAGGGTAGGGCTGGTGGTGGATTTGCGTTCAGGCCTACTGTTAGGGTTAGGGAATGGCAAGGCTTAGGGCACAGGTGAGGGTATGGAAACGTGGGAGGGTCAGGCTACGTGCTGACGCACGGGTCAGTGCCAGCGTACGGGTCAGGAGTAGGGTACGGCGTAATGTAAGGTGTAGGGCTGGTGGTGGGTTTCTATTCCGGGCTAGGGTTAGGGTTAGGGAACGGCAAGGCTTAGGGCACAGGTGAGGGTACGGAAACTTGGGAGGGTCAGGCTACATGCTGACGCAATGTTCAGTGCCAGCGTACGGGCCAGGAATAGGGTTCGGCGTAAGGTAAGGTGTAGGGATGGTGGTGGGTTTCTAATACCGGCTAGGGTTAGGGTTAGGGAACGGCAAGTCTTAGGGCAAAGGAGACGGTACGGAAACGTGGGAGGGTCAGGCTACATGCTGACGCACGGTTCAGTGCCAGCGTACGGGCCAGGAATAGGGTACGGCGTAAGGTAAGGTGTACGGCTGGTGGTGGGTTTCCGTTCCGGGCTAGGGTTAGGGTTAGGGAACGGCAAGGCTTAGGGCACAGGTGAGGTTACAGAAACGTGGGACGGTCAGGCTACGTGCTGACGCATGTGTCAATGCCAGCATACGGGCGAGGAGTAGGCAACGGCGTAAGGTAAGGTGTACGGCTGGTGGTTGGTTTCCGTTCCAGGCTAAGGTTAGGGTTAGGGAACGGCAAGGCTTAGGGCACAGGTGATGGTACGGAAACGTGGGAGGGTCAGGCTACGTGCTGACGCACGGTTCAGTGCCAGCATACGGGCCAGAAATAGGGAACGGCGTAAGGTAAGGTGTAGGGCTGGTGGTGGGTTTCCGTTCCGGGCTAGGGTTAGGGTTAGGGAACGGCAAGGCTTAGGGCACAGGTCAGGGTACGGAAACGCGGGAGGGTAAGGCTACGTGCTGTTGCACGGGTCAGTACCAGAGTACAGGCCAGTAGTAGGCAACTGCGTAGGGTAAGGTTTTGGGCTGGTGGTGGGATTCCATTCCGGGCTAGGGTTAGGGTTAGGGAACCGCAGGGCTTAGCGCACAGGTGAGGGTACGGAGACGAGGGCGGGTCAGGCTACGTGCTGACGCACGGGTCAATGCCAGCGTACGGGCCAGGAGTAGGCAACGGCGTAAGGTAAGGTGTAGGGCTGGTGGTTGGTTTCTGTTCCAGGCTAGGGTTAGGGTTAGGGAACGGCAAGGCTTAGGGCACAGGTGAGGGTACAGAAACGTTGGAGTGTCGGGCTACGTGCTGATGCACGTGTCATTGCCAGCGTACGGGCCAGGAGTAGGCAACGGCGTAGGATAAAGTGTAGGGCTGGTGGTGGATTTGCGTTCCGGGCTAGGGTTAGGGTTAGCGAACGGCAAGGCTTAGGGCATAGGTGAGGGTATGGAAACGTGGGAGGGACAGGCTACGTGCTGACGCACGGGTCAGTGCCAGCGTACGGGTCAGGAGTAGGGTACGGCGTAATGTAAGGTGTAGGGCTGGTGGTGGGTTTCTATTCCGGGCTAGGGTTAGGGTTAGGGAACGGCAAGGCTTAGGGCACAGGTGAGGGTACGGAAACTTGGGAGGGTCAGGCTACATGCTGACGCAATGTTCAGTGCCAGCGTACGGGCCAGGAATAGGGTACGGCGTAAGGTAAGGTGTAGGGCTGGTGGTGGGTTTCTAATCCGGGCTAGGGTTAGGGTTAGGGAACGGCAAGGCTTAGGGCACAGGTGAGGGTATGGAAACGTGGGAGGTTCAGGCTACGTGCTGACGCATGGGTCAGTGCCAGCGTACGGGTCAGCAGTAGGGTACGGCGTAATGTAAGGTGTAGGGCTGGTGGTGGGTTTCTATTCCGGGTTGGTTTAGGGTTAGGGAACGGCAAGGCTTAGGGCACAGTTGAGGGTACGGAAACTTGGGAGGGTCAGGCTACATGCTGACGCACTGTTTAGTGCAAGCGTACGGGCCAGGAATAGGGTACGGCGTAAGGTAAGGTGTAGGGCTGGTGGTGGGTTTATAATCCGGCCTTGGGTTACGGTTAGGGAACGGCAAGTCTTAGGGCAAAGGAGAGGGTACGGAAACGTGGGAGGGTCAGGCTACGTGCTGACGCACGGTTCAGTGCCAGCGTACGGGCCAGGAATAGGGTACGGCGTAAGGTAAGGTGTACGGCTGGTGGTGGGTTTCCGTTCTGGGCTAGGGTTAGGGTTAGGGAACGGCAAGGCTTAGGGCACAGGTGAGGTTACAGAAACGTGGGACTGTCAGGCTACGTGCTGACGCACGTGTCAGTGCCAGCGTACGGGCCAGGTGTAGGCAACGGCGTAAGGTAAGATGTAGGGCTTGTGGTTGGTTTCCGTTCCAGGCTATGGTTAGGGTAAGGGAACGGCAAGGCTTAGGGCACAGGTGAGGGTACGGAAACTTGGGAGGGTCAGGCTACATGCTGACACACTGTTCAGTGCCAGCGTACGGGCCAGGAATAGGGTACGGCGTAAGGTAATGTGTAGGGCTGGTGGTGGCTTTCTAATCCGGTCTAGGGTTAGGGTTAGGGAACGGCAAGTCTTAGGGCAAAGGAGAGGGTACGGAAACGTGGGAGGGTCAGGCTACGTGCTGACGCACGGTTCAGTGCCAGCGTACGGGTCAGTAGCAGCGTACGGCGTAAGGTATGGTGTAGGGCTGGTGGTGGGTTACTATTCCGGGCTAGGGTTAGGGTTAGGGAATGGCAAGGCTTAGGGCACAGGTGAGGGTACGGAAACGTGGGAGGGTCAGGCTACGTGCTGACGCACGTGTCAGTGCCAGCGTACGGGCCAGGAGTAGGCAACGGCGTAAGGTAAGGTGTAGGGCTGGTGGTTGGTTTCCGTTCCAGGCTAGGGTTAGGGTTAGGGATCGGCAAGGCTTAGGGCACAGGTGAGGGTACGGAAACGTGGGACGGTCGGGCTATGTGCTGACGCACGGGTCAGTGCCAGCGTACGGGCCAGGAGTAGGCAACGGCGTAGGATAAAGTGTAGGGCTGGTGGTGGATTTGCGTTCTGGACTAGGGTTAGGGTTAGGGAACGGCAAGGCTTAGGGCACAGGTCAGGGTACAGAAACGCGGGAGGATAAGGCTATGTGCTGATGCACGGTTCAGTGCCAGAGTACAGGCCAGGAGTAGGCAACGGCATAGGGTAAGGTGTAGGGCTGGTGGTGGGTTTCCGTTCCGGGCTAGGGTTAGGGTCAGGGAACGGCAAGGCTTAGGGCACAGGTGAGGGTACGGAAACGTGGGAGGGTCAGGCTACGTGCTGACGCACGTGTCAGTGCCAGCGTACGGGTCAGTTGCAGCGTACGGCGTAAGGTATGGTGTAGGGCTGGTGGTGGGTTACTATTCCGGGCTAGGGTTAGGGTTAGGGAATGGCAAGGCTTAGGGCACAGGTGATGGTACGGAAACGTGGGAGGGTCAGGCTACGTGCTGACGCACGTGTCAGTGCCAGCGTACGGGCCAGGAGTAGGCAACGGCGTAAGGTAAGGTGTAAGGCAGGTGGTTGTTTTCCGTTCCAGGCTAGGGTTAGGGTTAGGGAACGGCAAGGCTTAGGGCACAGGTGAGGGTACGGAAAAGTGGGAGGGTCAGGCTATGTGCTGACGCACGGTTCAGTGCCAGCATACGGGCCAGGAATAGGGAAAGGCGTAAGGTAAGGTATAGGGCTGGTGGTGGGTTTCCGTTCCGGGCTAGGGTTAGGGTTAGGGAACGGCAAGGCTTAGGGCACAGGTCAGGGTACGGAAACGCGTGAGGGTAAGGCCACGTGCTAATGCACGGGTCAGTGCCGGAGTACAGGCCAGTAGTAGGCAACGGCGTAAGGTAAGGTGTAGGGCTGGTGGTTGGTTTCCGTTCCAGGCTAGGGTTAGTGTTAGGGAACGGCAAGGCTTAGGGCACAGGTGAGGGTACGGAAACGTGGGAGGGTCGGGCTACGTGCTGACGCACTGGTCAGTGCCAGCGTACGGGCCAGGAGTAGGCAACGACATAGGATAAAGTGTAGGGCTGGTGGTGGATTTGCGTTCCTGGCTAGGGATAGGGTTAGGGAACGGCAAGGCTTAGGGCACAGGTGAGGGAACGGAAACGTGGGAGGGTCAGGCTACGTGCTGACACATGGTTCTATGCCAGCGTACGGGCCAGGAATAGGGAACGGCGTAAGTTAAGGTGTAGGGCTGGTGGTGGGTTTCCGTTCCGGGCTAGGGTTAGGGTTAGGGAACGTCAAGGCTTAGGGCACAGGTGAGGGTACGGAAACGTTGGAGGCTCAAACTACGTGCTGACGTATGGTTCAGTGCCAGCGTACGGGTCAGGAGTAGGATACGGCGTAAGGTAAGGTGTAGGGCTGGTGGTGGGTTTCTATTCCGGGCTAGGGTTAGGGTTAGGGAAAGGCAAGGCTCAGGGCACAGGTGAGGTTACGGAAACGTGGGAGGGTCAGGCTACATGCTGACGCACGGTTCATTGCCAGCGTACGGGCCAGGAATAGGTTACGGCGTAAGGAAAGGTGTAGGGCTGGTGGTGGGTTTCCGTTCCGGGCTAGGGTTATGGTTAGGGAACGGCAAGGCTTAGGGCACAGGTGAGGGTACTGAAACGTGGGAGGGTCAGGCTACGTGCTGACGCATGGGTCAGTGCCAGCGTACGGGCCAGGTGTAGGGTACGGCGTAAGGTAAAGTGTAGCGCTTGTGGTTGATTTCCTTTCCAGGCTAGGTTTAGGGTTAGGGAACGGCAAGGCATAGGGCACAGGTGAGGGTACGGAAACGTGAGAGGGACGGGCTACGTGCTGACGCACGGGTCAGTGCCAGCGTACGGAACAGGAGTAGGCAACGGCATAGGATACAGTGTAGGGCTGGTGGTGGATTTGCGTTCAGGGCTAGGGTTAGGGTTAGGGAACGGCAAGGCTTAGGGCACAGGTGAGGGTATGGAAACTTGGGAGGGTCAGGCTACATGCTGACGCAATGTTCAGTGCCAGCGTACGGGCCAGGAATAGGGTACGGCGTAAGGTAAGGTGTAGGGCTGGTGGTGGGTTTCTAATCCGGGCTAGGGTTAGGGTTAGGGAAAGGCAAGTCTTAGGGCAAAGGAGAGGTTACGGAAACGTGGGAGGGTCATGCTACATGCTGACGCACGGTTCAGTGCCAGCGTACGGGCCAGGAATAGGGTACGGCGTAAGGTAAGGTGTACGGCTAGTGGTGGGTTTCCGTTCCGGGCTAGGGTTAGGGTTAGGGAACGGCAAGGCTTAGGGCACAGGTGAGGTTACAGAAACGTGGGACGGTCAGGCTACGTGCTGACGCATGTGTCAATGCCAGCATACGGGCGAGGAGTAGGCAACGGCGTAAGGTAAGGTGTACGGATGGAGGATGATTTCCGTTCCAGGCTAAGGTTAGGGTTAGGGAATGGCAAGGCTTAGGGCACAGGTGATGGTACGGAAACGTGGGAGGGTCAGGCTACGTGCTGACGCACGGTTCAGTGCCAGCGTACGGGCCAGGAATAGGGAACGGCGTAAGGTAAGGTGTAGGGCTGGTGGTGGGTTTCCGTTCCGGGCTAGGGTTAGGGTTAGGGAACGGCAAGGCTTAGGGCACAGGTCAGGGTACGGAAACGTGGGAGGGTAAGGCTACGTGCTGATGCACGGGTCAGTACCAGAGTACAGGCCAGTAGTAGGCAACGGCGTAGGGTAAGGTTTTGGGCTGGTGGTGAGATTCCATTCCGGGCTAGGGTTAGGGTTAGGGAACCGCAGGGCTTAGGGCACAGGTGAGGGTACGGAGACGAGGGAGGGTCTGGCTACGTGCTGACGCACGGGTCAATGCCAGCATACGGGCCAGGAGTAGGCAACGGCGTAAGGTATGGTGTAGGGCTGGTGGTTGGTTTCTGTTCCAGGCTAGGGTTAGGGTTAGGGAACGGCAAGGCTTAGGGCACAGTTGAGGGTACGGAAACGTTGGAGGGTCGGGCTACGTGCTGATGCACGGTTCAGTGCCAGCGTACGGGTCAGCAGTAGGGTACGGCGTAATGTAAGGTGTAGGGCTGGTGGTGGGTTTCTATTCCGGGCTAGGGTTAGGGTTAGGGAACGGCAAGGCTTAGGGCACAGGTGAGGGTACGGAAACTTGGGAGGGTCAGGCTACATGCTGACGCACTGTTCAGTGCCAGCGTACGGGCCAGGAATAGGTTACGGCGTAAGGTAAGGTGTAGGGCTGGTGGTAGGTTTCTAATCCGGGCTAGGTTTAGGGTTAGGGAACGGCAAGTCTTAGGGCAAAGGAGAGGTTACGGAAACGTGGGAGGGTCAGGCTACGTGCTGACCCACGGTTCAGTGCCAGCGTACGGGCCAGGAATAGGGTACGGCGTAAGGTAAGGTGTACGGCTGGTGGTGGGTTTCCGTTCCGGGCTAGGGTTAGGGTTAGGGAACGGCAAGGCTTAGGGCACAGGTGAGGTTACAGATACGTGGGACTGTCAGGCTACGTGCTGACGCACGTGTCAGTGCCAGCGTACGGGCCAGGTGTAGGCAACGGCGTAAGGTAAGATGTAGGGCTGGTGGTTGGTTTCCGTTCCAGTCTAGGGTTAGGGTAAGGGAACGGCAAGGCTAAGGGCACAGGTGAGGGTACGTAAACGTGGGAGGGTCAGGCTACGTGCTGACGCACGGTTCAATGCCAGCGTACGGGCGAGGAGTAGGCAACGGCGTAAGGTAAGGTTTAGGGCTGGTGGTGGGTTTCCGTTCCGGACTAGGGTTAGGGTTAGGGAACGGCAAGGCTTAGGGCACAGGTCAGGGTACGGAAACGCGTGAGGGTAAGGCTACGTGCTGAAGCACGGTTCAGTGCCAGAGTACAGGCCAGGATAGGCAACGGCGTAGGGTAAGGTGTAGGGCTGGTGGTGGGTTTCCGTTCCGGGCTAGGTTTAGGGTTAGGGAACGGCAAGGCTTAGGGCACAGGTGAGGGTACGGAAACGTGGGAGGGTCATGCTACGTGCTGACGCACGGTTCAGTGCCAGCGTACGGGCCAGGAATAGGGTACGGCGTAAGGTAAGGTGTAGGGCTGGTGGTGGGTTTCTAATCCGGGCTAGGGTTAGGGTTAGGGAACGGCAAGTCTTAGGGCAAAGGAGAGGGTACGGAAACGTGGGAGGGGCAGGCTACGTGCTGACGCACGGTTCAGTGCCAGCGTACGGGCCACGAATAGGGTACGGCGTAAGGTAAGGTGTACGGCTGGTGGTGGGTTTCCGTTCCGGGCTAGGGTTAGGGTTAGGGAACGGCAAGGCTTAGGGCACAGGTGAGGTTACAGATACGTGGGACTGTCAGGCTACGTGCTGACGCACGTGTCAGTGCCAGCGTACGGGCCAGGTGTAGGCAACGGCGTAAGGTAAGATGTAGGGCTGGTGGTTGGTTTCCGTTCCAGTCTAGGGTTAGGGTAAGGGAACGGCAAGGCTAAGGGCACAGGTGAGGGTACGTAAACGTGGGAGGGTCAGGCTACGTGCTGACGCACGGTTCAATGCCAGCGTACGGGCGAGGAGTAGGCAACGGCGTAAGGTAAGGTTTAGGGCTGGTGGTGGGTTTCCGTTCCGGACTAGGGTTAGGGTTAGGGAACGGCAAGGCTTAGGGCACAGGTCAGGGTACGGAAACGCGTGAGGGTAAGGCTACGTGCTGAAGCACGGTTCAGTGCCAGAGTACAGGCCAGGATAGGCAACGGCGTAGGGTAAGGTGTAGGGCTGGTGGTGGGTTTCCGTTCCGGGCTAGGTTTAGGGTTAGGGAACGGCAAGGCTTAGGGCACAGGTGAGGGTACGGAAACGTGGGAGGGTCAGGCTACGTGCTGACGCACGGTTCAGTGCCAGCGTACGGGCCAGGAATAGGGTACGGCGTAAGGTAAGGTGTAGGGCTGGTGGTGGGTTTCTAATCCGGGCTAGGGTTAGGGTTAGGGAACGGCAAGTCTTAGGGCAAAGGAGAGGGTACGGAAACGTGGGAGGGGCAGGCTACGTGCTGACGCACGGTTCAGTGCCAGCGTACGGGCCAGGAATAGGGAACGGCGTAAGGTAAGGTGTACGGCTGGTGGTGGGTTTCCGTTCCGGTCTAGGGTTAGGGTAAGGGAACGGCATGGCTTAGGGCACAGGTGAGTGTACCGAAACGTGGGAGGGTCAGGCTACATGCTGACGCATGGTTCAGTGCCAGCGTACGGGCCAGGAATAAGTTACGGCGTAAGGTAAGGTGTAGGGCTGGTGGTGGCTTTCCGTTCGGGGCTAGGGTTAGGGTTAGGGAACGGCAAGGCTTAGGGCACAGGTGAGGGTACGGAAACGTGGGAGGGTCAGGCTACGTGCTGACGCACGGGTCAGTGCCAGCGTACGGGTCAGTAGCAGCGTACGTCGTAAGGTATGGTGTAGGGCTGGTGGTGGGTTACTATTCCGGGCTAGGGTTAGGGTTAGGGAATGGCAAGGCTTAGGGCACAGGTGAGGGTACGGAAACGTGGGAGGGTCAGGCTACGTGCTGACGCAGGTGTCAGTGCCAGCGTACGGGCCAGGAGTAGGCAACGGCGTAAGGTAAGGTGTAGGGCTGGTGGTTGGTTTCCGTTCCAGGCTAGGGTTAGGGTTAGGGAACGGCAAGGCTTAGGGCACAGGTGTGGGTACGGAAACGTGGGAGGGTCGGGCTATGTGCTGACGCACGGGTCAGTGCCAGCGTACGGGCCAGGAATAGGGTACGGCGTAAGGTAAGTTGTACGGCTGGTGGTGGGTTTCCGTTCTGGGCTAGGGTTAGCGTTAGGGAACGGCAAGGCTTAGGGCACAGGTGAGGTTACAGAAACGTGGGACGGTCAGGCTACGTGCTGACGCATGTGTCAATGCCAGCATACGGGCGAGGAGTAGGCAACGGCGTAAGGTAAGGTGTACGGCTGGTGGTTGGTTTCCGTTCCAGGCTAGGGTTAGGGTTAGGGAACGGCAAGGCTTAGGGCACAGGTGATGTTACGGAAACGTGAGAGGGTCAGGCTACGTGCTGACGCATGGTTCAGTGCCAGCGTACGGGCCAGGAATAGGGAACGGCGTAAGGTAAGGTGTAGGGCTGGTGGTGGGTTTCCGTTCCGGGCTAGGGTTAGGGTTAGGGAACGGCAAGGCTTAGGGCACAGGTCAGGGTACGGAAACGCGGGAGGGTAAGGCTACGTGCTGATGCACGTGTCAGTACCAGAGTACAGGCCTGTAGTAGGCAACGGCGTAGGGTAAGGTGTTGGGATTCCTTTCCGGGCTAGGGTTAGGGTTAGGGAACCGCAGGGCTTAGGGCACAGGTGAGGGTACGGAGACCAGGGAGGGTCAGGCTACGTGCTGACGCACGAGTCACTGCCAGCGTACGGGCCAGGAGTAGGCAACGGCGTAAGGTAAGGTGTAGGGCTGGTGGTAGGTTTCTGTTCCAGGCTAGGGTTAGGGTTAGGGAACGGCAAGGCTTAGGGCACAGGTCAGGGTACGGAAACGTTGGAGTGTCGGGCTACGTGCTGATGCACGGATCAGTGCCAGCGTACGGGCCAGGAGTAGGCAACGGCGTAGGATAAAGTGTAGGGCTGGTGGTGGATTTGCGTTCCGGGCTAGGGTTAGGGTTAGGGAACGGAAAGGCTAAGGGCTCAGGTGAGGGAACGGAAACGTGGGAGGGTCAGGATACGTGCTGACGCACTGTTCAGTGCCAGCGTACGGGCCAGGAATAGGGAACGGCGTAAGTTAAGGTGTAGGGCTGGTGGTGGGTTTCCGTTGCGGGCTAGGGTTAGGGTTAGGGAACGGCAAGGCTTAGGGCACAGGTGAGGGTACGTAAACGTGGGAGGGTCAGGCTACGTGCTGACGCACGGGTCAATGCCAGCGTACGGGCGAGGAGTAGGCAACGGCGTAAGGTAAGGTGTACGGCATGTGGTTGTTTTCCGTTCCAGGCTAGGGTTAGGGTTAGGGAACGGCAAGGCTTAGGGCACAGGTGAGGGTACGGAAAAGTGGGAGGGTCAGGCTACGTGCTGACGCACGGTTCAGTGCCAGCATACGGGCCAGGAATAGGGAAAGGCGTAAGGTAAGGTATAGGGCTGGTGGTGGGTTTCCGTTCCGGACTAGGGTTAGGGTTAGGGAACGGCAAGTCTTAGGGCACAGGTCAGGGTACGGAAACGCGTGAGGGTAAGGCCACGTGCTAATGCACGGGTCAGTGCCGGAGTACAGGCCAGTAGTAGGCAACGGCGTAAGGTAAGGTGTAGGGCTGGTGGTTGGTTTCCGTTCCAGGCTAGGGTGAGTGTTAGGGAACGGCAAGGCTTAGGGCACAGGTGAGGGTACGGAAACGTGGGAGGGTCGGGCTACGTGCTGACGCACTGGTCAGTGCCAGCGTACGGGCCAGGAGTAGGCAACGGCATAGGATAAAGTGTAGGGCTGGTGGTGGATTTGCGTTCCTGGCTAGGGTTAGGGTTAGGGAACGGCAAGGCTTAGGGCACAGGTGAGGGAACGGAAACGTGGGTGGGTCAGGCTACGTGCTGACACACGGTTCTGTGCCAGCGTACGGGGCAGGAATAGGGAACGGCGTAAGTTAAGGTGTAGGGCTGGTGGTGGGTTTCCGTTCCGGGCTAGGGTTAGGGTAAGGGAACGGCAAGGCTTAGGGCACAGGTGAGGGTACGTAAACGTGGGAGGGTCAGGCTACGTGCTGACGCACGGGTCAATGCCAGCGTACGGGCGAGGAGTAGGCAACGGCGTAAGGTAATGTTTAGGGCTGGTTGTGGGTTTCCGTTCCGGACTAGGGTTAGGGTTAGGGAACGGCAAGGCTTAGGGCACAGGTGAGGGTACGGAAACGTGGGAGGGTCAGGCTACGTGCTGACGCACGGTTCAGTGCCAGCGTACGGGCCAGGAATAGGGTACGGCGTAAGGTAAGGTGTAGGGCTGGTGGTGGGTTTCTAATCCGGGCTAGGGTTAGGGTTAGGGAACGGCAAGTCTTAGGGCAAAGGAGAGGGTACGGAAACGTGTGAGGGTCAGGCTACGTGCTGACGCACGGTTCAGTGCCAGCGTACGGGCCAGGAATAGGGTACGGCGTAAGGTAAGGTGTACGGCTGGTGGTGGGTTTCCGTTCCGGGCTAGGGTTAGGGTTAGGGAACGGCAAGGCTTAGGGCACAGGTGAAGTTTCAGAAACGTGGGACGGTCAGGCTACGTGCTGACGCACGTGTCAGTGCCTGCGTACGGGCCAGGGGTAGGCAACGGCGTAAGGTAAGATGTAGGGCTGGTGGTTGGTTTCCGTTCCAGGCTAGGGTTAGGGTAAGGGAACGGCAAGGCTTAGGGCACAGGTGAGGGTACCGAAACGTGGGAGGGTCAGGCTACATGCTGACGCACGATTCAGTGCCAGCGTATGGGCCAGGAATAAGTTACGGCGTAAGGTAAGGTGTAGGGCTGGTGGTGGGTTTCCGTTCGGGGCTAGGGTTAGGGTTAGGGAACGGCAAGGCTTAGGGCACAGGTGAGGGTACGGAAACGTGGGAGGGTCAGGCTACGTGCTGACGCACGGGTCACTGCCAGCGTGCGGGTCAGTAGCAGCGAACGGCGTAAGGTATGGTGTAGGGCTGGTGGTGGGTTACTATTCCGGGCTAGGGTTAGGGTTAGGGAATGGCAAGTCTTAGGGCACAGGTGAGGGTACGGAAACGTGGGAGGGTCAGGCTATGTGCTGACGCACGGGTCAGTGCCAGCGTACCGGCCAGGAGTAGGCAACGGCGTAAGGTAAGGTGTAGGGCTGGTGGTTGGTTTCCGTTCCAGGCTAGGGTTAGGGTTAGGGAACGGCAAGGCTTAGGGCACAGGTGAGGGTACGGAAACGTGGGAGGGTCGGGCTACATGCTGACGCACGGGTCAGTGCCAGCGTACGGGCCAGGAGTAGGCAACGGCGTAGGATAAAGTGTAGGGCTGGTGGTGGAATTGCGTTCTGGGCTAGGGTTAGGGTTAGGGAACGGCAAGGCTTAGGGCACATGTCAGGGAACGGAAACGCGGGAGGGTAAGGCTACGTGCTGATGCACGGTTCAGTGCCAGAGTACAGGCCAGGAGTAGGCAACGGCGTACGGTAAGGTGTAGGGCTGGTGGTGGGTTTCCGTTCCGGGCTAGGGTTAGGGTTAGGGAACGGCAAGGCTTAGGGCACAGGTGAGGGTATGGAAACGTGGGAGGGTCAGGCTACGTGCTGACGCACGGGTCAGTGCCAGCGTACGGGTCAGGAGTAGGGTACGGCGTAATGTAAGGTGTAGGGCTGGTGGTGGGTTTCTATTCCGGGCTAGGGTTAGGGTTAGGGAACGGCAAGGCTTAGGGCACAGGTGAGGGTACGGAAACTTGGGAGGGTCAGGCTACATGCTGACGCAATGTTCAGTGCCAGCGTACGGGCCAGGAATAGGGTACGGCGTAAGGTAAGGTGTAGGGCTGGTGGTGGGTTTCTAATCCGGGCTAGGGTTAGGGTTAGGGAACGGCAAGTCTTAGGGCAAAGGAGACGGTACGGAAACGTGGGAGGGTCAGGCTACATGCTGACGCACGGTTCAGTGCCAGCGTACGGGCCAGGAATAGGGTACGGCGTAAGGTAAGGTGTACGGCTGGTGGTGGGTTTCCGTTCCGGGCTAGGGTTAGGGTTAGGGAACGGCAAGGCTTAGGGCCCAGGTGAGGTTACAGAAACGTGGGACGGTCAGGCTACGTGCTGACGCATGTGTCAATGCCAGCATACGGGCGAGGAGTAGGCAACGGCGTAAGGTAAGGTGTACGGCTGGTGGTTGGTTTCCGTTCCAGGCTAAGGTTATGGTTAGGGAACGGCAAGGCTTAGGGCACAGGTGATGGTACGGAAACGTGGGAGGGTCTGGCTACGTGCTGACGCACGGTTCAGTGCCAGCGTACGGGCCAGGAATAGGGAACGGCGTAAGGTAAGGTGTAGGGCTGGTGGTGGGTTTCCGTTCCGGGCTAGGGTTAGGGTTAGGGAACGGCAAGGCTTAGGGCACAGGTCAGGGTACGGAAACGCGGGAGGGTAAGGCTACAGGCTGATGCACGGGTCAGTACCAGAGTACAGGCCAGTAGTAGGCAACGGCGTAGGGTAAGGTTTTGCGCTGGTGGTGGGATTCCATTCCGGGCTAGGGTTAGGGTTAGGGAACCGCAGGGCTTAGCGCACAGGTGAGGGTACGGAGACGAGGGAGGGTCAGGCTACGTGCTGACGCACGGGTCAATGCCAGCGTACGGGCCAGGAGTAGGCAACGGCGTAAGGTAAGGTGTAGGGCTGGTGGTTGGTTTCTGTTCCAGGCTAGGGTTAGGGTTAGGGAACGGCAAGGCTTAGGGCACAGGTCAGGGTACGGAAACGCGTGAGGGTAAGGCCACGTGCTAATGCACGGGTCAGTGCCGGAGTACAGGCCAGTAGTAGGCAACGGCGTAAGGTAAGGTGTAGGGCTGGTGGTTGGTTTCCGTTCCAGGCTAGGGTGAGTGTTAGGGAACGGCAAGGCTTAGGGCACAGGTGAGGGTACGGAAACGTGGGAGGGTCGGGCTACGTGCTGACGCACTGGTCAGTGCCAGCGTACGGGCCAGGAGTAGGCAACGGCATAGGATAAAGTGTAGGGCTGGTGGTGGATTTGCGTTCCTGGCTAGGGTTAGGGTTAGGGAACGGCAAGGCTTAGGGCACAGGTGAGGGAACGGAAACGTGGGTGGGTCAGGCTACGTGCTGACACACGGTTCTGTGCCAGCGTACGGGGCAGGAATAGGGAACTGCGTAAGTTAAGGTGTAGGGCTGGTGGTTGGTTTCCGTTCCGGGCTAGGGTTAGGGTAAGGGAACGGCAAGGCTTAGGGCACAGGTGAGGGTACGTAAACGTGGGAGGGTCAGGCTACGTGCTGACGCACGGGTCAATGCCAGCGTACGGGTGAGGAGTAGGCAACGGCGTAAGGTAATGTTTAGGGCTGGTTGTGGGTTTCCGTTCCGGACTAGGGTTAGGGTTAGGTAACGGCAAGGCTTAGGGCACAGGTCAGGGTACGGAAACGCGTGAGTGTAAGGCTACGTGCTGATGCACGGTTCAGTGCCAGAGTACAGGCCAGGATAGGCAACGGCGTAGGGTAAGGTGTAGGGCTGGTGGTGGGTTTCTAATCCGGGCTAGGGTTAGGGTTAGGGAACGGCAAGTCTTAGGGCAAAGGAGAGGGTACGGAAACGTGGGAGGGTCAGGCTACGTGCTGACGCACGGGTCAGTGCCAGCGTACGGGCCAGGAATAGGGTACGGCGTAAGGTTAGGTGTACGGCTGTTGGTGGGTTTCCGTACCGGGCTAGGGTTAGGGTTAGGGAACGGCAAGGCTTAGGGCACAGGTGAGGTTACAGAAACGTGGGACGGTCAGGCTACGTGCTGACGCATGTGTCAATGCCAGCATACGGGCGAGGAGTAGGCAACTGCGTAAGGTAAGGTGTACGGCTGGTGGTTGGTTTCCGTTCCAGGCTAAGGTTAGGGTTAGGGAACGGCAAGGCTTAGGGCACAGGTGATGGTACGGAAACGTGGGAAGGTCAGGCTACGTGCTGACGCACGGTTCAGTGCCAGCATAAGGGCCAGGAATAGGGAACGGCGTAAGGAAATGTGTAGGGCTGGTGGTGGGTTTCCGTTCCGGGCTAGGGTTAGGGTTAGGGAACGGCAAGGCTTAGGGCACAGGTCAGGTTACGGAAACGCGGGAGGGTAAGGCTACGTGCTGATGCACGGGTCAGTACCAGAGTACAGGCCAGTAGTAGGCAACGGCGTAGGGTAAGGTTTTGGGCTGGTGGTGGGATTCCATTCCGGGCTTGGGTTAGGGTTAGGGAACCGCAGGGCTTAGCGCACAGGTGAGCGTACGGAGACGAGGGGGGGTCAGGCTACGTGCTGACGCACGGGTCAATGCCAGCGTACGGGCCAGGAGTAGGCAACGGCGTAAGGTAAGGTGTAGGGCTGGTGGTTGGTTTCTGTTCCAGGCTAGGGTTAGGGTTAGGGAACGGCAAGGCTTAGGGCACAGGTGAGGGTACGGAAACGTTGGAGGGTCGGGCTACGTGCTGATGCACGGGACAGTGCCAGCGTACGGGCCAGGAGTAGGCAACGGCGTAGGATAAAGTGTAGGGCTGGTGGTGGATTTGCGTTCCGGGATAGGGTTAGGGTTAAGGAACGGCAAGGCTTAGGGCTCAGGTGAGGGAACGGAAACGTGGGAGGGTCAGGCTACGTGCTGACGCACGGTTCAGTGCCAGCGTACGGGCCAGGAATAGGGAACGGCGTAAGTTAAGGTGTAGGGCTGGTGGTGGGTTTCCGTTCCGGGCTAGGGTTAGGGTTAGGGAACGGCAAGGCTTCGGGTACAGGTCAGGGTACGGAAACGCGGGAGGGTAAGGCTACGTGCTGATGCGCAGGTCAGTGCCAGAGTACACGCCAGTAGTAGGCAACGGCGTAAGGTAAGGTGTAGGGCTGGTGGTGGGTTTCTAATCCGGGCTAGGGTTAGGTTTAGGGAACGGCAAGTCTTAGGGCAAAGGAGAGGGTACGGAAACGTGGGAGGGTCAGGCTACGTGCTGACGCACGGTTCAGTGCCAGCGTACGGGCCAGGAATAGGGTACGGCGTAAGGTAAGGTGTACGGCTGGTGGTGGGTTTCTATTCCGGGCTAGGGTTAGGGTTAGGGAACGGCAAGGCTTAGGGCACAGGTGAGGTTACAGAAACGTGGGACTGTCAGGCTACGTGCTGACGCACGTGTCAGTGCCAGCGTACGGGCCAGGTGTAGGCAACGGCGTAAGGTAAGATGTAGGGCTGGTGGTTGGTTTCCGTTCCAGGCTAGGGTTAGGGTAAGGGAACGGCATGGCTTAGGGCACAGGTGAGTGTACCGAAACGTGGGAGGGTCAGGCTACATGCTGACGCATGGTTCAGTGCCAGCGTACGGGCCAGGAATAAGTTACGGCGTAAGGTAAGGTGTAGGGCTGGTGGTGGCTTTCCGTTCGGGGCTAGGGTTAGGGTTAGGGAACGGCAAGGCTTAGGGCACAGGTGAGGGTACGGAAACGTGGGAGGGTCAGGCTACGTGCTGACGCACGGGTCAGTGCCAGCGTACGGGTCAGTAGCAGCGTACGTCGTAAGGTATGGTGTAGGGCTGGTGGTGGGTTACTATTCCGGGCTAGGGTTAGGGTTAGGGAATGGCAAGGCTTAGGGCACAGGTGAGGGTACGGAAACGTGGGAGGGTCAGGCTACGTGCTGACGCAGGTGTCAGTGCCAGCGTACGGGCCAGGAGTAGGCAACGGCGTAAGGTAAGGTGTAGGGCTGGTGGTTGGTTTCCGTTCCAGGCTAGGGTTAGGGTTAGGGAACGGCAAGGCTTAGGGCACAGGTGTGGGTACGGAAACGTGGGAGGGTCGGGCTATGTGCTGACGCACGGGTCAGTGCCAGCGTACGGGCCAGGAGTAGGCAACGGCGTAGGATAAAGTGTAGGGCTGGTGGTGGATTTGCGTTCTGGGCTAGGGTTAGGGTTACGGAACGGCAAGGCTTAGGGCACAGGTCAGGGAACAGAAACGCGGGAGGGTAAGGCTATGTGCTGATGCACGTTTCAGTGCCAGAGTACAGGCCAGGAGTAGGCAACGGCATAGGGTAAGGTATAGGGCTGGTGGTGGGTTTCCGTTCCGGGCTAGGGTTAGGGTTAGGGAACGGCAAGGCTTAGGGCACAGGTGAGGGTACGTAAACGTGGGAGGGTCAGGCTACGTGCTGACGCACGGGTCAATGCCAGCGTACGGGCGAGGAGTAGGCAACGGCGTAAGGTAAGGTTTAGGGCTGGTGGTGGGTTTCCGTTCCGGACTAGGGTTAGGGTTAGGGAAAGGCAAGGCTTAGGGCACAGGTCAGGGTACGGAAACGCGTGAGGGTAAGGCTACGTGCTGATGCACGGTTCAGTGCCAGAGTACAGGCTAGGAGTAGGCAACGGCGTAGGGTAAGGTGTAGGGCTGGTGCTGGGTTTCCGTTCCGGGCTAGGGTTAGGATTAGGGAACGGCGAGGCTTAGGGCACAGGTGAAGTTACCGAAACGTGTGACGGTCAGGCTACGTGCTGACGCACGTGTCAGTGCCAGCGTACGGGCCAGGGGTAGGCAACGGCGTAAGGTAAGATGTAGGGCTGGTGGTTGGTTTCCGTTCCAGGCTAGGGTTAAGATAAGGGAACGGCAAGGCTTAGTGCACAGGTGAGGGTACCGAAACGTGGGAGGGTCAGGCTACATGCTGACGCACGGTTCAGTGCCAGCGTATGGGCCAGGAATATGTTACGGCGTAAGGTAAGGTGTAGGGCTGGTGGTGGGTTTCCGTTCGGGGCTAGGGTTAGGGTTAGGGAACGGCAAGGCTTAGGGCACAGGTGAGGGTACGGAAACGTGGGAGGGTCAGGCTACGTGCTGACGCACGGGTCAGTGCCAGCGTGCGGGTCAGTAGCAGCGTACGGCGTAAGGTATGGTGTAGGGTTGGTGGTGGGTTACTCTTCCGGGCTAGGGTTAGGGTTAGGGAATGGCAAGGCTTAGGGCACAGGTGAGGGTACGGAAACGTTGGAGGCTCAGACTACGTGCAGACGCATGGTTCAGTGCCAGCGTACGGGTCAGGAGTAGGATACGGCGTAAGGTAAGGTGTAGGGCTGGTGGTGGGATTCTATTCAGGGCTAGGGTTAGGGTTAGGGAAAGGCAAGGCTTAGGGCACAGGTGAGGTTACGGAAACGTGGGAGGATCAGGCTATGTGCTGACGCACGGTTCAGTGCCAGCGTACGGGCCAGGAGTAGGCAACGGCGTAAGGTAAGGTGTAGGGCTGGTGGTTGGTTTCCGTTCCAGGCTAGGGTTAGGGTTAGGGAACGGCAAGGCTTAGGGCACAGGTGAGGGTACGGAAACGTGGGAGGGTCGGGCTACGTGCTGACGCACGGGTCAGTGCCAGCGTACGGGCCAGGAGTAGGCAACGGCGTAGGATAAAGTGTAGGGCTGGTGGTGGATTTGCGTTCTGGGCTAGGGTTAGGGTTAGGGAACGGCAAGGCTTAGGGCACAGGTCAGGGTACGGAAACGCGGGAGGCTAAGGCTACGTGCTGATGCACGGTTCAGTGCCAGAGTACAGGCCAGGAGTAGGCAACGGCGTAGTGTAAGGTGTAGGGCTGGTGGTGGCTTACCGTTCCGGGCTAGTGTTAGGGTTAGGGAACGGCAAGGCTTAGGGCACAGGTGAGGGTACGTAAACGTGGGAGGTTCAGACTACGTGCTGACGCACGGGTCAATGCCAGCGTACGGGCGAGGAGTAGGCAACGGCGTAA
Organism: Mesoplodon bidens; assembly: GCF_964165515.1. Classification (NCBI taxonomy): domain Eukaryota; kingdom Metazoa; phylum Chordata; class Mammalia; order Artiodactyla; family Ziphiidae; genus Mesoplodon; species Mesoplodon bidens. The sequence continues at coordinate 1,104,134 of NW_027671711.1, read as the reverse complement.
GGTAAGGTTTAGGGATGGTGGTGGGTTTCCGTTCCGGACTAGGGTTAGGGTTAGGGAACGTCAAGGCTTAGGGCACAGGTCAGGGTACGGAAACGCGGGAGGGTAAGGCTACGTGCTGATGCACGGTTCAGTGCCAGCATACGGGCCAGGAATAGGGTACGGCGTAAGGTAAGGTGTAGGGCTGGTGGTGGGTTTCTAATCAGGGCTAGGGTTAGGGTTAGGGAACGGCAAGGCTTAGGGCAAAGGAGAGGATACGGAAACGTGGGAGGGTCAGGCTACGTGCTGACGCACGGTTCAGTGCCTGCGTACGGGCCAGGAATAGGGTACGGCGTAAGGTAAGGTGTACGGCTGGTGGTGGGTTTCCGTTCCGGTCTAGGGTTAGGGTTAGAAAACGGCAAGTCTTAGGGCACAGGTGAGGTTACAGAAACGTGGGACGGTCAGGCTACGTGCTGACGCACGTGTCAGTGCCAGCGTACGGGCCAGGGGTAGGCAACGGCGTAAGGTAAGATGTAGGGCTGGTGGTTGGTTTCCATTCCAGGCTAGGGTTAGGGTAAGGGAACGGCAAGGCTTAGGGCACAGATGAGAGTACCGAAACGTGGGAGGGTCAGGCTACATGCTGACGCATGTTTCAGTGCCAGCGTATGGGCCAGGAATAAGTTACGGCGTAAGGTAAGGTGTAGGGCTGGTTTTGGGTTTCCGTTCGGGGCTAGGGTTAGGGTTAGGGAACGGCAAGGCTTAGGGCACAGGTGAGGGTACGGAAAGGTGGGAGGGTCAGGCTACATGCTGACGCATGTTTCAGTGCCAGCGTATGGGCCAGGAATAAGTTACGGCGTAAGGTATGGTGTAGGGCTGGTGGTGGGTTACTATTCCGGGCTAGGGTTAGGGTTAGGGAATGGCAAGTCTTAGGGCACAGGTGAGGGTACGGAAACGTGGGAGGGTCAGGCTATGTGCTGACGCACGGGTCAGTGCCAGCGTACCGGCCAGGAGTAGGCAACGGCGTAAGGTAAGGTGTAGGGCTGGTGGTTGGTTTCCGTTCCAGGCTAGGGTTAGGGTTAGGGAACGGCAAGGCTTAGGGCACAGGTGAGGGTACGGAAACGTGGGAGGGTCGGGCTACATGCTGACGCACGGGTCAGTGCCAGCGTACGGGCCAGGAGTAGGCAACGGCGTAGGATAAAGTGTAGGGCTGGTGGTGGAATTGCGTTCTGGGCTAGGGTTAGGGTTAGGGAACGGCAAGGCTTAGGGCACATGTCAGGGAACGGAAACGCGGGAGGGTAAGGCTACGTGCTGATGCACGGTTCAGTGCCAGAGTACAGGACAGGAGTAGGTAACGGCGTACGGTAAGGTGTAGGGCTGGTGGTGGGTTTCCGTTCCGGGCTAGGGTTAGGGTTAGGGAACGGCAAGGCTTAGGGCACAGGTGAGGGTATGGAAACGTGGGAGGGTCAGGCTACGTGCTGACGCACGGGTCAGTGCCAGCGTACGGGTCAGGAGTAGGGTACGGCGTAATGTAAGGTGTAGGGCTGGTGGTGGGTTTCTATTCCGGGCTAGGGTTAGGGTTAGGGAACGGCAAGGCTTAGGGCACAGGTGAGGGTACGGAAACTTGGGAGGGTCAGGCTACATGCTGACGCAATGTTCAGTGCCAGCGTACGGGCCAGGAATAGGGTACGGCGTAAGGTAAGGTGTAGGGCTGGTGGTGGGTTTCTAATCCGGGCTAGGGTTAGGGTTAGGGAACGGCAAGTCTTAGGGCAAAGGAGACGGTACGGAAACGTGGGAGGGTCAGGCTACATGCTGACGCACGGTTCAGTGCCAGCGTACGGGCCAGGAATAGGGTACGGCGTAAGGTAAGGTGTAAGGCTGGTGGTGGGTTTCCGTTCCGGGCTAGGGTTAGGGTTAGGGAACGGCAAGGCTTAGGGCACAGGTGAGGTTACAGAAACGTGGGACGGTCAGGCTACGTGCTGACGCATGTGTCAATGCCAGCATACGGGCGAGGAGTAGGCAACGGCGTAAGGTAAGGTGTACGGCTGGTGGTTGGTTTCCGTTCCAGGCTAAGGTTATGGTTAGGGAACGGCAAGGCTTAGGGCACAGGTGATGGTACGGAAACGTGGGAGGGTCTGGCTACGTGCTGACGCACGGTTCAGTGCCAGCGTACGGGCCAGGAATAGGGAACGGCGTAAGGTAAGGTGTAGGGCTGGTGGTGGGTTTCCGTTCCGGGCTAGGGTTAGGGTTAGGGAACGGCAAGGCTTAGGGCACAGGTGAGGGTACGTAAACGTGGGAGGGTCAGGCTACGTGCTGACGCACGGGTCAATGCCAGCGTACGGGTGAGGAGTAGGCAACGGCGTAAGGTAATGTTTAGGGCTGGTTGTGGGTTTCCGTTCCGGACTAGGGTTAGGGTTAGGTAACGGCAAGGCTTAGGGCACAGGTCAGGGTACGGAAACGTGGGAAGGTCAGGCTACGTGCTGACGCACGGTTCAGTGCCAGCATAAGGGCCAGGAATAGGGAACGGCGTAAGGAAATGTGTAGGGCTGGTGGTGGGTTTCCGTTCCGGGCTAGGGTTAGGGTTAGGGAACGGCAAGGCTTAGGGCACAGGTCAGGTTACGGAAACGCGGGAGGGTAAGGCTACGTGCTGATGCACGGGTCAGTACCAGAGTACAGGCCAGTAGTAGGCAACGGCGTAGGGTAAGGTTTTGGGCTGGTGGTGGGATTCCATTCCGGGCTTGGGTTAGGGTTAGGGAACCGCAGGGCTTAGCGCACAGGTGAGCGTACGGAGACGAGGGGGGGTCAGGCTACGTGCTGAAGCACGGGTCAATGCCAGCGTACGGGCCAGGAGTAGGCAACGGCGTAAGGTAAGGTGTAGGGCTGGTGGTTGGTTTCTGTTCCAGGCTAGGGTTAGGGTTAGGGAACGGCAAGGCTTAGGGCACAGGTGAGGGTACGGAAACGTTGGAGGGTCGGGCTACGTGCTGATGCACGGGACAGTGCCAGCGTACGGGCCAGGAGTAGGCAACGGCGTAGGATAAAGTGTAGGGCTGGTGGTGGATTTGCGTTCCGGGATAGGGTTAGGGTTAAGGAACGGCAAGGCTTAGGGCTCAGGTGAGGGAACGGAAACGTGGGAGGGTCAGGCTACGTGCTGACGCACGGTTCAGTGCCAGCGTACGGGCCAGGAATAGGGAACGGCGTAAGTTAAGGTGTAGGGCTGGTGGTGGGTTTCCGTTCCGGGCTAGGGTTAGGGTTAGGGAACGGCAAGGCTTCGGGTACAGGTCAGGGTACGGAAACGCGGGAGGGTAAGGCTACGTGCTGATGCGCAGGTCAGTGCCAGAGTACACGCCAGTAGTAGGCAACGGCGTAAGGTAAGGTGTAGGGCTGGTGGTGGGTTTCTAATCCGGGCTAGGGTTAGGTTTAGGGAACGGCAAGTCTTAGGGCAAAGGAGAGGGTACGGAAACGTGGGAGGGTCAGGCTACGTGCTGACGCACGGTTCAGTGCCAGCGTACGGGCCAGGAATAGGGTACGGCGTAAGGTAAGGTGTACGGCTGGTGGTGGGTTTCTATTCCGGGCTAGGGTTAGGGTTAGGGAACGGCAAGGCTTAGGGCACAGGTGAGGTTACAGAAACGTGGGACTGTCAGGCTACGTGCTGACGCACGTGTCAGTGCCAGCGTACGGGCCAGGTGTAGGCAACGGCGTAAGGTAAGATGTAGGGCTGGTGGTTGGTTTCCGTTCCAGGCTAGGGTTAGGGTAAGGGAACGGCATGGCTTAGGGCACAGGTGAGTGTACCGAAACGTGGGAGGGTCAGGCTACATGCTGACGCATGGTTCAGTGCCAGCGTACGGGCCAGGAATAAGTTACGGCGTAAGGTAAGGTGTAGGGCTGGTGGTGGCTTTCCGTTCGGGGCTAGGGTTAGGGTTAGGGAACGGCAAGGCTTAGGGCACAGGTGAGGGTACGGAAACGTGGGAGGGTCAGGCTACGTGCTGACGCACGGGTCAGTGCCAGCGTACGGGTCAGTAGCAGCGTACGTCGTAAGGTATGGTGTAGGGCTGGTGGTGGGTTACTATTCCGGGCTAGGGTTAGGGTTAGGGAATGGCAAGGCTTAGGGCACAGGTGAGGGTACTGAAACGTGGGAGGGTCAGGCTACGTGCTGACGCAGGTGTCAGTGCCAGCGTACGGGCCAGGAGTAGGCAACGGCGTAAGGTAAGGTGTAGGGCTGGTGGTTGGTTTCCGTTCCAGGCTAGGGTTAGGGTTAGGGAACGGCAAGGCTTAGGGCACAGGTGTGGGTACGGAAACGTGGGAGGGTCGGGCTATGTGCTGACGCACGGGTCAGTGCCAGCGTACGGGCCAGGAGTAGGCAACGGCGTAGGATAAAGTGTAGGGCTGGTGGTGGATTTGCGTTCTGGGCTAGGGTTAGGGTTACGGAACGGCAAGGCTTAGGGCACAGGTCAGGGAACAGAAACGCGGGAGGGTAAGGCTATGTGCTGATGCACGTTTCAGTGCCAGAGTACAGGCCAGGAGTAGGCAACGGCATAGGGTAAGGTATAGGGCTGGTGGTGGGTTTCCGTTCCGGGCTAGGGTTAGGGTTAGGGAACGGCAAGGCTTAGGGCACAGGTGAGGGTACGTAAACGTGGGAGGGTCAGGCTACGTGCTGACGCACGGGTCAATGCCAGCGTACGGGCGAGGAGTAGGCAACGGCGTAAGGTAAGGTTTAGGGCTGGTGGTGGGTTTCCGTTCCGGACTAGGGTTAGGGTTAGGGAAAGGCAAGGCTTAGGGCACAGGTCAGGGTACGGAAACGCGTGAGGGTAAGGCTACGTGCTGATGCACGGTTCAGTGCCAGAGTACAGGCTAGGAGTAGGCAACGGCGTAGGGTAAGGTGTAGGGCTGGTGCTGGGTTTCCGTTCCGGGCTAGGGTTAGGATTAGGGAACGGCGAGGCTTAGGGCACAGGTGAAGTTACCGAAACGTGTGACGGTCAGGCTACGTGCTGACGCACGTGTCAGTGCCAGCGTACGGGCCAGGGGTAGGCAACGGCGTAAGGTAAGATGTAGGGCTGGTGGTTGGTTTCCGTTCCAGGCTAGGGTTAAGATAAGGGAACGGCAAGGCTTAGTGCACAGGTGAGGGTACCGAAACGTGGGAGGGTCAGGCTACATGCTGACGCACGGTTCAGTGCCAGCGTATGGGCCAGGAATATGTTACGGCGTAAGGTAAGGTGTAGGGCTGGTGGTGGGTTTCCGTTCGGGGCTAGGGTTAGGGTTAGGGAACGGCAAGGCTTAGGGCACAGGTGAGGGTACGGAAACGTGGGAGGGTCAGGCTACGTGCTGACGCACGGGTCAGTGCCAGCGTGCGGGTCAGTAGCAGCGTACGGCGTAAGGTATGGTGTAGGGTTGGTGGTGGGTTACTCTTCCGGGCTAGGGTTAGGGTTAGGTAATGGCAAGGCTTAGGGCACAGGTGAGGGTACGGAAACGTTGGAGGCTCAGACTACGTGCAGACGCATGGTTCAGTGCCAGCGTACGGGTCAGGAGTAGGATACGGCGTAAGGTAAGGTGTACGGCTGGTGGTGGGATTCTATTCAGGGCTAGGGTTAGGGTTAGGGAAAGGCAAGGCTTAGGGCACAGTTGAGGTTACGGAAACGTGGGAGGATCAGGCTATGTGCTGACGCACGGTTCAGTGCCAGCGTACGGGCCAGGAGTAGGCAACGGCGTAAGGTAAGGTGTAGGGCTGGTGGTTGGTTTCCGTTCCAGGCTAGGGTTAGGGTTAGGGAACGGCAAGGCTTAGGGCACAGGTGAGGGTACGGAAACGTGGGAGGGTCGGGCTACGTGCTGACGCACGGGTCAGTGCCAGCGTACGGGCCAGGAGTAGGCAACGGCGTAGGATAAAGTGTAGGGCTGGTGGTGGATTTGCGTTCTGGGCTAGGGTTAGGGTTAGGGAACGGCAAGGCTTAGGGCACAGGTCAGGGTACGGAAACGCGGGAGGGTAAGGCTACGTGCTGATGCACGGTTCAGTGCCAGAGTACAGGCCAGGAGTAGGCAACGGCGTAGTGTAAGGTGTAGGGCTGGTGGTGGCTTACCGTTCCGGGCTAGTGTTAGGGTTAGGGAACGGCAAGGCTTAGGGCACAGGTGAGGGTACGTAAACGTGGGAGGTTCAGACTACGTGCTGACGCACGGGTCAATGCCAGCGTACGGGCGAGGAGTAGGCAACGGCGTAAGGTAAGGTTTAGGGATGGTGGTGGGTTTCCGTTCCGGACTAGGGTTAGGGTTAGGGAACGTCAAGGCTTAGGGCACAGGTCAGGGTACGGAAACGCGGGAGGGTAAGGCTACGTGCTGATGCACGGTTCAGTGCCAGCATACGGGCCAGGAATAGGGTACGGCGTAAGGTAAGGTGTAGGGCTGGTGGTGGGTTTCTAATCAGGGCTAGGGTTAGGGTTAGGGAACGGCAAGGCTTAGGGCAAAGGAGAGGATACGGAAACGTGGGAGGGTCAGGCTACGTGCTGACGCACGGTTCAGTGCCTGCGTACGGGCCAGGAATAGGGTACGGCGTAAGGTAAGGTGTACGGCTGGTGGTGGGTTTCCGTTCCGGTCTAGGGTTAGGGTTAGGGAACGGCAAGTCTTAGGGCACAGGTGAGGTTACAGAAACGTGGGACGGTCAGGCTACGTGCTGACGCACGTGTCAGTGCCAGCGTACGGGCCAGGGGTAGGCAACGGCGTAAGGTAAGATGTAGGGCTGGTGGTTGGTTTCCATTCCAGGCTAGGGTTAGGGTAAGGGAACGGCAAGGCTTAGGGCACAGATGAGAGTACCGAAACGTGGGAGGGTCAGGCTACATGCTGACGCATGTTTCAGTGCCAGCGTATGGGCCAGGAATAAGTTACGGCGTAAGGTAAGGTGTAGGGCTGGTTTTGGGTTTCCGTTCGGGGCTAGGGTTAGGGTTAGGGAACGGCAAGGCTTAGGGCACAGGTGAGGGTACGGAAAGGTGGGAGGGTCAGGCTACGTGCTGACGCACGGGTCAGTGCCAGCGTACGGGTCAGTAGCAGCGTACGGCGTAAGGTATGGTGTAGGGCTGGAGGTGGGTGACTATTCAGGGCTAGGGTTAGGGTTAGGGAATGGCAAGGCTTAGGGCACAGGTGAGGGTACGGAAACGTGGGAGGGTCAGGCTACGTGCTGACGCATGGGTCAGTGCCAGCGTACGGGCCAGGAATAGGCAACGGCGTAAGGTAAGGTGTAGGGCTGGTGGTTGGTTTCCTTTCCTGGCTAGGGTTAGGGTTAGGGAACGGCAAGGCATAGGGCACAGGTGAGGGTACGGAAACGTGGGAGGGTCGGGCTACGTGCTGACGCACGGGTCAGTGCCAGCGTACGGGCCAGGAGTAGGCAACGGCGTAGGATAAAGTTTAAGGCTGGTGGTGGATTTGCGTTCTGGGCTAGGGTTAGGGTTAGGGAACGGCAAGGCTTAGGGCACAGGTGAGGGAACGGAAACGTGGGAGGGTCAGGCTACGTGCTGACACACGGTTCAGTGCCAGCGTACGGGCCAGGAATAGGGAACGGCGTAAGTTAAGGTGTAGGGCTGGTGGTGGGTTTCCGTTCCGGGCTAGGGTTAGGGTTAGGGAACGTCAAGGCTTAGGGCACAGGTGAGGGTACGGAAACGTTGGAGGCTCAGACTACGTGCTGACGCATGGTTCAGTGCCAGCGTACGGGTCAGGAGTAGGATACGGCGTAAGGTAAGGTGTAGGGCTGGTGGTGGGTTTCTATTCCGGGCTAGGGTTAGGGTTAGGGAAAGGCAAGGCTTAGGGCACAGGTGAGGATACGGAAACGTGGGAGGGTCAGGCTACATGCTGACGCACGGTTCATTGCCAGCGTACGGGCCAGGAATAGGTTACAGCGTAAGGTAAGGTGTAGGGCTTGTGGTGGGTATCCGTTCCGGGCTAGGGTTATGGTTAGGGAACGGCAAGGCTTAGGGCACAAGTGAGGGTACTGAAACGTGGGAGGGTCAGGCTACGTGCTGACGCATGGGTCAGTGCCAGCGTACGGGCCAGGAGTAGGGTACGGCGTAAGGTAAAGTGTAGCGCTTGTGGTTGATTTCCTTTCCAGGCTAGGTTTAGGGTTAGGGAACGGCAAGGCTTAGGGCACAGGTGAGGGTACGGAAACGTGAGAGGGACGGGCTACGTGCTGACGCACGGGTCAGTGCCAGCGTACGGAACAGGAGTAGGCAACGGCATAGGATACAGTGTAGGGCTGGTGGTGGATTTGCGTTCAGGGCTAGGGTTAGGGTTAGGGAACGGCAAGGCTTAGGGCACAGGTGAGGGTACGGAAACGTTGGAGGGTCGGGCTACGTGCTGATGCACGGGACAGTGCCAGCGTACGGGCCAGGAGTAGGCAACGGCGTAGGATAAAGTGTAGGGCTGGTGGTGGATTTGCGTTCCGGGATAGGGTTAGGGTTAAGGAACGGCAAGGCTTAGGGCTCAGGTGAGGGAACGGAAACGTGGGAGGGTCAGGCTACGTGCTGACGCACGGTTCAGTGCCAGCGTACGGGCCAGGAATAGGGAACGGCGTAAGTTAAGGTGTAGGGCTGGTGGTGGGTTTCCGTTCCGGGCTAGGGTTAGGGTTAGGGAACGGCAAGGCTTCGGGTACAGGTCAGGGTACGGAAACGCGGGAGGGTAAGGCTACGTGCTGATGCGCAGGTCAGTGCCAGAGTACACGCCAGTAGTAGGCAACGGCGTAAGGTAAGGTGTAGGGCTGGTGGTGGGTTTCTAATCCGGGCTAGGGTTAGGTTTAGGGAACGGCAAGTCTTAGGGCAAAGGAGAGGGTACGGAAACGTGGGAGGGTCAGGCTACGTGCTGACGCACGGTTCAGTGCCAGCGTACGGGCCAGGAATAGGGTACGGCGTAAGGTAAGGTGTACGGCTGGTGGTGGGTTTCTATTCCGGGCTAGGGTTAGGGTTAGGGAACGGCAAGGCTTAGGGCACAGGTGAGGTTACAGAAACGTGGGACTGTCAGGCTACGTGCTGACGCACGTGTCAGTGCCAGCGTACGGGCCAGGTGTAGGCAACGGCGTAAGGTAAGATGTAGGGCTGGTGGTTGGTTTCCGTTCCAGGCTAGGGTAAGGGTAAGGGAACGGCATGGCTTAGGGCACAGGTGAGTGTACCGAAACGTGGGAGGGTCAGGCTACATGCTGACGCATGGTTCAGTGCCAGCGTACGGGCCAGGAATAAGTTACGGCGTAAGGTAAGGTGTAGGGCTGGTGGTGGCTTTCCGTTCGGGGCTAGGGTTAGGGTTAGGGAACGGCAAGGCTTAGGGCACAGGTGAGGGTACGGAAACGTGGGAGGGTCAGGCTACGTGCTGACGCACGGGTCAGTGCCAGCGTACGGGTCAGTAGCAGCGTACGTCGTAAGGTATGGTGTAGGGCTGGTGGTGGGTTACTATTCCGGGCTAGGGTTAGGGTTAGGGAATGGCAAGGCTTAGGGCACAGGTGAGGGTACGGAAACGTGGGAGGGTCAGGCTACGTGCTGACGCAGGTGTCAGTGCCAGCGTACGGGCCAGGAGTAGGCAACGGCGTAAGGTAAGGTGTAGGGCTGGTGGTTGGTTTCCGTTCCAGGCTAGGGTTAGGGTTAGGGAACGGCAAGGCTTAGGGCACAGGTGTGGGTACGGAAACGTGGGAGGGTCGGGCTATGTGCTGACGCACGGGTCAGTGCCAGCGTACGGGCCAGGAGTAGGCAACGGCGTAGGATAAAGTGTAGGGCTGGTGGTGGATTTGCGTTCTGGGCTAGGGTTAGGGTTACGGAACGGCAAGGCTTAGGGCACAGGTCAGGGAACAGAAACGCGGGAGGGTAAGGCTATGTGCTGATGCACGTTTCAGTGCCAGAGTACAGGCCAGGAGTAGGCAACGGCATAGGGTAAGGTATAGGGCTGGTGGTGGGTTTCCGTTCCGGGCTAGGGTTAGGGTTAGGGAACGGCAAGGCTTAGGGCACAGGTGAGGGTACGTAAACGTGGGAGGGTCAGGCTACGTGCTGACGCACGGGTCAATGCCAGCGTACGGGCGAGGAGTAGGCAACGGCGTAAGGTAAGGTTTAGGGCTGGTGGTGGGTTTCCGTTCCGGACTAGGGTTAGGGTTAGGGAAAGGCAAGGCTTAGGGCACAGGTCAGGGTACGGAAACGCGTGAGGGTAAGGCTACGTGCTGATGCACGGTTCAGTGCCAGAGTACAGGCTAGGAGTAGGCAACGGCGTAGGGTAAGGTGTAGGGCTGGTGCTGGGTTTCCGTTCCGGGCTAGGGTTAGGATTAGGGAACGGCGAGGCTTAGGGCACAGGTGAAGTTACCGAAACGTGTGACGGTCAGGCTACGTGCTGACGCACGTGTCAGTGCCAGCGTACGGGCCAGGGGTAGGCAACGGCGTAAGGTAAGATGTAGGGCTGGTGGTTGGTTTCCGTTCCAGGCTAGGGTTAAGATAAGGGAACGGCAAGGCTTAGTGCACAGGTGAGGGTACCGAAACGTGGGAGGGTCAGGCTACATGCTGACGCACGGTTCAGTGCCAGCGTATGGGCCAGGAATATGTTACGGCGTAAGGTAAGGTGTAGGGCTGGTGGTGGGTTTCCGTTCGGGGCTAGGGTTAGGGTTAGGGAACGGCAAGGCTTAGGGCACAGGTGAGGGTACGGAAACGTGGGAGGGTCAGGCTACGTGCTGACGCACGGGTCAGTGCCAGCGTGCGGGTCAGTAGCAGCGTACGGCGTAAGGTATGGTGTAGGGTTGGTGGTGGGTTACTCTTCCGGGCTAGGGTTAGGGTTAGGGAATGGCAAGGCTTAGGGCACAGGTGAGGGTACGGAAACGTTGGAGGCTCAGACTACGTGCAGACGCATGGTTCAGTGCCAGCGTACGGGTCAGGAGTAGGATACGGCGTAAGGTAAGGTGTAGGGCTGGTGGTGGGATTCTATTCAGGGCTAGGGTTAGGGTTAGGGAAAGGCAAGGCTTAGGGCACAGGTGAGGTTACGGAAACGTGGGAGGATCAGGCTATGTGCTGACGCACGGTTCAGTGCCAGCGTACGGGCCAGGAGTAGGCAACGGCGTAAGGTAAGGTGTAGGGCTGGTGGTTGGTTTCCGTTCCAGGCTAGGGTTAGGGTTAGGGAACGGCAAGGCTTAGGGCACAGGTGAGGGTACGGAAACGTGGGAGGGTCGGGCTACGTGCTGACGCACGGGTCAGTGCCAGCGTACGGGCCAGGAGTAGGCAACGGCGTAGGATAAAGTGTAGGGCTGGTGGTGGATTTGCGTTCTGGGCTAGGGTTAGGGTTAGGGAACGGCAAGGCTTAGGGCACAGGTCAGGGTACGGAAACGCGGGAGGCTAAGGCTACGTGCTGATGCACGGTTCAGTGCCAGAGTACAGGCCAGGAGTAGGCAACGGCGTAGTGTAAGGTGTAGGGCTGGTGGTGGCTTACCGTTCCGGGCTAGTGTTAGGGTTAGGGAACGGCAAGGCTTAGGGCACAGGTGAGGGTACGTAAACGTGGGAGGTTCAGACTACGTGCTGACGCACGGGTCAATGCCAGCGTACGGGCGAGGAGTAGGCAACGGCGTAAGGTAAGGTTTAGGGATGGTGGTGGGTTTCCGTTCCGGACTAGGGTTAGGGTTAGGGAACGTCAAGGCTTAGGGCACAGGTCAGGGTACGGAAACGCGGGAGGGTAAGGCTACGTGCTGATGCACGGTTCAGTGCCAGCATACGGGCCAGGAATAGGGTACGGCGTAAGGTAAGGTGTAGGGCTGGTGGTGGGTTTCTAATCAGGGCTAGGGTTAGGGTTAGGGAACGGCAAGGCTTAGGGCAAAGGAGAGGATACGGAAACGTGGGAGGGTCAGGCTACGTGCTGACGCACGGTTCAGTGCCTGCGTACGGGCCAGGAATAGGGTACGGCGTAAGGTAAGGTGTACGGCTGGTGGTGGGTTTCCGTTCCGGTCTAGGGTTAGGGTTAGAAAACGGCAAGTCTTAGGGCACAGGTGAGGTTACAGAAACGTGGGACGGTCAGGCTACGTGCTGACGCACGTGTCAGTGCCAGCGTACGGGCCAGGGGTAGGCAACGGCGTAAGGTAAGATGTAGGGCTGGTGGTTGGTTTCCATTCCAGGCTAGGGTTAGGGTAAGGGAACGGCAAGGCTTAGGGCACAGATGAGAGTACCGAAACGTGGGAGGGTCAGGCTACATGCTGACGCATGTTTCAGTGCCAGCGTATGGGCCAGGAATAAGTTACGGCGTAAGGTAAGGTGTAGGGCTGGTTTTGGGTTTCCGTTCGGGGCTAGGGTTAGGGTTAGGGAACGGCAAGGCTTAGGGCACAGGTGAGGGTACGGAAAGGTGGGAGGGTCAGGCTACATGCTGACGCATGTTTCAGTGCCAGCGTATGGGCCAGGAATAAGTTACGGCGTAAGGTATGGTGTAGGGCTGGTGGTGGGTTACTATTCCGGGCTAGGGTTAGGGTTAGGGAATGGCAAGTCTTAGGGCACAGGTGAGGGTACGGAAACGTGGGAGGGTCAGGCTATGTGCTGACGCACGGGTCAGTGCCAGCGTACCGGCCAGGAGTAGGCAACGGCGTAAGGTAAGGTGTAGGGCTGGTGGTTGGTTTCCGTTCCAGGCTAGGGTTAGGGTTAGGGAACGGCAAGGCTTAGGGCACAGGTGAGGGTACGGAAACGTGGGAGGGTCGGGCTACATGCTGACGCACGGGTCAGTGCCAGCGTACGGGCCAGGAGTAGGCAACGGCGTAGGATAAAGTGTAGGGCTGGTGGTGGAATTGCGTTCTGGGCTAGGGTTAGGGTTAGGGAACGGCAAGGCTTAGGGCACATGTCAGGGAACGGAAACGCGGGAGGGTAAGGCTACGTGCTGATGCACGGTTCAGTGCCAGAGTACAGGACAGGAGTAGGTAACGGCGTACGGTAAGGTGTAGGGCTGGTGGTGGGTTTCCGTTCCGGGCTAGGGTTAGGGTTAGGGAACGGCAAGGCTTAGGGCACAGGTGAGGGTATGGAAACGTGGGAGGGTCAGGCTACGTGCTGACGCACGGGTCAGTGCCAGCGTACGGGTCAGGAGTAGGGTACGGCGTAATGTAAGGTGTAGGGCTGGTGGTGGGTTTCTATTCCGGGCTAGGGTTAGGGTTAGGGAACGGCAAGGCTTAGGGCACAGGTGAGGGTACGGAAACTTGGGAGGGTCAGGCTACATGCTGACGCAATGTTCAGTGCCAGCGTACGGGCCAGGAATAGGGTACGGCGTAAGGTAAGGTGTAGGGCTGGTGGTGGGTTTCTAATCCGGGCTAGGGTTAGGGTTAGGGAACGGCAAGTCTTAGGGCAAAGGAGACGGTACGGAAACGTGGGAGGGTCAGGCTACATGCTGACGCACGGTTCAGTGCCAGCGTACGGGCCAGGAATAGGGTACGGCGTAAGGTAAGGTGTAAGGCTGGTGGTGGGTTTCCGTTCCGGGCTAGGGTTAGGGTTAGGGAACGGCAAGGCTTAGGGCACAGGTGAGGTTACAGAAACGTGGGACGGTCAGGCTACGTGCTGACGCATGTGTCAATGCCAGCATACGGGCGAGGAGTAGGCAACGGCGTAAGGTAAGGTGTACGGCTGGTGGTTGGTTTCCGTTCCAGGCTAAGGTTATGGTTAGGGAACGGCAAGGCTTAGGGCACAGGTGATGGTACGGAAACGTGGGAGGGTCTGGCTACGTGCTGACGCACGGTTCAGTGCCAGCGTACGGGCCAGGAATAGGGAACGGCGTAAGGTAAGGTGTAGGGCTGGTGGTGGGTTTCCGTTCCGGGCTAGGGTTAGGGTTAGGGAACGGCAAGGCTTATGGCACAGGTGAGGGTACGTAAACGTGGGAGGGTCAGGCTACGTGCTGACGCACGGGTCAATGCCAGCGTACGGGTGAGGAGTAGGCAACGGCGTAAGGTAATGTTTAGGGCTGGTTGTGGGTTTCCGTTCCGGACTAGGGTTAGGGTTAGGTAACGGCAAGGCTTAGGGCACAGGTCAGGGTACGGAAACGTGGGAAGGTCAGGCTACGTGCTGACGCACGGTTCAGTGCCAGCATAAGGGCCAGGAATAGGGAACGGCGTAAGGAAATGTGTAGGGCTGGTGGTGGGTTTCCGTTCCGGGCTAGGGTTAGGGTTAGGGAACGGCAAGGCTTAGGGCACAGGTCAGGTTACGGAAACGCGGGAGGGTAAGGCTACGTGCTGATGCACGGGTCAGTACCAGAGTACAGGCCAGTAGTAGGCAACGGCGTAGGGTAAGGTTTTGGGCTGGTGGTGGGATTCCATTCCGGGCTTGGGTTAGGGTTAGGGAACCGCAGGGCTTAGCGCACAGGTGAGCGTACGGAGACGAGGGGGGGTCAGGCTACGTGCTGAAGCACGGGTCAATGCCAGCGTACGGGCCAGGAGTAGGCAACGGCGTAAGGTAAGGTGTAGGGCTGGTGGTTGGTTTCTGTTCCAGGCTAGGGTTAGGGTTAGGGAACGGCAAGGCTTAGGGCACAGGTGAGGGTACGGAAACGTTGGAGGGTCGGGCTACGTGCTGATGCACGGGACAGTGCCAGCGTACGGGCCAGGAGTAGGCAACGGCGTAGGATAAAGTGTAGGGCTGGTGGTGGATTTGCGTTCCGGGATAGGGTTAGGGTTAAGGAACGGCAAGGCTTAGGGCTCAGGTGAGGGAACGGAAACGTGGGAGGGTCAGGCTACGTGCTGACGCACGGTTCAGTGCCAGCGTACGGGCCAGGAATAGGGAACGGCGTAAGTTAAGGTGTAGGGCTGGTGGTGGGTTTCCGTTCCGGGCTAGGGTTAGGGTTAGGGAACGGCAAGGCTTCGGGTACAGGTCAGGGTACGGAAACGCGGGAGGGTAAGGCTACGTGCTGATGCGCAGGTCAGTGCCAGAGTACACGCCAGTAGTAGGCAACGGCGTAAGGTAAGGTGTAGGGCTGGTGGTGGGTTTCTAATCCGGGCTAGGGTTAGGTTTAGGGAACGGCAAGTCTTAGGGCAAAGGAGAGGGTACGGAAACGTGGGAGGGTCAGGCTACGTGCTGACGCACGGTTCAGTGCCAGCGTACGGGCCAGGAATAGGGTACGGCGTAAGGTAAGGTGTACGGCTGGTGGTGGGTTTCTATTCCGGGCTAGGGTTAGGGTTAGGGAACGGCAAGGCTTAGGGCACAGGTGAGGTTACAGAAACGTGGGACTGTCAGGCTACGTGCTGACGCACGTGTCAGTGCCAGCGTACGGGCCAGGTGTAGGCAACGGCGTAAGGTAAGATGTAGGGCTGGTGGTTGGTTTCCGTTCCAGGCTAGGGTTAGGGTAAGGGAACGGCATGGCTTAGGGCACAGGTGAGTGTACCGAAACGTGGGAGGGTCAGGCTACATGCTGACGCATGGTTCAGTGCCAGCGTACGGGCCAGGAATAAGTTACGGCGTAAGGTAAGGTGTAGGGCTGGTGGTGGCTTTCCGTTCGGGGCTAGGGTTAGGGTTAGGGAACGGCAAGGCTTAGGGCACAGGTGAGGGTACGGAAACGTGGGAGGGTCAGGCTACGTGCTGACGCACGGGTCAGTGCCAGCGTACGGGTCAGTAGCAGCGTACGTCGTAAGGTATGGTGTAGGGCTGGTGGTGGGTTACTATTCCGGGCTAGGGTTAGGGTTAGGGAATGGCAAGGCTTAGGGCACAGGTGAGGGTACTGAAACGTGGGAGGGTCAGGCTACGTGCTGACGCAGGTGTCAGTGCCAGCGTACGGGCCAGGAGTAGGCAACGGCGTAAGGTAAGGTGTAGGGCTGGTGGTTGGTTTCCGTTCCAGGCTAGGGTTAGGGTTAGGGAACGGCAAGGCTTAGGGCACAGGTGTGGGTACGGAAACGTGGGAGGGTCGGGCTATGTGCTGACGCACGGGTCAGTGCCAGCGTACGGGCCAGGAGTAGGCAACGGCGTAGGATAAAGTGTAGGGCTGGTGGTGGATTTGCGTTCTGGGCTAGGGTTAGGGTTACGGAACGGCAAGGCTTAGGGCACAGGTCAGGGAACAGAAACGCGGGAGGGTAAGGCTATGTGCTGATGCACGTTTCAGTGCCAGAGTACAGGCCAGGAGTAGGCAACGGCATAGGGTAAGGTATAGGGCTGGTGGTGGGTTTCCGTTCCGGGCTAGGGTTAGGGTTAGGGAACGGCAAGGCTTAGGGCACAGGTGAGGGTACGTAAACGTGGGAGGGTCAGGCTACGTGCTGACGCACGGGTCAATGCCAGCGTACGGGCGAGGAGTAGGCAACGGCGTAAGGTAAGGTTTAGGGCTGGTGGTGGGTTTCCGTTCCGGACTAGGGTTAGGGTTAGGGAAAGGCAAGGCTTAGGGCACAGGTCAGGGTACGGAAACGCGTGAGGGTAAGGCTACGTGCTGATGCACGGTTCAGTGCCAGAGTACAGGCTAGGAGTAGGCAACGGCGTAGGGTAAGGTGTAGGGCTGGTGCTGGGTTTCCGTTCCGGGCTAGGGTTAGGATTAGGGAACGGCGAGGCTTAGGGCACAGGTGAAGTTACCGAAACGTGTGACGGTCAGGCTACGTGCTGACGCACGTGTCAGTGCCAGCGTACGGGCCAGGGGTAGGCAACGGCGTAAGGTAAGATGTAGGGCTGGTGGTTGGTTTCCGTTCCAGGCTAGGGTTAAGATAAGGGAACGGCAAGGCTTAGTGCACAGGTGAGGGTACCGAAACGTGGGAGGGTCAGGCTACATGCTGACGCACGGTTCAGTGCCAGCGTATGGGCCAGGAATATGTTACGGCGTAAGGTAAGGTGTAGGGCTGGTGGTGGGTTTCCGTTCGGGGCTAGGGTTAGGGTTAGGGAACGGCAAGGCTTAGGGCACAGGTGAGGGTACGGAAACGTGGGAGGGTCAGGCTACGTGCTGACGCACGGGTCAGTGCCAGCGTGCGGGTCAGTAGCAGCGTACGGCGTAAGGTATGGTGTAGGGTTGGTGGTGGGTTACTCTTCCGGGCTAGGGTTAGGGTTAGGTAATGGCAAGGCTTAGGGCACAGGTGAGGGTACGGAAACGTTGGAGGCTCAGACTACGTGCAGACGCATGGTTCAGTGCCAGCGTACGGGTCAGGAGTAGGATACGGCGTAAGGTAAGGTGTACGGCTGGTGGTGGGATTCTATTCAGGGCTAGGGTTAGGGTTAGGGAAAGGCAAGGCTTAGGGCACAGTTGAGGTTACGGAAACGTGGGAGGATCAGGCTATGTGCTGACGCACGGTTCAGTGCCAGCGTACGGGCCAGGAGTAGGCAACGGCGTAAGGTAAGGTGTAGGGCTGGTGGTTGGTTTCCGTTCCAGGCTAGGGTTAGGGTTAGGGAACGGCAAGGCTTAGGGCACAGGTGAGGGTACGGAAACGTGGGAGGGTCGGGCTACGTGCTGACGCACGGGTCAGTGCCAGCGTACGGGCCAGGAGTAGGCAACGGCGTAGGATAAAGTGTAGGGCTGGTGGTGGATTTGCGTTCTGGGCTAGGGTTAGGGTTAGGGAACGGCAAGGCTTAGGGCACAGGTCAGGGTACGGAAACGCGGGAGGCTAAGGCTACGTGCTGATGCACGGTTCAGTGCCAGAGTACAGGCCAGGAGTAGGCAACGGCGTAGTGTAAGGTGTAGGGCTGGTGGTGGCTTACCGTTCCGGGCTAGTGTTAGGGTTAGGGAACGGCAAGGCTTAGGGCACAGGTGAGGGTACGTAAACGTGGGAGGTTCAGACTACGTGCTGACGCACGGGTCAATGCCAGCGTACGGGCGAGGAGTAGGCAACGGCGTAAGGTAAGGTTTAGGGATGGTGGTGGGTTTCCGTTCCGGACTAGGGTTAGGGTTAGGGAACGTCAAGGCTTAGGGCACAGGTCAGGGTACGGAAACGCGGGAGGGTAAGGCTACGTGCTGATGCACGGTTCAGTGCCAGCATACGGGCCAGGAATAGGGTACGGCGTAAGGTAAGGTGTAGGGCTGGTGGTGGGTTTCTAATCAGGGCTAGGGTTAGGGTTAGGGAACGGCAAGGCTTAGGGCAAAGGAGAGGATACGGAAACGTGGGAGGGTCAGGCTACGTGCTGACGCACGGTTCAGTGCCTGCGTACGGGCCAGGAATAGGGTACGGCGTAAGGTAAGGTGTACGGCTGGTGGTGGGTTTCCGTTCCGGTCTAGGGTTAGGGTTAGGGAACGGCAAGTCTTAGGGCACAGGTGAGGTTACAGAAACGTGGGACGGTCAGGCTACGTGCTGACGCACGTGTCAGTGCCAGCGTACGGGCCAGGGGTAGGCAACGGCGTAAGGTAAGATGTAGGGCTGGTGGTTGGTTTCCATTCCAGGCTAGGGTTAGGGTAAGGGAACGGCAAGGCTTAGGGCACAGATGAGAGTACCGAAACGTGGGAGGGTCAGGCTACATGCTGACGCATGTTTCAGTGCCAGCGTATGGGCCAGGAATAAGTTACGGCGTAAGGTAAGGTGTAGGGCTGGTTTTGGGTTTCCGTTCGGGGCTAGGGTTAGGGTTAGGGAACGGCAAGGCTTAGGGCACAGGTGAGGGTACGGAAAGGTGGGAGGGTCAGGCTACGTGCTGACGCACGGGTCAGTGCCAGCGTACGGGTCAGTAGCAGCGTACGGCGTAAGGTATGGTGTAGGGCTGGAGGTGGGTGACTATTCAGGGCTAGGGTTAGGGTTAGGGAATGGCAAGGCTTAGGGCACAGGTGAGGGTACGGAAACGTGGGAGGGTCAGGCTACGTGCTGACGCATGGGTCAGTGCCAGCGTACGGGCCAGGAATAGGCAACGGCGTAAGGTAAGGTGTAGGGCTGGTGGTTGGTTTCCTTTCCTGGCTAGGGTTAGGGTTAGGGAACGGCAAGGCATAGGGCACAGGTGAGGGTACGGAAACGTGGGAGGGTCGGGCTACGTGCTGACGCACGGGTCAGTGCCAGCGTACGGGCCAGGAGTAGGCAACGGCGTAGGATAAAGTTTAAGGCTGGTGGTGGATTTGCGTTCTGGGCTAGGGTTAGGGTTAGGGAACGGCAAGGCTTAGGGCACAGGTGAGGGAACGGAAACGTGGGAGGGTCAGGCTACGTGCTGACACACGGTTCAGTGCCAGCGTACGGGCCAGGAATAGGGAACGGCGTAAGTTAAGGTGTAGGGCTGGTGGTGGGTTTCCGTTCCGGGCTAGGGTTAGGGTTAGGGAACGTCAAGGCTTAGGGCACAGGTGAGGGTACGGAAACGTTGGAGGCTCAGACTACGTGCTGACGCATGGTTCAGTGCCAGCGTACGGGTCAGGAGTAGGATACGGCGTAAGGTAAGGTGTAGGGCTGGTGGTGGGTTTCTATTCCGGGCTAGGGTTAGGGTTAGGGAAAGGCAAGGCTTAGGGCACAGGTGAGGATACGGAAACGTGGGAGGGTCAGGCTACATGCTGACGCACGGTTCATTGCCAGCGTACGGGCCAGGAATAGGTTACAGCGTAAGGTAAGGTGTAGGGCTTGTGGTGGGTATCCGTTCCGGGCTAGGGTTATGGTTAGGGAACGGCAAGGCTTAGGGCACAAGTGAGGGTACTGAAACGTGGGAGGGTCAGGCTACGTGCTGACGCATGGGTCAGTGCCAGCGTACGGGCCAGGAGTAGGGTACGGCGTAAGGTAAAGTGTAGCGCTTGTGGTTGATTTCCTTTCCAGGCTAGGTTTAGGGTTAGGGAACGGCAAGGCTTAGGGCACAGGTGAGGGTACGGAAACGTGAGAGGGACGGGCTACGTGCTGACGCACGGGTCAGTGCCAGCGTACGGAACAGGAGTAGGCAACGGCATAGGATACAGTGTAGGGCTGGTGGTGGATTTGCGTTCAGGGCTAGGGTTAGGGTTAGGGAACGGCAAGGCTTAGGGCACAGGTGAGGGTACGGAAACGTTGGAGGGTCGGGCTACGTGCTGATGCACGGGACAGTGCCAGCGTACGGGCCAGGAGTAGGCAACGGCGTAGGATAAAGTGTAGGGCTGGTGGTGGATTTGCGTTCCGGGATAGGGTTAGGGTTAAGGAACGGCAAGGCTTAGGGCTCAGGTGAGGGAACGGAAACGTGGGAGGGTCAGGCTACGTGCTGACGCACGGTTCAGTGCCAGCGTACGGGCCAGGAATAGGGAACGGCGTAAGTTAAGGTGTAGGGCTGGTGGTGGGTTTCCGTTCCGGGCTAGGGTTAGGGTTAGGGAACGGCAAGGCTTCGGGTACAGGTCAGGGTACGGAAACGCGGGAGGGTAAGGCTACGTGCTGATGCGCAGGTCAGTGCCAGAGTACACGCCAGTAGTAGGCAACGGCGTAAGGTAAGGTGTAGGGCTGGTGGTGGGTTTCTAATCCGGGCTAGGGTTAGGTTTAGGGAACGGCAAGTCTTAGGGCAAAGGAGAGGGTACGGAAACGTGGGAGGGTCAGGCTACGTGCTGACGCACGGTTCAGTGCCAGCGTACGGGCCAGGAATAGGGTACGGCGTAAGGTAAGGTGTACGGCTGGTGGTGGGTTTCTATTCCGGGCTAGGGTTAGGGTTAGGGAACGGCAAGGCTTAGGGCACAGGTGAGGTTACAGAAACGTGGGACTGTCAGGCTACGTGCTGACGCACGTGTCAGTGCCAGCGTACGGGCCAGGTGTAGGCAACGGCGTAAGGTAAGATGTAGGGCTGGTGGTTGGTTTCCGTTCCAGGCTAGGGTAAGGGTAAGGGAACGGCATGGCTTAGGGCACAGGTGAGTGTACCGAAACGTGGGAGGGTCAGGCTACATGCTGACGCATGGTTCAGTGCCAGCGTACGGGCCAGGAATAAGTTACGGCGTAAGGTAAGGTGTAGGGCTGGTGGTGGCTTTCCGTTCGGGGCTAGGGTTAGGGTTAGGGAACGGCAAGGCTTAGGGCACAGGTGAGGGTACGGAAACGTGGGAGGGTCAGGCTACGTGCTGACGCACGGGTCAGTGCCAGCGTACGGGTCAGTAGCAGCGTACGTCGTAAGGTATGGTGTAGGGCTGGTGGTGGGTTACTATTCCGGGCTAGGGTTAGGGTTAGGGAATGGCAAGGCTTAGGGCACAGGTGAGGGTACGGAAACGTGGGAGGGTCAGGCTACGTGCTGACGCAGGTGTCAGTGCCAGCGTACGGGCCAGGAGTAGGCAACGGCGTAAGGTAAGGTGTAGGGCTGGTGGTTGGTTTCCGTTCCAGGCTAGGGTTAGGGTTAGGGAACGGCAAGGCTTAGGGCACAGGTGATGGTACGGAAACGTGGGAGGGTCGGGCTATGTGCTGACGCACGGGTCAGTGCCAGCGTACGGGCCAGGAGTAGGCAACGGCGTAGGATAAAGTGTAGGGCTGGTGGTGGATTTGCGTTCTGGGCTAGGGTTAGGGTTACGGAACGGCAAGGCTTAGGGCACAGGTCAGGGAACAGAAACGCGGGAGGGTAAGGCTATGTGCTGATGCACGTTTCAGTGCCAGAGTACAGGCCAGGAGTAGGCAACGGCATAGGGTAAGGTATAGGGCTGGTGGTGGGTTTCCGTTCCGGGCTAGGGTTAGGGTTAGGGAACGGCAAGGCTTAGGGCACAGGTGAGGGTACGTAAACGTGGGAGGGTCAGGCTACGTGCTGACGCACGGGTCAATGCCAGCGTACGGGCGAGGAGTAGGCAACGGCGTAAGGTAAGGTTTAGGGCTGGTGGTGGGTTTCCGTTCCGGACTAGGGTTAGGTTAGGGAAAGGCAAGGCTTAGGGCACAGGTCATGGTACGGAAACGCGTGAGGGTACGGCTACGTGCTGATGCACGGTTCAGTGCCAGAGTACAGGCTAGGAGTAGGCAACGGCGTAGGGTAAGGTGTAGGGCTGGTGCTGGGTTTCCGTTCCGGGCTAGGGTTAGGATTAGGGAACGGCGAGGCTTAGGGCACAGGTGAAGTTACCGAAACGTGTGACGGTCAGGCTACGTGCTGACGCACGTGTCAGTGCCAGCGTACGGGCCAGGGGTAGGCAACGGCGTAAGGTAAGATGTAGGGCTGGTGGTTGGTTTCCGTTCCAGGCTAGGGTTAAGATAAGGGAACGGCAAGGCTTAGTGCACAGGTGAGGGTACCGAAACGTGGGAGGGTCAGGCTACATGCTGACGCACGGTTCAGTGCCAGCGTATGGGCCAGGAATATGTTACGGCGTAAGGTAAGGTGTAGGGCTGGTGGTGGGTTTCCGTTCGGGGCTAGGGTTAGGGTTAGGGAACGGCAAGGCTTAGGGCACAGGTGAGGGTACGGAAACGTGGGAGGGTCAGGCTACGTGCTGACGCACGGGTCAGTGCCAGCGTGCGGGTCAGTAGCAGCGTACGGCGTAAGGTATGGTGTAGGGTTGGTGGTGGGTTACTCTTCCAGGCTAGGGTTAGGGTTAGGGAATGGCAAGGCTTAGGGCACAGGTGAGGGTACGGAAACGTTGGAGGCTCAGACTACGTGCAGACGCATGGTTCAGTGCCAGCGTACGGGTCAGGAGTAGGATACGGCGTAAGGTAAGGTGTAGGGCTGGTGGTGGGATTCTATTCAGGGCTAGGGTTAGGGTTAGGGAAAGGCAAGGCTTAGGGCACAGGTGAGGTTACGGAAACGTGGGAGGATCAGGCTATGTGCTGACGCACGGGTCAGTGCCAGCGTACGGGCCAGGAGTAGGCAACGGCGTAAGGTAAGGTGTAGGGCTGGTGGTTGGTTTCCGTTCCAGGCTAGGGTTAGGGTTAGGGAACGGCAAGGCTTAGGGCACAGGTGAGGGTACGGAAACGTGGGAGGGTCGGGCTACGTGCTGACGCACGGGTCAGTGCCAGCGTACGGGCCAGGAGTAGGCAACGGCGTAGGATAAAGTGTAGGGCTGGTGGTGGATTTGCGTTCTGGGCTAGGGTTAGGGTTAGGGAACGGCAAGGCTTAGGGCACAGGTCAGGGTACGGAAACGCGGGAGGCTAAGGCTACGTGCTGATGCACGGTTCAGTGCCAGAGTACAGGCCAGGAGTAGGCAACGGCGTAGTGTAAGGTGTAGGGCTGGTGGTGGCTTACCGTTCCGGGCTAGTGTTAGGGTTAGGGAACGGCAAGGCTTAGGGCACAGGTGAGGGTACGTAAACGTGGGAGGTTCAGACTACGTGCTGACGCACGGGTCAATGCCAGCGTACGGGCGAGGAGTAGGCAACGGCGTAAGGTAAGGTTTAGGGATGGTGGTGGGTTTCCGTTCCGGACTAGGGTTAGGGTTAGGGAACGTCAAGGCTTAGGGCACAGGTCAGGGTACGGAAACGCGGGAGGGTAAGGCTACGTGCTGATGCACGGTTCAGTGCCAGCATACGGGCCAGGAATAGGGTACGGCGTAAGGTAAGGTGTAGGGCTGGTGGTGGGTTTCTAATCAGGGCTAGGGTTAGGGTTAGGGAACGGCAAGGCTTAGGGCAAAGGAGAGGATACGGAAACGTGGGAGGGTCAGGCTACGTGCTGACGCACGGTTCAGTGCCTGCGTACGGGCCAGGAATAGGGTACGGCGTAAGGTAAGGTGTACGGCTGGTGGTGGGTTTCCGTTCCGGTCTAGGGTTAGGGTTAGGGAACGGCAAGTCTTAGGGCACAGGTGAGGTTACAGAAACGTGGGACGGTCAGGCTACGTGCTGACGCACGTGTCAGTGCCAGCGTACGGGCCAGGGGTAGGCAACGGCGTAAGGTAAGATGTAGGGCTGGTGGTTGGTTTCCGTTCCAGGCTAGGGTTAGGGTAAGGGAACGGCAAGGCTTAGGGCACAGATGAGAGTACCGAAACGTGGGAGGGTCAGGCTACATGCTGACGCAAGTTTCAGTGCCAGCGTATGGGCCAGGAATAAGTTACGGCGTAAGGTAAGGTGTAGGGCTGGTTTTGGGTTTCCGTTCGGGGCTAGGGTTAGGGTTAGGGAACGGCAAGGCTTAGGGCACAGGTGAGGGTACGGAAAGGTGGGAGGGTCAGGCTACGTGCTGACGCACGGGTCAGTGCCAGCGTACGGGTCAGTAGCAGCGTACGGCGTAAGGTATGGTGTAGGGCTGGAGGTGGGTGACTATTCAGGGCTAGGGTTAGGGTTAGGGAATGGCAAGGCTTAGGGCACAGGTGAGGGTACGGAAACGTGGGAGGGTCAGGCTACGTGCTGACGCATGGGTCAGTGCCAGCGTACGGGCCAGGAATAGGCAACGGCGTAAGGTAAGGTGTAGGGCTGGTGGTTGGTTTCCTTTCCTGGCTAGGGTTAGGGTTAGGGAACGGCAAGGCATAGGGCACAGGTGAGGGTACGGAAACGTGGGAGGGTCGGGCTACGTGCTGACGCACGGGTCAGTGCCAGCGTACGGGCCAGGAGTAGGCAACGGCGTAGGATAAAGTTTAAGGCTGGTGGTGGATTTGCGTTCTGGGCTAGGGTTAGGGTTAGGGAACGGCAAGGCTTAGGGCACAGGTGAGGGAACGGAAACGTGGGAGGGTCAGGCTACGTGCTGACACACGGTTCAGTGCCAGCGTACGGGCCAGGAATAGGGAACGGCGTAAGTTAAGGTGTAGGGCTGGTGGTGGGTTTCCGTTCCGGGCTAGGGTTAGGGTTAGGGAACGTCAAGGCTTAGGGCACAGGTGAGGGTACGGAAACGTTGGAGGCTCAGACTACGTGCTGACGCATGGTTCAGTGCCAGCGTACGGGTCAGGAGTAGGATACGGCGTAAGGTAAGGTGTAGGGCTGGTGGTGGGTTTCTATTCCGGGCTAGGGTTAGGGTTAGGGAAAGGCAAGGCTTAGGGCACAGGTGAGGATACGGAAACGTGGGAGGGTCAGGCTACATGCTGACGCACGGTTCATTGCCAGCGTACGGGCCAGGAATAGGTTACAGCGTAAGGTAAGGTGTAGGGCTTGTGGTGGGTATCCGTTCCGGGCTAGGGTTATGGTTAGGGAACGGCAAGGCTTAGGGCACAAGTGAGGGTACTGAAACGTGGGAGGGTCAGGCTACGTGCTGACGCATGGGTCAGTGCCAGCGTACGGGCCAGGAGTAGGGTACGGCGTAAGGTAAAGTGTAGCGCTTGTGGTTGATTTCCTTTCCAGGCTAGGTTTAGGGTTAGGGAACGGCAAGGCTTAGGGCACAGGTGAGGGTACGGAAACGTGAGAGGGACGGGCTACGTGCTGACGCACGGGTCAGTGCCAGCGTACGGAACAGGAGTAGGCAACAGCATAGGATACAGTGTAGGGCTGGTGGTGGATTTGCGTTCAGGGCTAGGGTTAGGGTTAGGGAACGGCAAGGCTTAGGGCAAAGGTGAGGGTATGGAAACGTGGGAGGGTCAGGCTACGT
This sequence comes from Mesoplodon bidens, assembly GCF_964165515.1. Taxonomy (NCBI): domain Eukaryota; kingdom Metazoa; phylum Chordata; class Mammalia; order Artiodactyla; family Ziphiidae; genus Mesoplodon; species Mesoplodon bidens. The sequence goes on along the minus strand of NW_027671711.1, from coordinate 1,078,971 downwards.
GCTGACGCACGGGTCAGTGCCAGCGTACGGGCCAGGAGTAGGCAACGGTGTAAGGTAAGGTGTAGGGATGGTGGTTGGTTTCCGTTCCGGGCTAGGGTTAGGGTTAGGGAACGGCAAGGCTTAGGGCACAGGTGAGGGTACGGAATCGTGGGAGGGTCGGGCTACGTGCTGACGCACGGGTCAGTGCCAGCGTACGGGCCAGGAGTAGGCAACGGCGTAGGATAAAGTGTAGGGCTGGTGGTTGATTTGCGTTCAGGGCTAGGGTTAGGGTTAGGGAACGGCAAGGCTTAGGGCACAGGTGAGGGTATGGAAACGTGGGAGGGACAGGCTACGTGCTGACGCACGGGTCAGTGCCAGCGTACGGGTCAGGATTAGGGTACGGCGTAATGTAAGGTGTAGGGCTGGTGGTGGGTTTCTATTCCGGGCTAGGGTTAGGGTTAGGGAACGGCTAGGCTTAGGGCACAGGTGAGGGTACAGAAACTTGGGTGGGTCAGGCTACATGCTGACGCAATGTTCAGTGCCAGCGTACGGGCCAGGAATAGGGTACGGCGTACGGTAAGGTGTAGGGCTGGTGGTGGGTTTCTAATCCGGGCTAGGGTTAGGGTTATGGAACGGCAAGTCTTAGGGCAAAGGAGAGGGTACGGAAACGTGGGAGGGTCAGGCTACATGCTGACGCACGGTTCAGTGCCAGCGTACGGGCCAGGAATAGGGTACGGCGTAAGGTAAGGTGTACGGCTGGTGGTGGGTTTCCGTTCTGGGCTAGGGTTAGCGTTAGGGAACGGCAAGGCTTAGGGCACAGGTGAGGTTACAGAAACGTGGGACGGTCAGGCTACGTGCTGACGCATGTGTCAATGCCAGCATACGGGCGAGGTGTAGGCAACGGCGTAAGGTAAGGTGTACGGCTGGTGGTTGGTTTCCGTTCCAGGCTAGGGTTAGGGTTAGGGAACGGCAAGGCTTAGGGCACAGGTGAGGGTACGGAAACGTGAGAGGGTCAGGCTACGTGCTGACGCATGGTTCAGTGCCAGCGTACGGGCCAGGAATAGGGAACGGCGTAAGGTAAGGTGTAGGGCTGGTGGTGGGTTTCCGTTCCGGGCTAGGGTTAGGGTTAGGGAACGGCAAGGCTTAGGGCACAGGTCAGGGTACGGAAACGCGGGAGGGTAAGGCTACGTGCTGATGCACGTGTCAGTACCAGAGTACAGGCCTGTAGTAGGCAACGGCGTAGGGTAAGGTGTTGGGATTCCTTTCCGGGCTAGGGTTAGGGTTAGGGAACCGCAGGGCTTAGGGCACAGGTGAGGGTACGGAGACCAGGGAGGGTCAGGCTACGTGCTGACGCACGAGTCACTGCCAGCGTACGGGCCAGGAGTAGACAACGGCGTAAGGTAAGGTGTAGGGCTGGTGGTAGGTTTCTGTTCCAGGCTAGGGTTAGGGTTAGGGAACGGCAAGGCTTAGGGCACAGGTCAGGGTACGGAAACGTTGGAGTGTCGGGCTACGTGCTGATGCATGGATCAGTGCCAGCGTACGGGCCAGGAGTAGGCAACGGCGTAGGATAAAGTGTAGGGCTGGTGGTGGATTTGCGTTCCGGGCTAGGGTTAGGGTTAGGGAACGGCAAGGCTAAGGGCTCAGGTGAGGGAACGGAAACGTGGGACGGTCAGGATACGTGCTGACGCACTGTTCAGTGCCAGCGTACGGGCCAGGAATAGGGAACGGCGTAAGTTAAGGTGTAGGGCTGGTGGTGGGTTTCCGTTGCGGGCTAGGGTTAGGGTTAGGGAACGGCAAGGCTTAGGGCACAGGTGAGGGTACGTAAACGTGGGAGGGTCAGGCTACGTGCTGACGCACGGGTCAATGCCAGCGTACGGGCGAGGAGTAGGCAACGGCGTAAGGTAAGGTGTACGGCATGTGGTTGTTTTCCGTTCCAGGCTAGGGTTAGGGTTAGGGAACGGCAAGGCTTAGGGCACAGGTGAGGGTACGGAAAAGTGGGAGGGTCAGGCTACGTGCTGACGCACGGTTCAGTGCCAGCATACGGGCCAGGAATAGGGAAAGGCGTAAGGTAAGGTATAGGGCTGGTGGTGGGTTTCCGTTCCGGACTAGGGTTAGGGTTAGGGAACGGCAAGTCTTAGGGCACAGGTCAGGGTACGGAAACGCGTGAGGGTAAGGCCACGTGCTAATGCACGGGTCAGTGCCGGAGTACAGGCCAGTAGTAGGCAACGGCGTAAGGTAAGGTGTAGGGCTGGTGGTTGGTTTCCGTTCCAGGCTAGGGTGAGTGTTAGGGAACGGCAAGGCTTAGGGCACAGGTGAGGGTACGGAAACGTGGGAGGGTCGGGCTACGTGCTGACGCACTGGTCAGTGCCAGCGTACGGGCCAGGAGTAGGCAACGGCATAGGATAAAGTGTAGGGCTGGTGGTGGATTTGCGTTCCTGGCTAGGGTTAGGGTTAGGGAACGGCAAGGCTTAGGGCACAGGTGAGGGAACGGAAACGTGGGTGGGTCAGGCTACGTGCTGACACACGGTTCTGTGCCAGCGTACGGGGCAGGAATAGGGAACGGCGTAAGTTAAGGTGTAGGGCTGGTGGTGGGTTTCCGTTCCGGGCTAGGGTTAGGGTAAGGGAACGGCAAGGCTTAGGGCACAGGTGAGGGTACGTAAACGTGGGAGGGTCAGGCTACGTGCTGACGCACGGGTCAATGCCAGCGTACGTGCGAGGAGTAGGCAACGGCGTAAGGTAATGTTTAGGGCTGGTTGTGGGTTTCCGTTCCGGACTAGGGTTAGGGTTAGGTAACGGCAAGGCTTAGGGCACAGGTCAGGGTACGGAAACGCGTGAGTGTAAGGCTACGTGCTGATGCACGGTTCAGTGCCAGAGTACAGGCCAGGATAGGCAACGGCGTAGGGTAAGGTGTAGGGCTGGTGGTGGGTTTCCGTTCCGGGCTAGGGTTAGGGTTAGGGAACGGCAAGGCTTAGGGCACAGGTGAGGGTACGGAAACGTGGGAGGGTCAGGCTACGTGCTGACGCACGGTTCAGTGCCAGCGTACGGGCCAGGAATAGGGTACGGCGTAAGGTATGGTGTAGGGCTGGTGGTGGGTTTCTAATCCGGGCTAGGGTTAGGGTTAGGGAACGGCAAGTCTTAGGGCAAAGGAGAGGGTACGGAAACGTGTGAGGGTCAGGCTACGTGCTGACGCACGGTTCAGTGCCAGCGTACGGGCCAGGAATAGGGTACGGCGTAAGGTAAGGTGTACGGCTGGTGGTGGGTTTCCGTTCCGGGCTAGGGTTAGGGTTAGGGAACGGCAAGGCTTAGGGCACAGGTGAAGTTTCAGAAACGTGGGACGGTCAGGCTACGTGCTGACGCACGTGTCAGTGCCAGCGTACGGGCCAGGGGTAGGCAACGGCGTAAGGTAAGATGTAGGGCTGGTGGTTGGTTTCCGTTCCAGTCTAGGGTTAGGGTAAGGGAACGGCAAGGCTTAGGGCACAGGTGAGGGTACCGAAACGTGGGAGGGTCAGGCTACATGCTGACGCACGATTCAGTGCCAGCGTATGGGCCAGGAATAAGTTACGGCGTAAGGTAAGGTGTAGGGCTGGTGGTGGGTTTCCGTTCGGGGCTAGGGTTAGGGTTAGGGAACGGCAAGGCTTAGGGCACAGGTGAGGGTACGGAAACGTGGGAGGGTCAGGCTACGTGCTGACGCACGTGTCAGTGCCAGCGTGCGGGTCAGTAGCAGCGAACGGCGTACGGTAAGGTGTAGGGCTGGTGGTGGGTTTCCGTTCCGGGCTAGGGTTAGGGTTAGGGAACGGCAAGGCTTAGGGCACAGGTGAGGGTATGGAAACGTGGGAGGGTCAGGCTACGTGCTGACGCACGGGTCAGTGCCAGCGTACGGGTCAGGAGTAGGGTACGGCGTAATGTAAGGTGTAGGGCTGGTGGTGGGTTTCTATTCCGGGCTAGGGATAGGGTTAGGGAACGGCAAGGCTTAGGGCACAGGTGAGGGTACGGAAACTTGGGAGGGTCAGGCTACATGCTGACGCAATGTTCAGTGCCAGCGTACGGGCCAGGAATAGGGTACGGCGTAAGGTAAGGTGTAGGGCTGGTGGTGGGTTTCTAATCCGGGCTAGGGTTAGGGTTAGGGAACGGCAAGTCTTAGGGCAAAGGAGACGGTACGGAAACGTGGGAGGGTCAGGCTACATGCTGACGCACGGTTCAGTGCCAGCGTACGGGCCAGGAATAGGGTACGGCGTAAGGTAAGGTGTACGGCTGGTGGTGGGTTTCCGTTCCGGGCTAGGGTTAGGGTTAGGAAACGGCAAGGCTTAGGGCACAGGTGAGGTTACAGAAACGTGGGACGGTCAGGCTACGTGCTGACGCATGTGTCAATGCCAGCATACGGGCGAGGAGTAGGCAACGGCGTAAGGTAAGGTGTACGGCTGGTGGTTGGTTTCCGTTCCAGGCTAAGGTTATGGTTAGGGAACGGCAAGGCTTAGGGCACAGGTGATGGTACGGAAACGTGGGAGGGTCTGGCTACGTGCTGACGCACTGTTCAGTGCCAGCGTACGGGCCAGGAATAGGGAACGGCGTAAGGTAAGGTGTAGGGCTGGTGGTGGGTTTCCGTTCCGGGCTAGGGTTAGGGTTAGGGAACGGCAAGGCTTAGGGCACAGGTCAGGGTACGGAAACGCGGGAGGGTAAGGCTACAGGCTGATGCACGGGTCAGTACCAGAGTACAGGCCAGTAGTAGGCAACGGCGTAGGGTAAGGTTTTGCGCTGGTGGTGGGATTCCATTCCGGGCTAGGGTTAGGGTTAGGGAACCGCAGGGCTTAGCGCACAGGTGAGGGTACGGAGACGAGGGAGGGTCAGGCTACGTGCTGACGCACGGGTCAATGCCAGCGTACGGGCCAGGAGTAGGCAACGGCGTAAGGTAAGGTGTAGGGCTGGTGGTTGGTTTCTGTTCCAGGCTAGGGTTAAGGTTAGGGAACGGCAAGGCTTAGGGCACAGGTCAGGGTACGGAAACGCGTGAGGGTAAGGCCACGTGCTAATGCACGGGTCAGTGCCGGAGTACAGGCCAGTAGTAGGCAACGGCGTAAGGTAAGGTGTAGGGCTGGTGGTTGGTTTCCGTTCCAGGCTAGGGTGAGTGTTAGGGAACGGCAAGGCTTAGGGCACAGGTGAGGGTACGGAAACGTGGGAGGGTCGGGCTACGTGCTGACGCACTGGTCAGTGCCAGCGTACGGGCCAGGAGTAGGCAACGGCATAGGATAAAGTGTAGGGCTGGTGGTGGATTTGCGTTCCTGGCTAGGGTTAGGGTTAGGGAACGGCAAGGCTTAGGGCACAGGTGAGGGAACGGAAACGTGGGTGGGTCAGGCTACGTGCTGACACACGGTTCTGTGCCAGCGTACGGGGCAGGAATAGGGAACGGCGTAAGTTAAGGTGTAGGGCTGGTGGTTGGTTTCCGTTCCGGGCTAGGGTTAGGGTAAGGGAACGGCAAGGCTTAGGGCACAGGTGAGGGTACGTAAACGTGGGAGGGTCAGGCTACGTGCTGACGCACGGGTCAATGCCAGCGTACGGGTGAGGAGTAGGCAACGGCGTAAGGTAATGTTTAGGGCTGGTTGTGGGTTTCCGTTCCGGACTAGGGTTAGGGTTAGGTAACGGCAAGGCTTAGGGCACAGGTCAGGGTACGGAAACGCGTGAGTGTAAGGCTACGTGCTGATGCACGGTTCAGTGCCAGAGTACAGGCCAGGATAGGCAACGGCGTAGGGTAAGGTGTAGGGCTGGTGGTGGGTTTCCGTTCCGGGCTAGGGTTATGGTTAGGGAACGGCAAGGCTTAGGGCACAGGTGAGGGTACGGAAACGTGGGAGGGTCAGGCTACGTGCTGACGCACGGTTCAGTGCCAGCGTACGGGCCAGGAATAGGGTACGGCGTAAGGTAAGGTGTAGGGCTGGTGGTGGGTTTCTAATCCGGGCTAGGGTTAGGGTTAGGGAACGGCAAGTCTTAGGGCAAAGGAGAGGGTACGGAAACGTGTGAGGGTCAGGCTACGTGCTGACGCACGGTTCAGTGCCAGCGTACGGGCCAGGAATAGGGTACGGCGTAAGGTAAGGTGTACGGCTGGTGGTGGGTTTCCGTTCCGGGCTAGGGTTAGGGTTAGGGAACGGCAAGGCTTAGGGCACAGGTGAAGTTTCAGAAACGTGGGACGGTCAGGCTACGTGCTGACGCACGTGTCAGTGCCAGCGTACGGGCCAGGGGTAGGCAACGGCGTAAGGTAAGATGTAGGGCTGGTGGTTGGTTTCCGTTCCAGGCTAGGGTTAGGGTAAGGGAACGGCAAGGCTTAGGGCACAGGTGAGGGTACCGAAACGTGGGAGGGTCAGGCTACATGCTGACGCACGATTCAGTGCCAGCGTATGGGCCAGGAATAAGTTACGGCGTAAGGTAAGGTGTAGGGCTGGTGGTGGGTTTCCGTTCGGGGCTAGGGTTAGGGTTAGGGAACGGCAAGGCTTAGGGCACAGGTGAGGGTACGGAAACGTGGGAGGGTCAGGCTACGTGCTGACGCACGTGTCAGTGCCAGCGTGCGGGTCAGTAGCAGCGTACGGCGTAAGGTATGGTGTAGGGTTGGTGGTGGGTTACTCTTCCGGGCTAGGGTTAGGGTTAGGGAATGGCAAGTCTTAGGGCACAGGTGAGGGTACGGAAACGTTGGAGGCTCAGACTACGTGCAGACGCATGGTTCAGTGCCAGCGTACGGGTCAGGAGTAGGATACGGCATAAGGTAAGGTGTAGGGCTGGTGGTGGGATTCTATTCCGGGCTAGGGTTAGGGTTAGGGAAAGGCAAGGCTTAGGGCACAGGTGAGGTTACGGAAACGTGGGAGGGTCAGGCTACGTGCTGACGCATGTTTCAGTGCCAGCGTATGGGCCAGGAATAAGTTACGGCGTAAGGTAAGGTGTAGGGCTGGTGGTGGGTTTCCGTTCGGGGCTAGGGTTAGGGTTAGGGAACGGCAAGGCTTAGGGCACAGGTGAGGGTACGGAAAGGTGGGAGGGTCAGGCTACGTGCTGACGCACGGGTCAGTGCCAGCGTACGGGTCAGTAGCAGCGTACGGCGTAAGGTATGGTGTAGGGCTGGAGGTGGGTGACTATTCAGGGCTAGGGTTAGGGTTAGGGAATGGCAAGGCTTAGGGCACAGGTGAGGGTACGGAAACGTGGGAGGGTCAGGCTACGTGCTGACGCATGGCTCAGTGCCAGCGTACGGGCCAGGAATAGGCAACGGCGTAAGGTAAGGTGTAGGGCTGGTGGTTGGTTTCCTTTCCTGGCTAGGGTTAGGGTTAGGGAACGGCAAGGCATAGGGCACAGGTGAGGGTACGGAAACGTGGGAGGGTCGGGCTACGTGCTGACGCACGGGTCAGTGCCAGCGTACGGGCCAGGAGTAAGCAACGGCGTAGGATAAAGTTTAAGGCTGGTGGTGGATTTGCGTTCTGGGCTAGGGTTAGGGTTAGGGAACGGCAAGGCTTACGGCACAGGTGAGGGAACGGAAACGTGGGAGGGTCAGGCTACGTGCTGACACACGGTTCAGTGCCAGCGTACGGGCCAGGAATAGGGAACGGCGTAAGTTAAGGTGTAGGCCTGGTGGTGGGTTTCCGTTCCGGGCTAGGGTTAGGGTTAGGGAACGTCAAGGCTTAGGGCACAGGTGAGGGTACGGAAACGTTGGAGGCTCAGACTACGTGCTGACGCATGGTTCAGTGCCAGCGTACGGGTCAGGAGTAGGATACGGCGTAAGGTAAGGTGTAGGGCTGGTGGTGGGTTTCTATTCCGGGCTAGGGTTAGGGTTAGGGAAAGGCAAGGCTTAGGGCACAGGTGAGGATACGGAAACGTGGGAGGGTCAGGCTACATGCTGACGCATGGTTCATTGCCAGCGTACGGGCCATGAATAGGTTACGGCGTAAGGTAAGGTGTAGGGCTTGTGGTGGGTATCCGTTCCGGGCTAGGGTTATGGTTAGGGAACGGCAAGGCTTAGGGCACAAGTGAGGGTACTGAAACGTGGGAGGGTCAGGCTACGTGCTGACGCATGGGTCAGTGCCAGCGTACGGGCCAGGAGTAGGGTACGGCGTAAGGTAAAGTGTAGCGCTTGTGGTTGATTTCCTTTCCAGGCTAGGTTTAGGGTTAGGGAACGGCAAGGCTTAGGGCACAGGTGAGGGTACGGAAACGTGAGAGGGAAGGGCTACGTGCTGACGCACGTGTCAGTGCCAGCGTACGGAACAGGAGTAGGCAACGGCATAGGATACAGTGTAGGGCTGGTGGTGGATTTGCGTTCAGGGCTAGGGTTAGGGTTAGGGAACGGCAAGGCTTAGGGCACAGGTGAGGGTATGGAAACGTGGGAGGGTCAGGCTACGTGCTGACGCACGGGTCAGTGCCAGCGTACGGGCCAGGAGTAGGCAACGGTGTAAGGTAAGGTGTAGGGCTGGTGGTTGGTTTCCGTTCCGGGCTAGGGTTAGGGTTAGGGAACGGCAAGGCTTAGGGCACAGGTGAGGGTACGGAATCGTGGGAGGGTCGGGCTACGTGCTGACGCACGGGTCAGTGCCAGCGTACGGGCCAGGAGTAGGCAACGGCGTAGGATAAAGTGTAGGGCTGGTGGTTGATTTGCGTTCAGGGCTAGGGTTAGGGTTAGGGAACGGCAAGGCTTAGGGCACAGGTGAGGGTATGGAAACGTGGGAGGGACAGGCTACGTGCTGACGCACGGGTCAGTGCCAGCGTACGGGTCAGGATTAGGGTACGGCGTAATGTAAGGTGTAGGGCTGGTGGTGGGTTTCTATTCCGGGCTAGGGTTAGGGTTAGGGAACGGCTAGGCTTAGGGCACAGGTGAGGGTACAGAAACTTGGGTGGGTCAGGCTACATGCTGACGCAATGTTCAGTGCCAGCGTACGGGCCAGGAATAGGGTACGGCGTACGGTAAGGTGTAGGGCTGGTGGTGGGTTTCTAATCCGGGCTAGGGTTAGGGTTATGGAACGGCAAGTCTTAGGGCAAAGGAGAGGGTACGGAAACGTGGGAGGGTCAGGCTACATGCTGACGCACGGTTCAGTGCCAGCATACGGGCCAGGAATAGGGTACGGCGTAAGGTAAGGTGTACGGCTGGTGGTGGGTTTCCGTTCTGGGCTAGGGTAAGCGTTAGGGAACGGCAAGGCTTAGGGCACAGGTGAGGTTACAGAAACGTGGGACGGTCAGGCTATGTGCTGACGCATGTGTCAATGCCAGCATACGGGCGAGGAGTAGGCAACGGCGTAAGGTAAGGTGTACGGCTGGTGGTTGGTTTCCGTTCCAGGCTAGGGTTAGGGTTAGGGAACGGCAAGGCTTAGGGCACAGGTGATGGTACGGAAACGTGAGAGGGTCAGGCTACGTGCTGACGCAGGGTTCAGTGCCAGCGTACGGGCCAGGAATAGGGAACGGCGTAAGGTAAGGTGTAGGGCTGGTGGTGGGTTTCCGTTCCGGGCTAGGGTTAGGGTTAGGGAACGGCAAGGCTTAGGGCACAGGTCAGGGTACGGAAACGCGGGAGGGTAAGGCTACGTGCTGATGCACGTGTCAGTACCAGAGTACAGGCCTGTAGTAGGCAACGGCGTAGGGTAAGGTGTTGGGATTCCTTTCCGGGCTAGGGTTAGGGTTAGGGAACCGCAGGACTTAGGGCACAGGTGAGGGTACGGAGACCAGGGAGGGTCAGGCTACGTGCTGACGCACGAGTCACTGCCAGCGTACGGGCCAGGAGTAGGCAACGGCGTAAGGTAAGGTGTAGGGCTGGTGGTAGGTTTCTGTTCCAGGCTAGGGTTAGGGTTAGGGAACGGCAAGGCTTAGGGCACAGGTCAGGGTACGGAAACGTTGGAGTGTCGGGCTACGTGCTGATGCACGGATCAGTGCCAGCGTACGGGCCAGGAGTAGGCAACGGCGTAGGATAAAGTGTAGGGCTGGTGGTGGATTTGCGTTCCGGGCTAGGGTTAGGGTTAGGGAACGGCAAGGCTAAGGGCTCAGGTGAGGGAACGGAAACGTGGGAGGGTCAGGATACGTGCTGACGCACTGTTCAGTGCCAGCGTACGGGCCAGGAATAGGGAACGGCGTAAGTTAAGGTGTAGGGCTGGTGGTGGGTTTCCGTTGCGGGCTAGGGTTAGGGTTAGGGAACGGCAAGGCTTAGGGCACAGGTGAGGGTACGTAAACGTGGGAGGGTCAGGCTACGTGCTGACGCACGGGTCAATGCCAGCGTACGGGCGAGTAGTGGGCAACGGCGTAAGGTAAGGTGTACGGCATGTGGTTGTTTTCCGTTCCAGGCTAGGGTTAGGGTTAGGGAACGGCAAGGCTTAGGGCACAGGTGAGGGTACGGAAAAGTGGGAGGGTCAGGCTACGTGCTGACGCACGGTTCAGTGCCAGCATACGGGCCAGGAATAGGGAAAGGCGTAAGGTAAGGTATAGGGCTGGTGGTGGGTTTCCGTTCCGGACTAGGGTTAGGGTTAGTGAACGGCAAGTCTTAGGGCACAGGTCAGGGTACGGAAACGCGTGAGGGTAAGGCCACGTGCTAATGCACGGGTCAGTGCCGGAGTACAGGCCAGTAGTAGGCAACGGCGTAAGGTAAGGTGTAGGGCTGGTGGTTGGTTTCCGTTCCAGGCTAGGGTGAGTGTTAGGGAACGGCAAGGCTTAGGGCACAGGTGAGGGTACGGAAACGTGGGAGGGTCGGGCTACGTGCTGAGGCACTGGTCAGTGCCAGCGTACGGGCCAGGAGTAGGCAACGGCATAGGATAAAGTGTAGGGCTGGTGGTGGATTTGCGTTCCTGGCTAGGGTTAGGGTTAGGGAACGGCAAGGCTTAGGGCACAGGTGAGGGAACGGAAACGTGGGTGGGTCAGGCTACGTGCTGACACACGGTTCTGTGCCAGCGTACGGGGCAGGAATAGGGAACGGCGTAAGTTAAGGTGTAGGGCTGGTGGTGGGTTTCCGTTCCGGGCTAGGGTTAGGGTAAGGGAACGGCAAGGCTTAGGGCACAGGTGAGGGTACGTAAACGTGGGAGGGTCAGGCTACGTGCTGACGCACGGGTCAATGCCAGCGTACGGGCGAGGAGTAGGCAACGGCGTAAGGTAATGTTTAGGGCTGGTTGTGGGTTTCCGTTCCGGACTAGGGTTAGGGTTAGGTAACGGCAAGGCTTAGGGCACAGGTCAGGGTACGGAAACGCGTGAGTGTAAGGCTACGTGCTGATGCACGGTTCAGTGCCAGAGTACAGGCCAGGATAGGCAACGGCGTAGGGTAAGGTGTAGGGCTGGTGGTGGGTTTCCGTTCCGGGCTAGGGTTATGGTTAGGGAACGGCAAGGCTTAGGGCACAGGTGAGGGTACGGAAACGTGGGAGGGTCAGGCTACGTGCTGACGCACGGTTCAGTGCCAGCGTACGGGCCAGGAATAGGGTACGGCGTAAGGTAAGGTGTAGGGCTGGTGGTGGGTTTCTAATCCGGGCTAGGGTTAGGGTTAGGGAACGGCAAGTCTTAGGGCAAAGGAGAGGGTACGGAAACGTGTGAGGGTCAGGCTACGTGCTGACGCATGGTTCAGTGCCAGCGTACGGGCCAGGAATAGGGTACGGCGTAAGGTAAGGTGTACGGCTGGTGGTGGGTTTCCGTTCCGGGCTAGGGTTAGGGTTAGGAAACGGCAAGGCTTAGGGCACAGGTGCAGTTTCAGAAACGTGGGACGGTCAGGCTACGTGCTGACGCACGTGTCAGTGCCAGCGTACGGGCCAGGGGTAGGCAACGGCGTAAGGTAAGATGTAGGGCTGGTGGTTGGTTTCCGTTCCAGGCTAGGGTTAGGGTAAGGGAACGGCAAGGCTTAGGGCACAGGTGAGGGTACCGAAACGTGGGAGGGTCAGGCTACATGCTGACGCACGATTCAGTGCCAGCGTATGGGCCAGGAATAAGTTACGGCGTAAGGTAAGGTGTAGGGCTGGTGGTTGGTTTCCGTTCGGGGCTAGGGTTAGGGTTAGGGAACGGCAAGGCTTAGGGCACAGGTGAGGGTACGGAAACGTGGGAGGGTCAGGCTACGTGCTGACGCACGGGTCAGTGCCAGCGTGCGGGTCAGTAGCAGCGAACGGCGTAAGGTATGGTGTAGGGCTGGTGGTGGGTTACTATTCCGGGCTAGGGTTAGGGTTAGGGAATGGCAAGTCTTAGGGCACAGGTGAGGGTACGGAAACGTGGGAGGGTCAGGCTATGTGCTGACGCACGGGTCAGTGCCAGCGTACGGGCCAGGAGTAGGCAACGGCGTAAGGTAAGGTGTAGGGCTGGTGGTTGGTTTCCGTTCCAGGCTAGGGTTAGGGTTAGGGAACGGCAAGGCTTAGGGCACAGGTGAGGGTACGGAAACGTGGGAGGGTCGGGCTACATGCTGACGCACGGGTCAGTGCCAGCGTACGGGCCAGGAGTAGGCAACGGCGTAGGATAAAGTGTAGGGCTGGTGGTGGAATTGCGTTCTGGGCTAGGGTTAGGGTTAGGGAACGGCAAGGCTTAGGGCACATGTCAGGGAACGGAAACGCGGGAGGGTAAGGCTACGTGCTGATGCACGGTTCAGTGCCAGAGTACAGGCCAGGAGTAGGCAACGGCGTACGGTAAGGTGTAGGGCTGGTGGTGGGTTTCCGTTCCGGGCTAGGGTTAGGGTTAGGGAACGGCAAGGCTTAGGGCACAGGTGAGGGTATGGAAACGTGGGAGGGTCAGGCTACGTGCTGACGCACGGGTCAGTGCCAGCGTACGGGTCAGGAGTAGGGTACGGCGTAATGTAAGGTGTAGGGCTGGTGGTGGGTTTCTATTCCGGGCTAGGGTTAGGGTTAGGGAACGGCAAGGCTTAGGGCACAGGTGATGGTACGGAAACGTGGGAGGGTCAGGCTACGTGCTGACGCACGGTTCAGTGCCAGCATACGGGCCAGGAATAGGGAACGGCGTAAGGTAAGGTGTAGGGCTGGTGGTGGGTTTCCGTTCCGGGCTAGGGTTAGGGTTAGGGAACGGCAAGGCTTAGGGCTCAGGTGAGGGAACGGAAACGTGGGAGGGTCAGGCTACGTGCTGACGCACGGTTCAGTGCCAGCGTACGGGCCAGGAATAGGGAACGGCGTAAGTTAAGGTGTAGGGCTGGTGGTGGGTTTCCGTTCCGGGCTAGGGTTAGGGTTAGGGAACGGCAAGGCTTAGGGTACAGGTCAGGGTACGGAAACGTGGGAGGGTAAGGCTACGTGCTGATGCGCAGGTCAGTGCCAGAGTACACGCCAGTAGTAGGCAACGGCGTAGGGTAAGGTTTTGGGCTGGTGGTGGGTTTCAATTCCGGGCTAGTGTTAGGGTTAGGGAACCGCAAGACTTAGGGCACAGGTGAGCGTACGGAGACGTGGGTGGGTCAGGCTACGTGCTGACGCACGGGTCAATGCCAGCGTACGGGCCAGGAGTAGGCAACGGCGTAAGGTATGGTGTAGGGCTGGTGGTTGGTTTCCGTTCCAGGCTAGGGTTAGGGTAAGGGAACGGCAAGGCTTAGGGCACAGGTGAGGGTACGGAAACGTGGGAGGGTCGGGCTACGTGCTGACGCACGGGTCAGTGCCAGCGTACGGGCCAGGAGTAGGCAACGGCGTAGGATAAAGTGTAGGGCTGGTGGTGGATTTGCGTTCCGGGCTAGGGTTAGGGTTAGGGAACGGTAAGGCTTAGGGCACAGGTGTGGGAACGAAAACGTGGGAGGGTCAGGCTATGTGCTGACGCACGGTTCAGTGCCAGCGTACGGGCCAGGAATAGGAAACGGCATAAGTTAGGGTGTAGGGCTGGTGGTGGGTTTCCGTTCCGGGCTAGGGTTAGGGTTAGGGAACGGCAAGGCTTAGGGCACAGGTGAGGGTATGGAAACGTGGGAGGGTCAGGCTACGTGCTGACGCATGGGTCAGTGCCAGCGTACGGGTCAGCAGTAGGGTACGGCGTAATGTAAGGTGTAGGGCTGGTGGTGGGTTTCCGTTCCGGGCTAGGGTTAGGGTTAGGGAACGGCAAGGCTTAGGGCACAGGTGAGTGTACGTAAACGTGGGAGGGTCAGGCTACGTGCTGACGCACGGGTCAATGCCAGCGTACGGGAGAGGAGTAGGCAACGGCGTAAGGTAAGGTTTAGGGCTGGTGGTGGGTTTCCGTTCCGGACTGGGGTTAGGGTTAGGGAACGGCAAGGCTTAGGGCACAGGTGAGGTACGTAAACGTGGGAGGGTCAGGCTACGTGCTGACGCACGGGTCAATGCCAGCGTACGGGCGAGGAGTAGGCAACGACGTAAGGTGAGGTGTACGGCTGGTGGTTGGTTTCCGTTCCAGGCTAGGGTTAGGGTTAGGGAATGGCACGGCTTAGGGCACAGGTGAGGGTACGGAAACGTAGGAGGGTCAGGCTACGTGCTGACGCACGGTTCAGTGCCAGCGTACGGGCCAGGAATAGGGTACGGCGTAAGGTAAGGTGTAGGGCTGTTGGTGGGTTTCTAATCCGGGCTAGGGTTAGGGTTAGGGAACGGCAAGTCTTAGGGCAAAGGAGAGGGTACGGAAACGTGGGAGGGTCAGGCTACGTGCTGACGCACGGTTCAGTGCCAGCGTACGGGCCAGGAATAGGGTACGGCCTAAGGTAAGGTGTACGGCTGGTGGTGGGTTTCCGTTCCGGGCTAGGGTTAGGGTTAGGGAACGGCAAGGCTTAGGGCACAGGTGAGGTTACAGAAACGTGGGACGGTCAGGCTACGTGCTGACGCACGTGTCAGTGCCAGCGTACGGGCCAGGGGTAGGCATCGGCGTAAGGTAAGATGTAGGGCTGGTGGTTGGTTTCCGTTCCAGGCTAGGGTTAGGGTAAGGGAACGGCAAGGCTTAGGGCACAGGTGAGGGTACCGAAACGTGGGAGGGTCAGGCTACATGCTGACGCACGGTTCAGTGCCTGCGTATGGGCCAGGAGTAGGCAACGGCGTAGGGTAAGGTGTAGGGCTGGTGGTGGCTTTCCGTTCTGAGCTAGGGTTAGGGTTAGGGAACGGCAAGGCTTAGGGCACAGGTGAGGGTACGTAAACGTGGGAGGGTCAGACTACGTGCTGACGCACGGGTCAATGCCAGCGTACGGGCGAGGAGTAGGCAACGGCGTAAGGTAATGTTTAGGGCTGGTGGTGGGTTTCCGTTCCGGACTAGGGTTAGGGTTTGGGAACGTCACGGCTTAGGGCACAGGTCAGGGTATGGAAACGCGGGAGGGTAAGGCTACGTGCTGATGCACGGTTCAGTGCCAGAGTACAGGCCAGGAGTAGGCAACGGCGTAGGGTAAGGTGTAGGGCTGGTGGTGGGTTTCCGTTTCGGGCTAGGGTTAGGGTTAGGTAACGCAAGGCTTAGGGCACAGGTGAGGGTACGTAAACGTGGGAGGGTCAGGCTACGTGCTGACGCATGGGTCAATGCTAGCGTACGGGCGAGGAGTAGGCAACGACGTAAGGTAAGGTGTACGTCTGGTGGTTGGTTTCCGTTCCAGGCTAGGGTTAGGGTTAGGGAATGGCAAGGCTTAGGGCACAGGTGAGGGTACGTAAACGTGGGAGGGTCAGGCTACGTGCTGACGCACGGTTCAGTGCCAGCGTACGGGCCAGGAATATGGTACGTCGTAAGGTAAGGTGTAGGGCTGGTGGTGGGTTTCTAATCAGGGCTAGGGTTAGGGTTAGGGAACGGCAAGTCTTAGGGCAAAGGAGAGGATACGGAAACGTGGGAGGGTCAGGCTACGTGCTGACGCACGGTTCAGTGCCTGCGTACGGGCCAGGAATAGGGTACGGCGTAAGGTAAGGTGTACGGCTGGTGGTGGGTTTCCGTTCTGGTCTAGGGTTAGGGTTAGGGAACGGCAAGGCTTAGGGCACAGGTGAGGTTACAGAAACGTGGGACGGTCAAACTACGTGCCGACGCACGTGTCAGTGCCAGCGTACGGGCCAGGGGTAGGCAACGGCGTAAGGTAAGATGTAGGGCTGGTGGTTGGTTTCCGTTCCAGGCTAGGGTTAGGGTAAGGGAACGGCAAGGCTTAGGGCACAGGTGAGAGTACCGAAACGTGGGAGGGTCAGGCTACATGCTGACGCATGTTTTAGTGCCAGCGTATGGGCCAGGAATAAGTTACGGCTTAAGGTAAGGTGTAGGGCTGGTGGTGGGTTTCCGTTCGGGGCTAGGGTTAGGGTTAGGGAACGGCAAGGCTTAGGGCACAGGTGAGGGTACGGAAACGTGGGAGGGTCAGGCTACGTGCTGACGCACGGGTCAGTGCCAGCGTACGGGTCAGTAGCAGCGTACGGCGTAAGGTATGGTGTAGGGCTGGTGGTGGGTTACTATTCTGGGCTAGGGTTAGGGTTAGGGAATGGCAAGGCTTAGGGCACAGGTGAGGGTACGGAAACGTGGGAGGGTCAGGCTACGTGCTGACGCACGGGTCAGTGCCAGCGTACGGGCCAGGAATAGGTAACGGCGTAAGGTAAGGTTTAGGGCTGGTGGTTGGTTTCCGTTCCTGGCTAGGGTTAGGGTTAGGGAACGGCAAGGCATAGGGCACAGGTGAGGGTACGGAAACGTGGGAGTGTCGGGCTACGTGCAGACGCACGGGTCAGTGCCAGCGTACGGGCCAGGAGTAGGCAACGGCGTAGGATAAAGTGTAAGGCTGGTGGTGGATTTGCGTTCTGGGCTAGGGTTAGGGTTAGGGAACGGCAAGGCTTAGGGCACAGGTCAGGGTACGGAAACGCTGGAAGGTAAGGCTACGTGCTGATGCACGGTTAAGTGCCAGAGTACAGGCCAGGAATAGGCAACGGCGTAGGGTAAGGTGTAGGGCTGGTGGTTGGTTTCCGTTCCAGGCTAGGGTTAGTGTTAGGGAACGGCAAGGCTTAGGGCACAGGTGAGGGTACGGAAACGTGGGAGGGTCGGGCTACGTGCTGACGGACTGGTCAGTGCCAGCGTACGGGCCAGGAGTAGGCAACGGCGTAGGATAAAGTGTAGGGCTGGTGGTGGATTTGCGTTCCTGGCTAGGGTTAGGGTTAGGGAACGGCAAGGCTTAGGGCACAGGTGAGGGAACGGAAACATGGGAGGGTCAGGCTACGTGCTGACACACGGTTCAGTGCCAGCGTACGGGCCAGAAATAGGGAACGGCGTAAGTTAAGGTGTAGGGCTGGTGGTGGGTTTCCGTTCCGGGCTAGGGTTATGGTTAGGGAACGTCAAGGCTTAGGGCACAGGTGAGGTTACGGAAACGTTGGAGGCTCAGACTACGTGCTGACGCATGGTTCAGTGCCAGCGTACCGGTCAGGAGTAGGATACGGCGTAAGGTAAAGTGTAGGGCTGGTGGTGGGTTTCTATTCCGGGATAGGGTTAGGGTTAGGGAAAGGCAAGGCTTAGGGCACAGGTGAGGATACGGAAACGTGGGAGGGTCAGGCTACATGCTGACGCACGGTTCATTGCCAGCGTACGGGCCAGGAATAGGTTACGGCGTAAGGTAAGGTGTAGGGCTGATGGTGGGTTTCCGTTCCGGGCTAGGGTTATGGTTAGGGAACGGCAAGGCTTAGGGCACAAGTGAGGGAACTGAAACGTGGGAGGGTCAGGCTACGTGCTGACGCATGCGTCAGTGCCAGCGTACGGGCCAGGAGTAGGGTACGGCGTAAGGTAAAGTGTAGCGCTTGTGGTTGATTTCCTTTCCAGGCTAGGTTTAGGGTTAGGGAACGGCAAGGCTTAGGGCACAGGTGAGGGTACGGAAACGTGAGAGGGACGGGCTACGTGCTGACGCACGGGTCAGTGCCAGCGTACGGAACAGGAGTAGGCAACGGCATAGGATACAGTGTAGGGCTGGTGGTGGATTTGCGTTCAGGGCTAGGGTTAGGGTTAGGGAACGGCAAGGCTTAGGGCACAGGTGAGGGTATGGAAACGTGGGAGGGTCAGGCTACGTGCTGACGCACGGGTCAGTGCCAGCGTACGGGTCAGGAGTAGGGTACGGCGTAATGTAAGGTGTAGGGCTGGTGGTGGGTTTCCGTTCCGGGCTAGGGTTATGGTTAGGGAACGGCTAGGCGTAGGGCACAGGTGAGGGTACGGAAACTTGGGAGGCTCAGGCTACATGCTGACGCAATGTTCAGTGCCAGCGTACGGGCCAGGAATAGGGTACGGCGTAAGGTAAGGTGTAAGGATGGTGGTGGGTTTCTAATCCGGGCTAGGGTTAGGGTTAGGGAACGGCAAGTCTTAGGGCAAAGGAGAGGGTACGGAAACGTGCGAGGGTCAGGCTACATGCTGACGCACGGTTCAGTGCCAGCATACGGGCCAGGAATAGGGTACAGCGTAAGGTAAGGTGTACGGCTGGTGGTGGGTTTCCGTTCCGGGCTAGGGTTAGGGTTAGGGAACGGAAAGGCTTAGGGCACAGGTGAGGTTACAGAAACGTGGGACGGTCAGGCTACGTGCTGACGCATGTGTCAATGCCAGCATACGGGCGAGGAGTAGGCAACGGCGTAAGGTAAGGTGTACGGCTGGTGGTTGGTTTCCGTTCCAGGCTAGGGTTAGGGTTAGGGAACGGCAAGGCTTAGGGCACAGGTGATGGTACGGAAACGTGGGAGGGTCAGGCTACGTGCTGACGCACGGTTCAGTGCCAGCGTACGGGCCAGGAATAGGGAACGGCATAAGTTAAGGTGTAGGGCTGGTGGTGGGTTTCCGTTCCGGGCTACGGTTAGGGTTAGGGAACAGCAAGGCTTAGGGAACAGGTGAGGATACGTAAACGTGGGAGGGTCAGGCTACGTGCTGACGCACGGGTCAATGCCAGGGTACGGGCGAGTAGTAGGCAACGGCGTAAGGTAAGGTGTACGGCAGGTGGTTGTTTTCCGTTCCAGGCTAGTGTTAGGGTTAGGGAACGGCAAGGCTTAGGACACAGGTGAGGGTACGGAAAAGTGGGAGGGTCAGGCTACGTGCTGACGCACGGTTCAGTGCCAATATACGGGCCAGGAATAGGGAAAGTCGTAAGGTAAGGTATAGGGCTGGTGCTGGGTTTCCGTTCCGGGCTAGGGTTAGGGTTAGGGAACGGCAAGGCTTCGGGCACAGGTCAGGGTACGGAAACGCGTGAGGGTAAGGCCACGTGCTAATGCATGGGTCAGTGCCGGTGTACAGGCCAGTAGTAGGCAACGGCGTAAGGTAAGGTGTAGGGCTGGTGGTTGGTTTCCGTTCCAGGCTAGGGTTAGTGTTAGGGAACGGCAAGGCTTAGGGCACAGGTGAGGGAACGGAAACGTGGGAGGGTCAGGCTACGTGTTGACACACGGTTCAGTGCCAGCGTACGGGCCAGGAATAGGGAACTGCGTAAGTTAAGGTGTAAGGCTGGTGGTGGGTTTCCGTTCCGGGCTAGGGTTAGGGTTAGGGAACGTCAAGGCTTAGGGCACAGGTGAGGTTACGGAAACGTTGGAGGCTCAGACTACGTACTGACGCTTGGTTCAGTGCCAGCGTACGGGTCAGGAGTAGGATACGGCGTAAGGTAAGGTGTAGGGCTGGTGGTGGGTTTCTATTCCGGGCTAGGGTTAGGGTTAGGGAAAGGCAAGTCTTAGGGCACAGGTTAGGTTACGGAAACGTGGGAGGGTCAGGCTACATGCTGACGCACGGTTCAGTGCCAGCGTACAGGCCAGGAATAGGTTACGGCGTAAGGTAAGGTGTAGGGCTGGTGGTGGGTTTCCGTTCCGGTCTAGGGTTATGGTTAGGGAACGGCAAGGCTTAGGGCACAGGTGAGGTTACGGAAACTTGGGCGGGTCAGGCTACATGCTGACGCACGGTTCAGTGCCAGCGTACGGGCCAGGAATAGGTTACGGCGTAAGGTAAGGTGTAGGGCTGGTGGTGGGTTTCCGTTCCGGGCTAGGGTTATAGTTAGGGAACGGCAAGGCTTAGGGCACAGGTGAGGGTACTGAAACGTGGGAGGGTCAGGCTACGTGCTGACGCATGGGTCAGTGCCAGGGTACGGGCCAGGAGTAGGGTACGGCGTAAGGTAAAGTGTAGCGCTTGTGGTTGATTTCCTTTCCAGGCTAGGTTTAGGGTTAGGGAACGGCAAGGCTTAGGGCACAGGTGAGGGTACGGAAACGTGAGAGGGACGGGCAACGTGCTGACGCACGGGTCTGTGCCAGCGTACGGAACAGGAGTAGGCAACGGCATAGGATACAGTGTAGGGCTGTTGGTGGATTTGCGTTCAGGGCTAGGGTTAGGGTTAGGGAACGGCAAGGCTTAGGGCACAGGTGAGGGTATGGAAATTTGGGAGGGTCAGGCTACATGCTGACGCAATGTTCAGTGCCAGCGTACGTGCCAGGAATAGCGTACGGCGTAAGGTAAGGTGTAGGGCTGGTGGTGGGTTTCTAATCCGGGCTAGGGTTAGGGTTAGGGAAAGGCAAGTCTTAGGGCAAAGGAGAGGGTACGGAAACGTGGGAGGGTCATGCTACATGCTGACGCACGGGTCAGTGCCAGCGTACGGGCCAGGACTAGGGTACGGCGTAAGGTAAGGTGTACGGCTGGTGGTGGTTTTCCGTTCCGGGCTAGGGTTAGGGTTAGGGAACGGCAAGGCTTAGGGCACAGGTGAGGGTACGTAAACGTGGGAGGGTCAGACTACGTGCTGACGCACGGGTCAATGCCAGCGTACGGGCGAGGAGTAGGCAACGGCGTAAGGTAATGTTTAGGGCTGGTGGTGGGTTTCCGTTCCGGACTAGGGTTAGGGTTTGGGAACGTCACGGCTTAGGGCACAGGTCAGGGTATGGAAACGCGGGAGGGTAAGGCTACGTGCTGATGCACGGTTCAGTGCCAGAGTACAGGCCAGGAGTAGGCAACGGCGTAGGGTAAGGTGTAGGGCTGGTGGTGGGTTTCCGTTTCGGGCTATGGTTAGGGTTAGGTAACGCAAGGCTTAGGGCACAGGTGAGGGTACGTAAACTTGTGAGGGTCAGGCTACGTGCTGACGCACGGTTCAGTGCCAGCGTACGGGCCAGGAATAGGGTACGGCGTAAGGTAAGGTGTAGGGCTGGTGGTGGGTTTCTAATCAGGGCTAGGGTTAGGGTTAGGGAACGGCAAGTCTTAGGGCAAAGGAGAGGATACGGAAACGTGGGAGGGTCAGGCTACGTGCTGACGCACGGTTCAGTAACTGCGTACGGGCCAGGAATAGGGTACGGCGTAAGGTAAGTTGTACGGCTGGTGGTGGGTTTCCGTTCCGGTCTACGGTTAGGGTTAGGGAACGGCAAGGCTTAGGGCACAGGTCAGGGTACGGAAACGCGTGAGGGTAAGGCTACGTGCTGAAGCACGGTTCAGTGCCATAGTACAGGCCAGGATAGGCAACGGCGTAGGGTAAGGTGTGGGGCTGGTGGTGGGTTTCCGTTCCGGGCTAGGGTTAGGGTTAGGGAACGGCAAGGCTTAGGGCACAGGTGAGGGTACGGAAACGTGGGAGGGTCAGGCTACGTGCTGGCGCACGGTTCAGTGCCAGCGTACGGGCCAGGAATAGGGTACGGCGTAAGGTAAGGTGTAGGGCTGTTGGTGGGTTTCTAATCCGGGCTAGGGTTAGGGTTAGGGAACGGCAAGTCTTAGGGCAAAGGAGAGGGTACGGAAACGTGGGAGGGTCAGGCTACGTGCTGACGCACGGTTCAGTGCCAGCGTACGGGCCAGGAATAGGGAACGGCGTAAGGTAAGGTGTACGGCTGGTGGTGGGTTTCCGTTCCGGGCTAGGGTTAGGGTCAGGGAACGGCAAGGCTTAGGGCACAGGTGAAGTTACAGAAACGTGGGACGGTCAGGCTACGTGCTGACGCACGTTTCAGTGCCAGCGTACGGGCCAGGGGTAGGCAACGGCGTAAGGTAAGATGTAGGGCTGTTGGTGGGTTTCCGTTCCAGGCTAGGGTTAGGGTAAGGGAACGGCAAGGCTTAGGGCACAGGTCAGGGTACGGAAACGCGGGAGGGTAAGGCTACGTGCTGATGCACGGGTCAGTACCAGAGTACAGGCCAGTAGTAGGCAACGGCGTAGGGTAAGGTTTTGGGCTGGTGGTGGGATTCCTTTTCGGGCTAGGGTTAGGGTTAGGGAACCGCAGTGCTTAGCGCACAGGTGAGGGTACGGAGACGAGGGATGGTCAGGCTACGTGCTGACGCACGGGTCAATGCCAGCGTACGGGCCAGGAGTAGGCAACGGCGTAAGGTAAGGTGTAGGGCTGGTGGTTGGTTTCTGTTCCAGGCTAGGGTTAGGGTTAGGGAACGGCAAGGCTTAGGGCACAGGTGAGGGTACGGAAACGTTGGAGGGTCGGGCTACGTGCTGATGCACGGGTCAGTGCCAGCGTACGGGCCAGGAGTAGGCAACGGCGTAGGATAAAGTGTAGGGCTGGTGGTGGATTTGCGTTCCGGGCTAGAGTTAGGGTTAGGGAATGGCAAGGCTTAGGGCACAGGTGAGGGTACGGAAACGTGGGACGGTCAGGCTACGTGCTGACGCACGTGTCAGTGCCAGCGTACGGGCCAGGGTTAGGCAACGGCGTAAGGTAAGATGTAGGGCTGGTGGTTGGTTTCCGTTTCAGGTTAGGGTTAGGGTAAGGGAACGGCAAGGCTTAGGGCACAGGTGAGGGTACCGAAACGTTGGAGGGTCAGGCTACATGCTGACGCACGGTTCAGTGCCAGCGTATGGGCCAGGAATAAGTTACGGCGTAAGGTAAGGTGTAGGGCTGGTGGAGGGTTTCCATTCGGGGCTAGGGTTAGGGTTAGGGAACGGCAAGGCTTAGGGCACAGGTGAGGGTACGGAAACGTGGGAGGGTCAGGCTACGTGCTGACGCACGGGTCAGTGCCAGCATGCGGGTCAGTAGCAGCGTACGGCGTAAGGTATGGTGTAGGGCTGGTGGTGGGTTACTATTCCGGGCTAGGGTTAGGATTAGGGAATGGCAAGGCTTAGGGCACAGGTGAGGGTACGGAAACGTGGGAGGGTCAGGCTATGTGCTGACGCACGGGTCAGTGCCAGCGTACGGGCCAGGAGTAGGCAACGGCGTAAGGTAAGGTGTAGGGCTGGTGTTTGGTTTCCGTTCCAGGCTAGGGTTAGGGTTAGGGAACGGCAAGGCTTAGGGCACAGGTGAGGGTACGGAAACGTGGGAGGGTCGGGCTACGTGCTGACGCACCGGTCAGTGCCAGCGTACGGGCCAGGAGTAAGCAACGGCGTAGGATAAAGTGTAGGGCTGGTGGTGGATTTGCGTTCTGGGCTAGGGTTAGGGTTAGGGAACGGCAAGGCTTAGGGCACATGTCAGGGAACGAAAACGCGGGAGGGTAAGGCTACGTGCTGATGCACGGTTCAGTGCCAGAGTACAGGCCAGGAGTAGGCAACGGCGTAGGGTAAGGTGTAGGGCTGGTGGTGGGTTTCCGTTCCGGGCTAGGGTTAGGGTTAGGGAACGGCAAGGCTTAGGGCAGAGGTGAGGGTACGGAAACGTGAGAGGGACGGGCTACGTGCTGACGCACGGGTCAGTGGCAGCGTACGGAACAGGAGTAGGCAACGGCATAGGATACAGGGTAGGGCTGGTGGTGGATTTGCGTTCAGGGCTAGGGTTAGGGTTAGGGAATGGCAAGGCTTAGGGCACAGGTGAGGGTATGGAAACGTGGGAGGGTCAGGCTACGTGCTGACGCACGGGTCAGTGCCAGCGTACGGGTCAGGAGTAGGGTACGGCGTAATGTAAGGTGTAGGGCTGGTGGTGGGTTTCTATTCCGGGCTAGGGTTAGGGTTAGGGAACGGCAAGGCTTAGGGCACAGGTGAGGGTACGGAAACTTGGGAGGGTCAGGCTACATGCTGACGCAATGTTCAGTGCCAGCGTACGGGCCAGGAATAGGGTACGGCGTAAGGTAAGGTGTAGGGCTGGTGGTGGGTTTCTAATCCGGGCTAGGGTTAGGGTTAGGGAACGGCAAGTCTTAGGGCAAAGGAGACGGTACGGAAACGTGGGAGGGTCAGGCTACATGCTGACGCACGGTTCCGTGCCAGCGTACGGGCCAGGAATAGGGTACAGCGTAAGGTAAGGTGTACGGCTGGTGGTGGGTTTCCGTTCCGGGCTAGGGTTAGGGTTAGGGAACGGCAAGGCTTAGGGCACAGGTGAGGGTACGGAAACGTTGGAGGGTCGGGCTACGTGCTGATGCACGGGTCAGTGCCAGCGTACGGGCCAGGAGTAGGCAACGGCGTAGGATAAAGTGTAGGGCTGGTGGTGGATTTGCGTTCCGGGCTAGGGTTAGGGTTAGGGAACGGCAAGGCTTAGATCTCAGGTGAGGGAACGGAAACGTGGGAGGGTCAGGCTACGTGCTGACGCACGGTTCAGTGCCAGCGTACGGGCCAGGAATAGGGAACGGCGTAAGTTAAGGTGTAGGGCTGGTGGTGGGTTTCCGTTCTGGGCTAGGGTTAGAGTTAGGGAACGGCAAGGCTTAGGGTACAGGTCAGGGTACGGAAACGCGGGAGGGTAAGGCTACGTGCTGATGCGCAGGTCAGTGCCAGAGTACACGCCAGTAGTAGGCAACGGCGTAGGGTAAGGTTTTGGGCTGGTGGTGGGTTTCCATTCCGGGCTAGTGTTAGGGTTAGGGAACCGCAAGGCTTAGGGCACAGGTGAGGGTACGGAGACGTGGGAGGGTCAGGCTACGTGCTGACGCACGGGTCAATGCCAGCGTACGGGCCAGGAGTAGGCAACGGCGTAAGGTATGGTGTAGGGCTGGTGGTTGGTTTCCGTTCCAGGTTAGGGTTAGGGTAAGTGAACGGCAAGGCTTAGGGCACAGGTGAGGGTACGGAAACGTGGGAGGGTCGGGCTACGTGCTGACGCACGGGTCAGTGCCAGCGTACGGGCCAGGAGTAGGCAACGGCGTAGGATAAAGTGTAGGGCTGGTGGTGGATTTGCGTTCCGGGCTAGGGTTAGGGTTACGGAACGGTAAGGCTTAGGGCACAGGTGTGGGAACGGAAACGTGGGAGGGTCAGGCTACGTGCTGACGCACGGTTCAGTACCAGCGTACGGGCCAGGAATAGGAAACGGCATAAGTTAGGGTGTAGGGCTGGTGGTGGGTTTCCGTTCCGGGCTAGGGTTAGGGTTAGGGAACGGCAAGGCTTAGGGCACAGGTGAGGGTATGGAAACGTGGGAGGGTCAGGCTACGTGCTGACGCATGGGTCAGAGCCAGCGTACGGGTCAGCAGTAGGGTACGGCGTAATGTAAGGTGTCGGGCTGGTGGTGGGTTTCTATTCCGGGCTAGGTTTAGGGTTAGGGAACGGCAAGGCTTAGGGCACAGGTGAGGGTACGGAAACTTGGGAGGATCAGGCTACATGCTGACGCAATGTTCAGTGCCAGCGTACGGGCCAGGAATAGAGTACGGCGTAAGGTAAGGTGTAGGGCTGGTGGTGGGTTTCTAATCCGGGCTAGGGTTAGGGTTAGGGAACGGCAAGTCTTAGGGCAAAGGAGAGGGTACGGAAACGTGGGACGGTCAGGCTACGTGCTGACGCACGGTTCAGTGCCAGCGTACTGGCCAGGAATAGGGTACGGCGTAAGGTAAGGTGTACGGCTGGTGGTGGGTTTCTATTCCGGGCTAGGGTTAGGGTTAGGGAACGGCAAGGCTTAGGGCACAGGTGAGGTTACAGAAACGTGGGACTGTCAGGCTACGTGCTGACGCACGTGTCACTGCCAGCGTACGGGCCAGGTGTAGGCAACGGCGTAATGTAAGATATAGGGCTGGTGGTTGGTTTCCATTCCAGGCTAGGGTTAGGGTAAGGGAACGGCATGGCTTAGGGCACAGGTGAGTGTACCGAAACGTGGGAGGGTCAGGCTACATGCTGACGCACGTTTCAGTGCCAGCGTACGGGCCAGTAATAATTTACGGCGTAAGGTAAGGTGTAGGGCTGGTGGTGGGTTTCCGTTCGGGGCTAGGGTTAGGGTTAGGGAACGGCAAGGCTTAGGGCACAGTTGAGGGTACGGAAACGTGGGAGGGTCAGGCTACGTGCTGACGCACGGGTCAGTGCCAGCGTACGGGTCAGTATCAGCGTACGTCGTAAGGTATGGTGTAGGGCTGGTGGTGGGTTACTATTCCGGGCTAGGGTTAGGGTTAGGGAATGGCAAGGCTTAGGGCACAGGTGAGGGTACGGAAACGTGGGAGGGTCAGGCTACGTGCTGACGCACGTGTCAGTGCCAGCGTACGGGCCAGGAGTAGGCAACGGCGTAAGGTAAGGTGTAGGGCTGGTGGTTGGTTACCGTTCCAGGCTAGGGTTAGGGTTAGGGAACGGCAAGGCTTAGGGCAGAGGTGAGGGTACGGAAACGTGGGAGGGTCGGTCTATGTGCTGACGCACGGGTCAGTGCCAGCGTACGGGCCAGGAGTAGGCAACGGCGTAGGATAAAGTGTAGGGCTGGTGGTGGATTTGCGTTCTGGGCTAGGGTTAGGGTTACGGAACGGCAAGGCTTAGGGCACAGGTCAGGGAACAGAAACGCGGGAGTGTAAGGCTATGTGCTGATGCACGGTTCAGTGCCAGAGTACAGGCCAGGAGTAGGCAACGGCATAGGGTAAGGTGTAGGGCTGGTGGTGGGTTTCCGTTCCGGGCTAGGGTTAGGGTTAGGGAACGGCAAGTCTTAGGGCACAGGTGAGGGTACCGAAACGTGGGAGGGTCAGGCTAGGTGCTGACGCACGTGTCAGTGCCTGCGTACGGGTCAGTTGCAGCGTACGGCGTAAGGTATGGTGTAGGGCTGGTGGTGGGTTACTATTCCGGGCTAGGGTTAGGGTTAGGGAATGGCAAGGCTTAGGGCAAATGTGAGGGTACGGAAACGTTGGAGGCTCAGACTACGTGAAGACGCATGGTTCAGTGCCAGCGTACGGGTCAGGAGTAGGATACGGCGTAAGGTAAGGTGTAGTGCTGGTGGTGGGATTCTATTCCGGGCTAGGGTTAGGGTTAGGGAAAGGCAAGGCTTAGGGCACAGGTGAGGTTACGGAAACGTGGGAGGGTCAGGCTACATGCAGACGAACGGTTCAGTGCCTGCGTACGGGCCAGGAATATGTTACGGCGTAAGGTAAGGTTTAGGGCTGCTGGTGGGTTTCCGTTCCAGGCTAGGGTTAGGGTTAGGGAACGGCAAGACTTAGGGCACAGGTGAGGGTACCGAAACGTGGGAGGGTCAGGCTACATGCTGACGCACGGTTCAGTGCCAGCGTATGGGCCAGGAATAAGTTACGGCGTAAGGTAAGGTTTAGGGCTGGTGGTGGGTTTCCGTTCCGGACTAGGGTTAGGGTTAGGGAACGGCAAGGCTTAGGGCACAGGTCAGGGTACGGAAACGCGTGAGGGTAAGGCTACGTGCTGATGCACGGTTCAGTGCCAGAGTACAGGCCAGGAGTAGGCAACGGCGTAGGGTAAGGTGTAGGGCTGGTGGTGGGTTTCCGTTCCGGGCTAGGGTTAGGATTAGGGAACGGCGAGGCTTAGGGCACAGGTGAGGGTACGTAAACGTGCGAGGGTCAGGCTACGTGCTGACGCACGGGTCAATGCCAGCGTACGGGCAGGAGTAGGCAACGACGTAAGGTAAGGTGTACGGCTGGTGGTTGGTTTCCGTTCCAGGCTAGGGTTAGGGTTAGGGAATGGCAAGGCTTAGGGCACAGGTGAGGGTACGGAAACGTGCGAGGGTCAGGCTACGTGCTGACGCACGGTTCAGTGCCAGCGTATGGGCCAGGAATAGGGTACGGCGTAAGGTAAGGTGTAGGGCTGGTGGTGGATTTCTAATCCGGGCTAAGGTTAGGGTTAGGGAACGGCAAGTCTTAGGGCAAAGGAGAGGGTACGGAAACGTGGGAGGGTCAGGCTACGTGCTGACGCACGGTTCAGTGCCAGCGTACGGGCCAGGAATAGGGTACGGCGTAAGGTAAGGTGTACGGCTGGTGGTGGGTTTCCGTTCCGGGCTAGGGTTAGGGTTAGGGAACGGCAAGGGTTAGGGCACAGGTGAAGTTACCGAAACGTGTGACGGTCAGGCTACGTGCTGAGGCACGTGTCAGTGCCAGCGTACGGGCCAGGGGTAGGCAACGGCGTAAGGTAAGATGTAGGGCTGGTGGTTGGTTTCCATTCCAGGCTAGGGTTAGGGTAAGGGAACGGCAAGGCTTAGGGCACAGGTGAGGGTACCGAAACGTGGGAGGGTCAGGCTACATGCTGACGCACGTTTCAGTGCCAGCGTATGGGCCAGGAATAAGTTACGGCGTAAGGTAAGGTGTAGGGCTGGTGGTGGGTTTCCGTTCGGGGCTAGGGTTAGGGTTAGGGAACGGCAAGGCTTAGGGCACAGGTGAGGGTACGGAAACGTGGGAGGGTCAGGCTACGTGCTGACGCACGGGTCAGTGCCAGCGTGCGGGTCAGTAGCAGCGTACGGCGTAAGGTATGGTGTAGGGTTGGTGGTGGGTTACTATTCCGGGCTAGGGTTAGGGTTAGGGAATGGCAAGGCTTAGGGCACAGGTGAGGGTACGGAAACGTTGGAGGCTCAGACTACGTGCAGACGCATGGTTCAGTGCCAGCGTACGGGTCAGGAGTAGGATACGGCGTAAGGTGAGGTGTAGGGCTGGTGGTGGGTTTCTATTCCGGGCTAGGGTTAGGGTTAGGGAAAGGCAAGGCTTAGGGCACAGGTGAGGTTACGGAAACGTGGGAGGGTCAGGCTACATGCAGACGAACCGTTCAGTGCCTGCGTAGGGGCCAGGAATAGGTTACGGCGTAAGGTAAGGTGTAGGGCTGGTGGTGGGTTTCCGTTCGGGGCTAGGGTTAGGGTTAGGGAACGGCAAGGCTTAGGGCACAGGTGAGTGTACGGAAAGGTGGGAGAGTCAGGCTACGTGCTGACGCACGGGTCAGTGCCAGCGTACGGGTCAGTAGCAGCGTACGGCGTAAGGTATGGTGTAGGGCTGGTGGTGGGTTACTATTCCGGGCTAGGGTTAGGGTTAGGGAATGGCAAGGCTTAGGGCACAGGTGAGGGTACGGAAACGTGGGAGGGTCAGGCTATGTGCTGACGCACGGGTCAGTGCCAGCGTACGGGCCAGGAGTAGGCAACGGCGTAAGATAAGGTGTAGGGCTGGTGGTTGGTTTCCGTTCCAGGCTAGGGTTAGGGTTAGGGAACGGCAAGGCTTAGGGCACAGGTGAGGATACGGAAACGTGGGAGGGTCGGGCTACGTGCTGACGCACGGGTCAGTGCCAGCGTACGGGCCAGGAGTAGGCAACGGCGTAGGATAAAGTGTAGGGCTAGTGGTGGATTTGCGTTCTGGGCTAGGGTTAGGGTTAGGGAACGGCAAGGCTTAGGGCACAGGTCAGGGTACGGAAACGCGGGAGGCTAAGGCTACGTGCTGATGCACGGTTCAGTGCCAGAGTACAGGCCAGGAGTAGGCAATGGCGTAGGGTAAGGTGTAGGGCTGGTGGCGGCTTTCCGTTCCGGGCTAGGGTTAGGGTTAGGGAACGGCAAGGCTTAGGGCACAGGTGAGGGTACGTAAACGTGGGAGGGTCAGACTACGTGCTGACGCACGGGTCAATGCCAGCGTACGGGCGAGGAGTAGGCAACGGCATAAGGTAAGGTTTAGGGATGGTGGTGGGTTTCCGTTCGGGACTAGGGTTAGGGTTAGGGAACGGCAAGGCTTAGGGCACAGTTGAGGGTACGGAAACGTGGGAGGGTCAGGCTACGTGCTGACGCACGGGTCAGTGCCAGCGTACGGGTCAGTATCAGCGTACGTCGTAAGGTATGGTGTAGGGCTGGTGGTGGGTTACTATTCCGGGCTAGGGTTAGGGTTAGGGAATGGCAAGGCTTAGGGCACAGGTGAGGGTACGGAAACGTGGGAGGGTCAGGCTACGTGCTGACGCACGTGTCAGTGCCAGCGTACGGGCCAGGAGTAGGCAACGGCGTAAGGTAAGGTGTAGGGCTGGTGGTTGGTTACCGTTCCAGGCTAGGGTTAGGGTTAGGGAACGGCAAGGCTTAGGGCAGAGGTGAGGGTACGGAAACGTGGGAGGGTCGGTCTATGTGCTGACGCACGGGTCAGTGCCAGCGTACGGGCCAGGAGTAGGCAACGGCGTAGGATAAAGTGTAGGGCTGGTGGTGGATTTGCGTTCTGGGCTAGGGTTAGGGTTACGGAACGGCAAGGCTTAGGGCACAGGTCAGGGAACAGAAACGCGGGAGTGTAAGGCTATGTGCTGATGCACGGTTCAGTGCCAGAGTACAGGCCAGGAGTAGGCAACGGCATAGGGTAAGGTGTAGGGCTGGTGGTGGGTTTCCGTTCCGGGCTAGGGTTAGGGTTAGGGAACGGCAAGTCTTAGGGCACAGGTGAGGGTACCGAAACGTGGGAGGGTCAGGCTAGGTGCTGACGCACGTGTCAGTGCCTGCGTACGGGTCAGTTGCAGCGTACGGCGTAAGGTATGGTGTAGGGCTGGTGGTGGGTTACTATTCCGGGCTAGGGTTAGGGTTAGGGAATGGCAAGGCTTAGGGCAAATGTGAGGGTACGGAAACGTTGGAGGCTCAGACTACGTGAAGACGCATGGTTCAGTGCCAGCGTACGGGTCAGGAGTAGGATACGGCGTAAGGTAAGGTGTAGTGCTGGTGGTGGGATTCTATTCCGGGCTAGGGTTAGGGTTAGGGAAAGGCAAGGCTTAGGGCACAGGTGAGGTTACGGAAACGTGGGAGGGTCAGGCTACATGCAGACGAACGGTTCAGTGCCTGCGTACGGGCCAGGAATATGTTACGGCGTAAGGTAAGGTTTAGGGCTGCTGGTGGGTTTCCGTTCCAGGCTAGGGTTAGGGTTAGGGAACGGCAAGACTTAGGGCACAGGTGAGGGTACCGAAACGTGGGAGGGTCAGGCTACATGCTGACGCACGGTTCAGTGCCAGCGTATGGGCCAGGAATAAGTTACGGCGTAAGGTAAGGTTTAGGGCTGGTGGTGGGTTTCCGTTCCGGACTAGGGTTAGGGTTAGGGAACGGCAAGGCTTAGGGCACAGGTCAGGGTACGGAAACGCGTGAGGGTAAGGCTACGTGCTGATGCACGGTTCAGTGCCAGAGTACAGGCCAGGAGTAGGCAACGGCGTAGGGTAAGGTGTAGGGCTGGTGGTGGGTTTCCGTTCCGGGCTAGGGTTAGGATTAGGGAACGGCGAGGCTTAGGGCACAGGTGAGGGTACGTAAACGTGCGAGGGTCAGGCTACGTGCTGACGCACGGGTCAATGCCAGCGTACGGGCAGGAGTAGGCAACGACGTAAGGTAAGGTGTACGGCTGGTGGTTGGTTTCCGTTCCAGGCTAGGGTTAGGGTTAGGGAATGGCAAGGCTTAGGGCACAGGTGAGGGTACGGAAACGTGCGAGGGTCAGGCTACGTGCTGACGCACGGTTCAGTGCCAGCGTATGGGCCAGGAATAGGGTACGGCGTAAGGTAAGGTGTAGGGCTGGTGGTGGATTTCTAATCCGGGCTAGGGTTAGGGTTAGGGAACGGCAAGTCTTAGGGCAAAGGAGAGGGTACGGAAACGTGGGAGGGTCAGGCTACGTGCTGACGCACGGTTCAGTGCCAGCGTACGGGCCAGGAATAGGGTACGGCGTAAGGTAAGGTGTACGGCTGGTGGTGGGTTTCCGTTCCGGGCTAGGGTTAGGGTTAGGGAACGGCAAGGGTTAGGGCACAGGTGAAGTTACCGAAACGTGTGACGGTCAGGCTACGTGCTGAGGCACGTGTCAGTGCCAGCGTACGGGCCAGGGGTAGGCAACGGCGTAAGGTAAGATGTAGGGCTGGTGGTTGGTTTCCATTCCAGGCTAGGGTTAGGGTAAGGGAACGGCAAGGCTTAGGGCACAGGTGAGGGTACCGAAACGTGGGAGGGTCAGGCTACATGCTGACGCACGTTTCAGTGCCAGCGTATGGGCCAGGAATAAGTTACGGCGTAAGGTAAGGTGTAGGGCTGGTGGTGGGTTTCCGTTCGGGGCTAGGGTTAGGGTTAGGGAACGGCAAGGCTTAGGGCACAGGTGAGGGTACGGAAACGTGGGAGGGTCAGGCTACGTGCTGACGCACGGGTCAGTGCCAGCGTGCGGGTCAGTAGCAGCGTACGGCGTAAGGTATGGTGTAGGGTTGGTGGTGGGTTACTATTCCGGGCTAGGGTTAGGGTTAGGGAATGGCAAGGCTTAGGGCACAGGTGAGGGTACGGAAACGTTGGAGGCTCAGACTACGTGCAGACGCATGGTTCAGTGCCAGCGTACGGGTCAGGAGTAGGATACGGCGTAAGGTGAGGTGTAGGGCTGGTGGTGGGTTTCTATTCCGGGCTAGGGTTAGGGTTAGGGAAAGGCAAGGCTTAGGGCACAGGTGAGGTTACGGAAACGTGGGAGGGTCAGGCTACATGCAGACGAACCGTTCAGTGCCTGCGTACGGGCCAGGAATAGGTTACGGCGTAAGGTAAGGTGTAGGGCTGGTGGTGGGTTTCCGTTCGGGGCTAGGGTTAGGGTTAGGGAACGGCAAGGCTTAGGGCACAGGTGAGTGTACGGAAAGGTGGGAGAGTCAGGCTACGTGCTGACGCACGGGTCAGTGCCAGCGTACGGGTCAGTAGCAGCGTACGGCGTAAGGTATGGTGTAGGGCTGGTGGTGGGTTACTATTCCGGGCTAGGGTTAGGGTTAGGGAATGGCAAGGCTTAGGGCACAGGTGAGGGTACGGAAACGTGGGAGGGTCAGGCTATGTGCTGACGCACGGGTCAGTGCCAGCGTACGGGCCAGGAGTAGGCAACGGCGTAAGATAAGGTGTAGGGCTGGTGGTTGGTTTCCGTTCCAGGCTAGGGTTAGGGTTAGGGAACGGCAAGGCTTAGGGCACAGGTGAGGATACGGAAACGTGGGAGGGTCGGGCTACGTGCTGACACACGGGTCAGTGCCAGCGTACGGGCCAGGAGTAGGCAACGGCGTAGGATAAAGTGTAGGGCTAGTGGTGGATTTGCGTTCTGGGCTAGGGTTAGGGTTAGGGAACGGCAAGGCTTAGGGCACAGGTCAGGGTACGGAAACGCGGGAGGCTAAGGCTACGTGCTGATGCACGGTTCAGTGCCAGAGTACAGGCCAGGAGTAGGCAATGGCGTAGGGTAAGGTGTAGGGCTGGTGGCGGCTTTCCGTTCCGGGCTAGGGTTAGGGTTAGGGAACGGCAAGGCTTAGGGCACAGGTGAGGGTACGTAAACGTGGGAGGGTCAGACTACGTGCTGACGCACGGGTCAATGCCAGCGTACGGGCGAGGAGTAGGCAACGGCATAAGGTAAGGTTTAGGGATGGTGGTGGGTTTCCGTTCGGGACTAGGGTTAGGGTTAGGGAACGTCAAGGCTTAGGGCACAGGTCAGGGTACGGAAACGCGGGAGGGTAAGGCTACGTGGTGATGAACGGTTCAGTGCCAGCGTACGGGCCAGGAATAGGGTACGGTGTAAGGTAAGGTGTAGGGCTGGTGGTGGGTTTCTAATAAGGGCTAGGGTTAGGGTTAGGGAACGGCAAGGCTTAGGGCAAAGGAGAGGATACGGAAACGTGGGAGGGTCAGGCTACGTGCTGACGCACGGTTCAGTGCCTGCGTATGGGCCAGGAATAGGGTACGGCGTAAGGTAAGGTGTACGGCTGGTGGTGGGTTTCCGTTCAGGTCTAGGGTTAGGGTTAGGGAACGGCAAGGCTTAGGGCACAGGTGAGGTTACAGAAACGTGGGACGGTCAGGCTATGTGCTGACGCACGGGTCAGTGCCAGCGTACGGGCCAGGAGTAGGCAACGGCGTAAGATAAGGTGTAGGGCTGGTGGTTGGTTTCCGTTCCAGGCTAGGGTTAGGGTTAGGGAACGGCAAGGCTTAGGGCACAGGTGAGGATACGGAAACGTGGGAGGGTCGGGCTACGTGCTGACACACGGGTCAGTGCCAGCGTACGGGCCAGGAGTAGGCAACGGCGTAGGATAAAGTGTAGGGCTAGTGGTGGATTTGCGTTCTGGGCTAGGGTTAGGGTTAGGGAACGGCAAGGCTTAGGGCACAGGTCAGGGTACGGAAACGCGGGAGGCTAAGGCTACGTGCTGATGCACGGTTCAGTGCCAGAGTACAGGCCAGGAGTAGGCAATGGCGTAGGGTAAGGTGTAGGGCTGGTGGCGGCTTTCCGTTCCGGGCTAGGGTTAGGGTTAGGGAACGGCAAGGCTTAGGGCACAGGTGAGGGTACGTAAACGTGGGAGGGTCAGACTACGTGCTGACGCACGGGTCAATGCCAGCGTACGGGCGAGGAGTAGGCAACGGCATAAGGTAAGGTTTAGGGATGGTGGTGGGTTTCCGTTCGGGACTAGGGTTAGGGTTAGGGAACGTCAAGGCTTAGGGCACAGGTCAGGGTACGGAAACGCGGGAGGGTAAGGCTACGTGGTGATGAACGGTTCAGTGCCAGCGTACGGGCCAGGAATAGGGTACGGTGTAAGGTAAGGTGTAGGGCTGGTGGTGGGTTTCTAATAAGGGCTAGGGTTAGGGTTAGGGAACGGCAAGGCTTAGGGCAAAGGAGAGGATACGGAAACGTGGGAGGGTCAGGCTACGTGCTGACGCACGGTTCAGTGCCTGCGTATGGGCCAGGAATAGGGTACGGCGTAAGGTAAGGTGTACGGCTGGTGGTGGGTTTCCGTTCAGGTCTAGGGTTAGGGTTAGGGAACGGCAAGGCTTAGGGCACAGGTGAGGTTACAGAAACGTGGGACGGTCAGGCTACGTGCTGACGCACGTGTCAGTGCCAGCGTACGGGCCAGGGGTAGGCAACGGCTTAAGGTAAGATGTAGGGCTGGTGGTTGGTTTCCGTTTCAGGTTAGGGTTAGGGTAAGGGAACGGCAAGGCTTAGGGCACAGGTGAGGGTACCGAAACGTGGGAGGGTCAGGCTACATGCTGACGCACGGTTCAGTGCCAGCGTATGGGCCAGGAATAAGTTACGGCGTAAGGTAAGGTGTAGGGATGGTGGTGGGTTTCCATTCGGGGCTAGGGTTAGGGTTAGGGAACGGCAAGGCTTAGGGCACAGGTGAGGGTACGGAAACGTGGGAGGGTCAGGCTACGTGCTACCGCACGGGTCAGTGCCAGCATGCGGGTCAGTAGCAGCGTACGGCGTAAGGTATGGTGTAGGGCTGGTGGTGGGTTACTATTCCGGGCTAGGGTTAGGATTAGGGAATGGCAAGGCTTAGGGCACAGGTGAGGGTACAGAAACGTGGGAGGGTCAGGCTACGTGCTGACGCACGGGTCAGTGCCAGCGTACGGGCCAGGAGTAGGCAACGGCGTAAGGTAAGGTGTAGGGCTGGTGGTGGATTTGCGTTCTGGGCTAGGGTTAGGGTTAGGGAATGGCAAGGCTTAGGGCACAGGTGAGGGTACGGAAACGTGGGAGGGTCGGGCTACGTGCTGACGCACCGGTCAGTGCCAGCGTACGGGCCAGGAGTAAGCAACGGCGTAGGATAAAGTGTAGGGCTGGTGGTGGATTTGCATTCTGGGCTAGGGTTAGGGTTAGGGAACGGCAAGGCTTAGGGCACATGTCAGGGAACGAAAACGCGGGAGGGTAAGGCTACGTGCTGATGCACGGTTCAGTGCCAGAGTACAGGCCAGGAGTAGGCAACGGCGTAGGGTAAGGTGTAGGGCTGGTGGTGGGTTTCCGTTCCGGGCTAGGGTTAGGGTTAGGGAACGGCAAGGCTTAGGGCAGAGGTGAGGGTACGGAAACGTGAGAGGGACGGGCTACGTGCTGACGCACGGGTCAGTGGCAGCGTACGGAACAGGAGTAGGCAACGGCATAGGATACAGGGTAGGGCTGGTGGTGGATTTGCGTTCAGGGCTAGGGTTAGGGTTAGGGAATGGCAAGGCTTAGGGCACAGGTGAGGGTATGGAAACGTGGGAGGGTCAGGCTACGTGCTGACGCACGGGTCAGTGCCAGCGTACGGGTCAGGAGTAGGGTACGGCGTAATGTAAGGTGTAGGGCTGGTGGTGGGTTTCTATTCCGGGCTAGGGTTAGGGTTAGGGAACGGCAAGGCTTAGGGCACAGGTGAGGGTACGGAAACGTGGGAGGGTCAGGCTATGTGCTGACGCACGGGTCAGTGCCAGCGTACGGGCCAGGAGTAGGCAACGGCGTAAGATAAGGTGTAGGGCTGGTGGTTGGTTTCCGTTCCAGGCTAGGGTTAGGGTTAGGGAACGGCAAGGCTTAGGGCACAGGTGAGGATACGGAAACGTGGGAGGGTCGGGCTACGTGCTGACACACGGGTCAGTGCCAGCGTACGGGCCAGGAGTAGGCAACGGCGTAGGATAAAGTGTAGGGCTAGTGGTGGATTTGCGTTCTGGGCTAGGGTTAGGGTTAGGGAACGGCAAGGCTTAGGGCACAGGTCAGGGTACGGAAACGCGGGAGGCTAAGGCTACATGCTGATGCACGGTTCAGTGCCAGAGTACAGGCCAGGAGTAGGCAATGGCGTAGGGTAAGGTGTAGGGCTGGTGGCGGCTTTCCGTTCCGGGCTAGGGTTAGGGTTAGGGAACGGCAAGGCTTAGGGCACAGGTGAGGGTACGTAAACGTGGGAGGGTCAGACTACGTGCTGACGCACGGGTCAATGCCAGCGTACGGGCGAGGAGTAGGCAACGGCATAAGGTAAGGTTTAGGGATGGTGGTGGGTTTCCGTTCGGGACTAGGGTTAGGGTTAGGGAACGTCAAGGCTTAGGGCACAGGTCAGGGTACGGAAACGCGGGAGGGTAAGGCTACGTGGTGATGAACGGTTCAGTGCCAGCGTACGGGCCAGGAATAGGGTACGGTGTAAGGTAAGGTGTAGGGCTGGTGGTGGGTTTCTAATAAGGGCTAGGGTTAGGGTTAGGGAACGGCAAGGCTTAGGGCAAAGGAGAGGATACGGAAACGTGGGAGGGTCAGGCTACGTGCTGACGCACGGTTCAGTGCCTGCGTATGGGCCAGGAATAGGGTACGGCGTAAGGTAAGGTGTACGGCTGGTGGTGGGTTTCCGTTCAGGTCTAGGGTTAGGGTTAGGGAACGGCAAGGCTTAGGGCACAGGTGAGGTTACAGAAACGTGGGACGGTCAGGCTACGTGCTGACGCACGTGTCAGTGCCAGCGTACGGGCCAGGGGTAGGCAACGGCTTAAGGTAAGATGTAGGGCTGGTGGTTGGTTTCCGTTTCAGGTTAGGGTTAGGGTAAGGGAACGGCAAGGCTTAGGGCACAGGTGAGGGTACCGAAACGTGGGAGGGTCAGGCTACATGCTGACGCACGGTTCAGTGCCAGCGTATGGGCCAGGAATAAGTTACGGCGTAAGGTAAGGTGTAGGGCTGGTGGTGGGTTTCCATTCGGGGCTAGGGTTAGGGTTAGGGAACGGCAAGGCTTAGGGCACAGGTGAGGGTACGGAAACGTGGGAGGGTCAGGCTACGTGCTACCGCACGGGTCAGTGCCAGCATGCGGGTCAGTAGCAGCGTACGGCGTAAGGTATGGTGTAGGGCTGGTGGTGGGTTACTATTCCGGGCTAGGGTTAGGATTAGGGAATGGCAAGGCTTAGGGCACAGGTGAGGGTACAGAAACGTGGGAGGGTCAGGCTACGTGCTGACGCACGGGTCAGTGCCAGCGTACGGGCCAGGAGTAGGCAACGGCGTAAGGTAAGGTGTAGGGCTGGTGGTGGATTTGCGTTCTGGGCTAGGGTTAGGGTTAGGGAATGGCAAGGCTTAGGGCACAGGTGAGGGTACGGAAACGTGGGAGGGTCGGGCTACGTGCTGACGCACCGGTCAGTGCCAGCGTACGGGCCAGGAGTAAGCAACGGCGTAGGATAAAGTGTAGGGCTGGTGGTGGATTTGCATTCTGGGCTAGGGTTAGGGTTAGGGAACGGCAAGGCTTAGGGCACATGTCAGGGAACGAAAACGCGGGAGGGTAAGGCTACGTGCTGATGCACGGTTCAGTGCCAGAGTACAGGCCAGGAGTAGGCAACGGCGTAGGGTAAGGTGTAGGGCTGGTGGTGGGTTTCCGTTCCGGGCTAGGGTTAGGGTTAGGGAACGGCAAGGCTTAGGGCAGAGGTGAGGGTACGGAAACGTGAGAGGGACGGGCTACGTGCTGACGCACGGGTCAGTGGCAGCGTACGGAACAGGAGTAGGCAACGGCATAGGATACAGGGTAGGGCTGGTGGTGGATTTGCGTTCAGGGCTAGGGTTAGGGTTAGGGAATGGCAAGGCTTAGGGCACAGGTGAGGGTATGGAAACGTGGGAGGGTCAGGCTACGTGCTGACGCACGGGTCAGTGCCAGCGTACGGGTCAGGAGTAGGGTACGGCGTAATGTAAGGTGTAGGGCTGGTGGTGGGTTTCTATTCCGGGCTAGGGTTAGGGTTAGGGAACGGCAAGGCTTAGGGCACAGGTGAGGGTACGGAAACTTGGGAGGGTCAGGCTACATGCAGACGAACGGTTCAGTGCCTGCGTACGGGCCAGGAATATGTTACGGCGTAAGGTAAGGTTTAGGGCTGCTGGTGGGTTTCCGTTCCAGGCTAGGGTTAGGGTTAGGGAACGGCAAGACTTAGGGCACAGGTGAGGGTACCGAAACGTGGGAGGGTCAGGCTACATGCTGACGCACGGTTCAGTGCCAGCGTATGGGCCAGGAATAAGTTACGGCGTAAGGTAAGGTTTAGGGCTGGTGGTGGGTTTCCGTTCCGGACTAGGGTTAGGGTTAGGGAACGGCAAGGCTTAGGGCACAGGTCAGGGTACGGAAACGCGTGAGGGTAAGGCTACGTGCTGATGCACGGTTCAGTGCCAGAGTACAGGCCAGGAGTAGGCAACGGCGTAGGGTAAGGTGTAGGGCTGGTGGTGGGTTTCCGTTCCGGGCTAGGGTTAGGATTAGGGAACGGCGAGGCTTAGGGCACAGGTGAGGGTACGTAAACGTGCGAGGGTCAGGCTTCGTGCTGACGCACGGGTCAATGCCAGCGTACGGGCAGGAGTAGGCAACGACGTAAGGTAAGGTGTACGGCTGGTGGTTGGTTTCCGTTCCAGGCTAGGGTTAGGGTTAGGGAATGGCAAGGCTTAGGGCACAGGTGAGGGTACGGAAACGTGGGAGGGTCAGGCTACGTGCTGACGCACGGTTCAGTGCCAGCGTATGGGCCAGGAATAGGGTACGGCGTAAGGTAAGGTGTAGGGCTGGTGGTGGATTTCTAATCCGGGCTAGGGTTAGGGTTAGGGAACGGCAAGTCTTAGGGCAAAGGAGAGGGTACGGAAACGTGGGAGGGTCAGGCTACGTGCTGACGCACGGTTCAGTGCCAGCGTACGGGCCAGGAATAGGGTACGGCGTAAGGTAAGGTGTACGGCTGGTGGTGGGTTTCCGTTCCGGGCTAGGGTTAGGGTTAGGGAACGGCAAGGGTTAGGGCACAGGTGAAGTTACCGAAACGTGTGACGGTCAGGCTACGTGCTGAGGCACGTGTCAGTGCCAGCGTACGGGCCAGGGGTAGGCAACGGCGTAAGGTAAGATGTAGGGCTGGTGGTTGGTTTCCATTCCAGGCTAGGGTTAGGGTAAGGGAACGGCAAGGCTTAGGGCACAGGTGAGGGTACCGAAACGTGGGAGGGTCAGGCTACATGCTGACGCACGTTTCAGTGCCAGCGTATGGGCCAGGAATAAGTTACGGCGTAAGGTAAGGTGTAGGGCTGGTGGTGGGTTTCCGTTCGGGGCTAGGGTTAGGGTTAGGGAACGGCAAGGCTTAGGGCACAGGTGAGGGTACGGAAACGTGGGAGGTTCAGGCTACGTGCTGACGCACGGGTCAGTGCCAGCGTGCGGGTCAGTAGCAGCGTACGGCGTAAGGTATGGTGTAGGGTTGGTGGTGGGTTACTATTCCGGGCTAGGGTTAGGGTTAGGGAATGGCAAGGCTTAGGGCACAGGTGAGGGTACGGAAACTTGGGAGGGTCAGGCTACATGCAGACGAACGGTTCAGTGCCTGCGTACGGGCCAGGAATATGTTACGGCGTAAGGTAAGGTTTAGGGCTGCTGGTGGGTTTCCGTTCCAGGCTAGGGTTAGGGTTAGGGAACGGCAAGACTTAGGGCACAGGTGAGGGTACCGAAACGTGGGAGGGTCAGGCTACATGCTGACGCACGGTTCAGTGCCAGCGTATGGGCCAGGAATAAGTTACGGCGTAAGGTAAGGTTTAGGGCTGGTGGTGGGTTTCCGTTCCGGACTAGGGTTAGGGTTAGGGAACGGCAAGGCTTAGGGCACAGGTCAGGGTACGGAAACGCGTGAGGGTAAGGCTACGTGCTGATGCACGGTTCAGTGCCAGAGTACAGGCCAGGAGTAGGCAACGGCGTAGGGTAAGGTGTAGGGCTGGTGGTGGGTTTCCGTTCCGGGCTAGGGTTAGGATTAGGGAACGGCGAGGCTTAGGGCACAGGTGAGGGTACGTAAACGTGCGAGGGTCAGGCTACGTGCTGACGCACGGGTCAATGCCAGCGTACGGGCAGGAGTAGGCAACGACGTAAGGTAAGGTGTACGGCTGGTGGTTGGTTTCCGTTCCAGGCTAGGGTTAGGGTTAGGGAATGGCAAGGCTTAGGGCACAGGTGAGGGTACGGAAACGTGGGAGGGTCAGGGTACGTGCTGACGCACGGTTCAGTGCCAGCGTATGGGCCAGGAATAGGGTACGGCGTAAGGTAAGGTGTAGGGCTGGTGGTGGATTTCTAATCCGGGCTAGGGTTAGGGTTAGGGAACGGCAAGTCTTAGGGCAAAGGAGAGGGTACGGAAACGTGGGAGGGTCAGGCTACGTGCTGACGCACGGTTCAGTGCCAGCGTACGGGCCAGGAATAGGGTACGGCGTAAGGTAAGGTGTACGGCTGGTGGTGGGTTTCCGTTCCGGGCTAGGGTTAGGGTTAGGGAACGGCAAGGGTTAGGGCACAGGTGAAGTTACCGAAACGTGTGACGGTCAGGCTACGTGCTGAGGCACGTGTCAGTGCCAGCGTACGGGCCAGGGGTAGGCAACGGCGTAAGGTAAGATGTAGGGCTGGTGGTTGGTTTCCATTCCAGGCTAGGGTTAGGGTAAGGGAACGGCAAGGCTTAGGGCACAGGTGAGGGTACCGAAACGTGGGAGGGTCAGGCTACATGCTGACGCACGTTTCAGTGCAAGCGTATGGGCCAGGAATAAGTTACGGCGTAAGGTAAGGTGTAGGGCTGGTGGTGGGTTTCCGTTCGGGGCTAGGGTTAGGGTTAGGGAACGGCAAGGCTTAGGGCACAGGTGAGGGTACGGAAACGTGGGAGGGTCAGGCTACGTGCTGACGCACGGGTCAGTGCCAGCGTGCGGGTCAGTAGCAGCGTACGGCGTAAGGTATGGTGTAGGGTTGGTGGTGGGTTACTATTCCGGGCTAGGGTTAGGGTTAGGGAATGGCAAGGCTTAGGGCACAGGTGAGGGTACGGAAACGTTGGAGGGTCAGACTACGTGCAGACGCATGGTTCAGTGCCAGCGTACGGGTCAGGAGTAGGATACGGCGTAAGGTAAGGTGTAGGGCTGGTGGTGGGTTTCTATTCCGGGCTAGGGTTAGGGTTAGGGAAAGGCAAGGCTTAGGGCACAGGTGAGGTTACGGAAACGTGGGAGGGTCAGGCTACATGCAGACGAACCGTTCAGTGCCTGCGTACGGGCCAGGAATAGGTTACGGCGTAAGGTAAGGTGTAGGGCTGGTGGTGGGTTTCCGTTCGGGGCTAGGGTTAGGGTTAGGGAACGGCAAGGCTTAGGGCACAGGTGAGTGTACGGAAAGGTGGGAGAGTCAGGCTACGTGCTGACGCACGGGTCAGTGCCAGCGTACGGGTCAGTAGCAGCGTACGGCGTAAGGTATGGTGTAGGGCTGGTGGTGGGTTACTATTCCGGGCTAGGGTTAGGGTTAGGGAATGGCAAGGCTTAGGGCACAGGTGAGGGTACGGAAACGTGGGAGGGTCAGGCTATGTGCTGACGCACGGGTCAGTGCCAGCGTACGGGCCAGGAGTAGGCAACGGCGTAAGATAAGGTGTAGGGCTGGTGGTTGGTTTCCGTTCCAGGCTAGGGTTAGGGTTAGGGAACGGCAAGGCTTAGGGCACAGGTGAGGATACGGAAACGTGGGAGGGTCGGGCTACGTGCTGACGCACGGGTCAGTGCCAGCGTACGGGCCAGGAGTAGGCAACGGCGTAGGATAAAGTGTAGGGCTAGTGGTGGATTTGCGTTCTGGGCTAGGGTTAGGGTTAGGGAACGGCAAGGCTTAGGGCACAGGTCAGGGTACGGAAACGCGGGAGGCTAAGGCTACGTGCTGATGCACGGTTCAGTGCCAGAGTACAGGCCAGGAGTAGGCAATGGCGTAGGGTAAGGTGTAGGGCTGGTGGCGGCTTTCCGTTCCGGGCTAGGGTTAGGGTTAGGGAACGGCAAGGCTTAGGGCACAGGTGAGGGTACGTAAACGTGGGAGGGTCAGACTACGTGCTGACGCACGGGTCAATGCCAGCGTACGGGCGAGGAGTAGGCAACGGCATAAGGTAAGGTTTAGGGATGGTGGTGGGTTTCCGTTCGGGACTAGGGTTAGGGTTAGGGAACGTCAAGGCTTAGGGCACAGGTCAGGGTACGGAAACGCGGGAGGGTAAGGCTACGTGCTGATGAACGGTTCAGTGCCAGCGTACGGGCCAGGAATAGGGTACGGCGTAAGGTAAGGTGTAGGGCTGGTGGTGGGTTTCTAATAAGGGCTAGGGTTAGGGTTAGGGAACGGCAAGGCTTAGGGCAAAGGAGAGGATACGGAAACGTGGGAGGGTCAGGCTACGTGCTGACGCACGGTTCAGTGCCTGCGTATGGGCCAGGAATAGGGTACGGCGTAAGGTAAGGTGTACGGCTGGTGGTGGGTTTCCGTTCAGGTCTAGGGTTAGGGTTAGGGAACGGCAAGGCTTAGGGCACAGGTGAGGTTACAGAAACGTGGGACGGTCAGGCTACGTGCTGACGCACGTGTCAGTGCCAGCGTACGGGCCAGGGGTAGGCAACGGCTTAAGGTAAGATGTAGGGCTGGTGGTTGGTTTCCGTTTCAGGTTAGGGTTAGGGTAAGGGAACGGCAAGGCTTAGGGCACAGGTGAGGG
The DNA here is from genome assembly GCF_964165515.1 of Mesoplodon bidens. Taxonomy (NCBI): domain Eukaryota; kingdom Metazoa; phylum Chordata; class Mammalia; order Artiodactyla; family Ziphiidae; genus Mesoplodon; species Mesoplodon bidens. The sequence continues at coordinate 1,036,114 of NW_027671711.1, read as the reverse complement.
TACCGAAACGTGGGAGGGTCAGGCTACATGCTGACGCACGGTTCAGTGCCAGCGTATGGGCCAGGAATAAGTTACGGCGTAAGGTAAGGTGTAGGGCTGGTGGTGGGTTTCCATTCGGGGCTAGGGTTAGGGTTAGGGAACGGCAAGGCTTAGGGCACAGGTGAGGGTACGGAAACGTGGGAGGGTCAGGCTACGTGCTACCGCACGGGTCAGTGCCAGCATGCGGGTCAGTAGCAGCGTACGGCGTAAGGTATGGTGTAGGGCTGGTGGTGGGTTACTATTCCGGGCTAGGGTTAGGATTAGGGAATGGCAAGGCTTAGGGCACAGGTGAGGGTACAGAAACGTGGGAGGGTCAGGCTACGTGCTGACGCACGGGTCAGTGCCAGCGTACGGGCCAGGAGTAGGCAACGGCGTAAGGTAAGGTGTAGGGCTGGTGGTGGATTTGCGTTCTGGGCTAGGGTTAGGGTTAGGGAATGGCAAGGCTTAGGGCACAGGTGAGGGTACGGAAACGTGGGAGGGTCGGGCTACGTGCTGACGCACCGGTCAGTGCCAGCGTACGGGCCAGGAGTAAGCAACGGCGTAGGATAAAGTGTAGGGCTGGTGGTGGATTTGCGTTCTGGGCTAGGGTTAGGGTTAGGGAACGGCAAGGCTTAGGGCACATGTCAGGGAACGAAAACGCGGGAGGGTAAGGCTACGTGCTGATGCACGGTTCAGTGCCAGAGTACAGGCCAGGAGTAGGCAACGGCGTAGGGTAAGGTGTAGGGCTGGTGGTGGGTTTCCGTTCCGGGCTAGGGTTAGGGTTAGGGAACGGCAAGGCTTAGGGCAGAGGTGAGGGTACGGAAACGTGAGAGGGACGGGCTACGTGCTGACGCACGGGTCAGTGGCAGCGTACGGAACAGGAGTAGGCAACGGCATAGGATACAGGGTAGGGCTGGTGGTGGATTTGCGTTCAGGGCTAGGGTTAGGGTTAGGGAATGGCAAGGCTTAGGGCACAGGTGAGGGTATGGAAACGTGGGAGGGTCAGGCTACGTGCTGACGCACGGGTCAGTGCCAGCGTACGGGTCAGGAGTAGGGTACGGCGTAATGTAAGGTGTAGGGCTGGTGGTGGGTTTCTATTCCGGGCTAGGGTTAGGGTTAGGGAACGGCAAGGCTTAGGGCACAGGTGAGGGTACGGAAACTTGGGAGGGTCAGGCTACATGCTGACGCAATGTTCAGTGCCAGCGTACGGGCCAGGAATAGGGTACGGCGTAAGGTAAGGTGTAGGGCTGGTGGTGGGTTTCTAATCCGGGCTAGGGTTAGGGTTAGGGAACGGCAAGTCTTAGGGCAAAGGAGACGGTACGGAAATTTGGGAGGGTCAGGCTACATGCTGACGCACGGTTCCGTGCCAGCGTACGGGCCAGGAATAGGGTACGGCGTAAGGTAAGGTGTACGGCTGGTGGTGGGTTTCCGTTCCGGTCTAGGGTTAGGGTTAGGGAACGGCAAGGCTTAGGGCACAGGTGAGGTTACAGAAACGTGGGACGGTCAGGCTACGTGCTGACGCATGTGTCAATGCCAGCATACGGGCGAGGAATAGGCAACGGCGTAAGGTAAGGTGTACGGCTGGTGGTTGGTTTCCGTTCCAGGCTAAGGTTAGGGTTAGGGAAACGGCAAGGCGTAGGGCACAGGTGATGGTACGGAAACGTGGGACGGTCAGGCTACGTGCTGACGCACGGTTCAGTGCCAGCATACGGGCCAGGAATAGGGAACGGCGTAAGGTAAGGTGTAGGGCTGGTGGTGGCTTTCCGTTCCGGGCTAGGGTTAGGGTTAGGGAACGGCAAGGCTTAGGGCACAGGTCAGGGTACGGAAACGCGGGAGGGTAAGGCTACGTGCTGATGCACGGGTCAGTACCAGAGTACAGGCCAGGAGTAGGCAACGGCGTAGGGTAAGGTTTTGGGCTGGTGGTGGGTTTCGATTCCGGGCTAGTGTTAGGGTTAGGGAACCGCAAGGCTTAGGGCACAGGTGAGGGTACGGAGACGTGGGTGGGTCAGGCTACGTGCTGACGCACGGGTCAATGCCAGCGTACGGGCCAGGAGTAGGCAACGGCGTAAGGTATGGTGTAGGGCTGGTGGTTGGTTTCCGTTCCAGGCTAGGGTTAGGGTAAGGGAACGGCAAGGCTTAGGGCACAGGTGAGGGTATGGAAACCTGGGAGGGTCAGGCTACGTGCTGACGCACGGTTCAGTACCAGCGTACGGGCCAGGAATTGGAAACGGCATAAGTTAGGGTGTAGGGCTGGTGGTGGGTTTCCGTTCAGGGCTAGGGTTAGGGTTAGGGAACGGCAAGGCTTAGGGCACAGGTGAGGGTATGGAAACGTGGGAGGGTCAGGCTACGTGCTGACGCATGGGTCAGTGCCAGCGTACGGGTCAGCAGTAGGGTACGGCGTAATGTAAGGTGTAGGGCTGGTGGTGGGTTTCTATTCCGGGCTAGGTTTAGGGTTAGGGAACGGCAAGGCTTAGGGCACAGGGGAGGGTACGGAAACTTGGGAGGGTCAGGCTACATGCTGACGCAATGTTCAGTGCCAGCGTACGGGCCAGGAATAGGGTACTGCGTAAGGTAAGGTGTAGGGCTGGTGGTGGGTTTCTATTCCGGGCTAGGGTTAGGGTTAGGGAAAGGCAAGGCTTAGGGCACAGGTGAGGTTACGGAAACGTGGGAGGGTCAGGCTACATGCAGACGAACCGTTCAGTGCCTGCGTACGGGCCAGGAATAGGTTACGGCGTAAGGTAAGGTGTAGGGCTGGTGGTGGGTTTCCGTTCGGGGCTAGGGTTAGGGTTAGGGAACGGCAAGGCTTAGGGCACAGGTGAGTGTACGGAAAGGTGGGAGAGTCAGGCTACGTGCTGACGCACGGGTCAGTGCCAGCGTACGGGTCAGTAGCAGCGTACGGCGTAAGGTATGGTGTAGGGCTGGTGGTGGGTTACTATTCCGGGCTAGGGTTAGGGTTAGGGAATGGCAAGGCTTAGGGCACAGGTGAGGGTACGGAAACGTGGGAGGGTCAGGCTATGTGCTGACGCACGGGTCAGTGCCAGCGTACGGGCCAGGAGTAGGCAACGGCGTAAGATAAGGTGTAGGGCTGGTGGTTGGTTTCCGTTCCAGGCTAGGGTTAGGGTTAGGGAACGGCAAGGCTTAGGGCACAGGTGAGGATACGGAAACGTGGGAGGGTCGGGCTACGTGCTGACGCACGGGTCAGTGCCAGCGTACGGGCCAGGAGTAGGCAACGGCGTAGGATAAAGTGTAGGGCTAGTGGTGGATTTGCGTTCTGGGCTAGGGTTAGGGTTAGGGAACGGCAAGGCTTAGGGCACAGGTCAGGGTACGGAAACGCGGGAGGCTAAGGCTACGTGCTGATGCACGGTTCAGTGCCAGAGTACAGGCCAGGAGTAGGCAATGGCGTAGGGTAAGGTGTAGGGCTGGTGGCGGCTTTCCGTTCCGGGCTAGGGTTAGGGTTAGGGAACGGCAAGGCTTAGGGCACAGGTGAGGGTACGTAAACGTGGGAGGGTCAGACTACGTGCTGACGCACGGGTCAATGCCAGCGTACGGGCGAGGAGTAGGCAACGGCATAAGGTAAGGTTTAGGGATGGTGGTGGGTTTCCGTTCGGGACTAGGGTTAGGGTTAGGGAACGTCAAGGCTTAGGGCACAGGTCAGGGTACGGAAACGCGGGAGGGTAAGGCTACGTGCTGATGAACGGTTCAGTGCCAGCGTACGGGCCAGGAATAGGGTACGGCGTAAGGTAAGGTGTAGGGCTGGTGGTGGGTTTCTAATAAGGGCTAGGGTTAGGGTTAGGGAACGGCAAGGCTTAGGGCAAAGGAGAGGATACGGAAACGTGGGAGGGTCAGGCTACGTGCTGACGCACGGTTCAGTGCCTGCGTATGGGCCAGGAATAGGGTACGGCGTAAGGTAAGGTGTACGGCTGGTGGTGGGTTTCCGTTCAGGTCTAGGGTTAGGGTTAGGGAACGGCAAGGCTTAGGGCACAGGTGAGGTTACAGAAACGTGGGACGGTCAGGCTACGTGCTGACGCACGTGTCAGTGCCAGCGTACGGGCCAGGGGTAGGCAACGGCTTAAGGTAAGATGTAGGGCTGGTGGTTGGTTTCCGTTTCAGGTTAGGGTTAGGGTAAGGGAACGGCAAGGCTTAGGGCACAGGTGAGGGTACCGAAACGTGGGAGGGTCAGGCTACATGCTGACGCACGGTTCAGTGCCAGCGTATGGGCCAGGAATAAGTTACGGCGTAAGGTAAGGTGTAGGGCTGGTGGTGGGTTTCCATTCGGGGCTAGGGTTAGGGTTAGGGAACGGCAAGGCTTAGGGCACAGGTGAGGGTACGGAAACGTGGGAGGGTCAGGCTACGTGCTACCGCACGGGTCAGTGCCAGCATGCGGGTCAGTAGCAGCGTACGGCGTAAGGTATGGTGTAGGGCTGGTGGTGGGTTACTATTCCGGGCTAGGGTTAGGATTAGGGAATGGCAAGGCTTAGGGCACAGGTGAGGGTACAGAAACGTGGGAGGGTCAGGCTACGTGCTGACGCACGGGTCAGTGCCAGCGTACGGGCCAGGAGTAGGCAACGGCGTAAGGTAAGGTGTAGGGCTGGTGGTGGATTTGCGTTCTGGGCTAGGGTTAGGGTTAGGGAATGGCAAGGCTTAGGGCACAGGTGAGGGTACGGAAACGTGGGAGGGTCGGGCTACGTGCTGACGCACCGGTCAGTGCCAGCGTACGGGCCAGGAGTAAGCAACGGCGTAGGATAAAGTGTAGGGCTGGTGGTGGATTTGCGTTCTGGGCTAGGGTTAGGGTTAGGGAACGGCAAGGCTTAGGGCACATGTCAGGGAACGAAAACGCGGGAGGGTAAGGCTACGTGCTGATGCACGGTTCAGTGCCAGAGTACAGGCCAGGAGTAGGCAACGGCGTAGGGTAAGGTGTAGGGCTGGTGGTGGGTTTCCGTTCCGGGCTAGGGTTAGGGTTAGGGAACGGCAAGGCTTAGGGCAGAGGTGAGGGTACGGAAACGTGAGAGGGACGGGCTACGTGCTGACGCACGGGTCAGTGGCAGCGTACGGAACAGGAGTAGGCAACGGCATAGGATACAGGGTAGGGCTGGTGGTGGATTTGCGTTCAGGGCTAGGGTTAGGGTTAGGGAATGGCAAGGCTTAGGGCACAGGTGAGGGTATGGAAACGTGGGAGGGTCAGGCTACGTGCTGACGCACGGGTCAGTGCCAGCGTACGGGTCAGGAGTAGGGTACGGCGTAATGTAAGGTGTAGGGCTGGTGGTGGGTTTCTATTCCGGGCTAGGGTTAGGGTTAGGGAACGGCAAGGCTTAGGGCACAGGTGAGGGTACGGAAACTTGGGAGGGTCAGGCTACATGCTGACGCAATGTTCAGTGCCAGCGTACGGGCCAGGAATAGGGTACGGCGTAAGGTAAGGTGTAGGGCTGGTGGTGGGTTTCTAATCCGGGCTAGGGTTAGGGTTAGGGAACGGCAAGTCTTAGGGCAAAGGAGACGGTACGGAAATTTGGGAGGGTCAGGCTACATGCTGACGCACGGTTCCGTGCCAGCGTACGGGCCAGGAATAGGGTACGGCGTAAGGTAAGGTGTACGGCTGGTGGTGGGTTTCCGTTCCGGTCTAGGGTTAGGGTTAGGGAACGGCAAGGCTTAGGGCACAGGTGAGGTTACAGAAACGTGGGACGGTCAGGCTACGTGCTGACGCATGTGTCAATGCCAGCATACGGGCGAGGAATAGGCAACGGCGTAAGGTAAGGTGTACGGCTGGTGGTTGGTTTCCGTTCCAGGCTAAGGTTAGGGTTAGGGAAACGGCAAGGCGTAGGGCACAGGTGATGGTACGGAAACGTGGGACGGTCAGGCTACGTGCTGACGCACGGTTCAGTGCCAGCATACGGGCCAGGAATAGGGAACGGCGTAAGGTAAGGTGTAGGGCTGGTGGTGGCTTTCCGTTCCGGGCTAGGGTTAGGGTTAGGGAACGGCAAGGCTTAGGGCACAGGTCAGGGTACGGAAACGCGGGAGGGTAAGGCTACGTGCTGATGCACGGGTCAGTACCAGAGTACAGGCCAGGAGTAGGCAACGGCGTAGGGTAAGGTTTTGGGCTGGTGGTGGGTTTCGATTCCGGGCTAGTGTTAGGGTTAGGGAACCGCAAGGCTTAGGGCACAGGTGAGGGTACGGAGACGTGGGTGGGTCAGGCTACGTGCTGACGCACGGGTCAATGCCAGCGTACGGGCCAGGAGTAGGCAACGGCGTAAGGTATGGTGTAGGGCTGGTGGTTGGTTTCCGTTCCAGGCTAGGGTTAGGGTAAGGGAACGGCAAGGCTTAGGGCACAGGTGAGGGTATGGAAACGTGGGAGGGTCAGGCTACGTGCTGACGCACGGTTCAGTACCAGCGTACGGGCCAGGAATTGGAAACGGCATAAGTTAGGGTGTAGGGCTGGTGGTGGGTTTCCGTTCAGGGCTAGGGTTAGGGTTAGGGAACGGCAAGGCTTAGGGCACAGGTGAGGGTATGGAAACGTGGGAGGGTCAGGCTACGTGCTGACGCATGGGTCAGTGCCAGCGTACGGGTCAGCAGTAGGGTACGGCGTAATGTAAGGTGTAGGGCTGGTGGTGGGTTTCTATTCCGGGCTAGGTTTAGGGTTAGGGAAAGGCAAGGCTTAGGGCACAGGGGAGGGTACGGAAACTTGGGAGGGTCAGGCTACATGCTGACGCAATGTTCAGTGCCAGCGTACGGGCCAGGAATAGGGTACTGCGTAAGGTAAGGTGTAGGGCTGGTGGTGGGTTTCTAATCCGGGCTAGGGTTAGGGTTAGGGAACGGCAAGTCTTAGGGCAAAGGAGAGGGTACGGAAACGTGGGAGGGTCAGGCTACATGCTGACGCACGGTTCAGTGCCAGCGTACGGGCCAGGAATAATTTACGGCGTAAGGTAAGGTGTAGGGCTGGTGGTGGGTTTCCGTTCGGGGCTAGGGTTAGGGTTAGGGAACGGCAAGGCTTAGGGCACAGGTGAGGGTACGGAAACTTGGGAGGGTCAGGCTACGTGCTGACGCACGGGTCAGTGCCAGCGTACGGGTCAGTATCAGCGTACGTCGTAAGGTATGGTGTAGGGCTGGTGGTGGGTTACTATTCCGGGCTAGGGTTAGGGTTAGGGAATGGCAAGGCTTAGGGCACAGGTGAGGGTACGGAAACGTGGGAGGTTCAGGCTACGTGCTGACGCACGTGTCAGTGCCAGCGTACGGGCCAGGAGTAGGCAACTGCGTAAGGTAAGGTGTAGGGCTGGTGGTTGGTTACCGTTCCAGGCTAGGGTTAGGGTTAGGGAACGGCAAGGCTTAGGGCACAGGTGTGGGTACGGAAACGTGGGAGGGTCGGTCTATGTGATGACGCACGGGTCTGTGCCAGCGTACGGGCCAGGAGTAGGCAACGGCGTAGGATAAAGTGTAGGGCTGGTGGTGGATTTGCGTTCTGGGCTAGGGTTAGGGTTACGGAACGGCAAGGCTTAGGGCACAGGTCAGGGAACAGAAACGCGGGAGTGTAAGGCTATGTGCTGATGCACGGTTCAGTGCCAGAGTACAGGCCAGGAGTAGGCAACGGCATAGGGTAAGGTGTAGGGCTGGTGGTGGGTTTCCGTTCCGGGCTAGGGTTAGGGTTAGGGAACGGCAAGGCTTAGGGCTCAGGTGAGGGTACCGAAACGTGGGAGGGTCAGGCTACGTGCTGACGCACGTGTCAGTGCCAGCGTACGGGTCAGTTGCAGCGTACGGCGTAAGGTATGGTGTAGGGCTGGTGGTGGGTTACTATTCCGGGCTAGGGTTAGGGTTAGGGAATGGCAAGGCTTAGGGCACAGGTGAGGGTACGGAAACGTTGGAGGCTCAGACTACGTGCAGACGCATGGTTCAGTGCCAGCGTACGGGTCAGGAGTAGGATACGGCGTAAGGTAAGGTGTAGGGCTGGTGGTGGGATTCTATTCCGGGCTAGGGTTAGGGTTAGGGAAAGGCAAGGCTTAGGGCACAGGTGAGGTTACGGAAACGTGGGAGGGTCAGGCTACATGCAGACGAACGGTTCAGTGCCTGCGTACGGGCCAGGAATAAGTTACGGCGTAAGGTAAGGTTTAGGGCTGGTGGTGGGTTTCCGTTCCAGTCTAGGGTTAGGGTTAGGGAACGGCAAGACTTAGGGCACAGGTGAGGGTACCGAAACGTGGGAGGGTCAGGCTACATGCTGACGCACGGTTCAGTGCCAGCGTACGGGCCAGGAATAAGTTACGGAGTAAGGTAAGGTTTAGGGCTGGTGGTGGGTTTCCGTTCCGGACTAGGGTTAGGGTTAGGGAACGGCAAGGCTTAGGGCACAGGTCAGGGTACGGAAACGCGTGAGGGTAAGGCTACGTGCTGATGCACGGTTCAGTGCCAGAGTACAGGCCAGGAGTAGGCAACGGCGTAGGGTAAGGTGTAGGGCTGGTGGTGGGTTTCCGTTCCGGGCTAGGGTTAGGATTAGGGAACGGCGAGGCTTAGGGCACAGGTGAGGGTACGTAAACGTGCGAGGGTCAGGCTACGTGCTGACGCACGGGTCAATGCCAGCGTACGGGCAGGAGTAGGCAACGACGTAAGGTAAGGTGTACGGCTGGTGGTTGGTTTCCGTTCCAGGCTAGGGTTAGGGTTAGGGAATGGCAAGGCTTAGGGCACAGGTGAGGGTACGGAAACGTGGGAGGGTCAGGCTACGTGCTGACGCACGGTTCAGTGCCAGCGTACGGGCCAGGAATAGGGTACGGCGTAAGGTAAGGTGTAGGGCTGGTGGTGGATTTCTAATCCGGGCTAGGGTTAGGGTTAGGGAACGGCAAGTCTTAGGGCAAAGGAGAGGGTACGGAAACGTGGGAGGGTCAGGCTACGTGCTGACGCACGGTTCAGTGCCAGCGTACGGGCCAGGAATAGGGTACGGCGTAAGGTAAGGTGTACGGCTGGTGGTGGGTTTCCGTTCCGGGCTAGGGTTAGGGTTAGGGAACGGCAAGGCTTAGGGCACAGGTGAAGTTACCGAAACGTGTGACGGTCAGGCTACGTGCTGACGCACGTGTCAGTGCCAGCGTACGGGCCAGGGGTAGGCAACGGCGTAAGGTAAGATGTAGGGCTGGTGGTTGTTTTCCGTTCCAGGCTAGGGTTAGGGTAAGGGAACGGCAAGGCTTAGGGCACAGGTGAGGGTACCGAAACGTGGGAGGGTCAGGCTACATGCTGACGCACGTTTCAGTGCCAGCGTATGGGCCAGGAATAAGTTACGGCGTAAGGTAAGGTGTAGGGCTGGTGGTGGGTTTCCGTTCGGGGCTAGGGTTAGGGTTAGGGAACGGCAAGGCTTAGGGCACAGGTGAGGGTACGGAAACGTGGGAGGGTCAGGCTAGGTGCTGACGCACGGGTCAGTGCCAGCGTGCGGGTCAGTAGCAGCGTACGGCGTAAGGTATGGTGTAGGGTTGGTGGTGGGTTACTATTCCGGGCTAGGGTTAGGGTTAGGGAATGGCAAGGCTTAGGGCACAGGTGAGGGTACGGAAACGTTGGAGGCTCAGACTACGTGCAGACGCATGGTTCAGTGCCAGCGTACGGGTCAGGAGTAGGATACGGCGTAAGGTAAGGTGTAGGGCTGGTGGTGGGATTCTATTCTGGGCTAGGGTTAGGGTTAGGGAAAGGCAAGGCTTAGGGCACAGGTGAGGTTACGGAAACGTGGGAGGGTCAGGCTACATGCAGACGAACGGTTCAGTGCCTGCGTACGGGCCAGGAATAGGTTACGGCGTAAGGTAAGGTGTAGGGCTGGTGGTGGGTTTCCGTTCGGGGCAAGGGTTAGGGTTAGGGAACGGCAAGGCTTAGGGCACAGGTGAGGGTACGGAAACGTGGGAGGGTCAGGCTATGTGCTGACGCACGGGTCAGTGCCAGCGTACGGGCCAGGAGTAGGCAACGGCGTAAGGTAAGGTGTAGGGCTGGTGGTTGGTTTCCGTTCCAGGCTAGGGTTAGGGTTAGGGAACGGCAAGGCTTAGGGCACAGGTGAGGATACGGAAACGTGGGAGGGTCGGGCTACGTGCTGACGCACGGGTCAGTGCCAGCGTACGGGCCAGGAGTAGGCAACGGCGTAGGATAAAGTGTAGGGCTGGTGGTGGATTTGCGTTCTGGGCTAGGGTTAGGGTTAGGGAACGGCAAGGCTTAGGGCACAGGTCAGGGTACGGAAACGCGGGAGGCTAAGGCTACGTGCTGATGCATGGTTCAGTGCCAGAGTACAGGCCAGGAGTAGGCAACGGCGTAGGGTAAGGTGTAGGGCTGGTGGTGGCTTTCTGTTCCGGGCTAGGGTTAGGGTTAGGGAACGGCAAGGCTTAGGGCACAGGTGAGGGTACGTAAACGTGGGAGGGTCAGACTACGTGCTGACGCACGGGTCAATGCCAGCGTACGGGCGAGGAGTAGGCAACGGCGTAAGATAAGGTTTAGGGATGGTGGTGGGTTTCCGTTCGGGACTAGGGTTAGGGTTAGGGAACGTCAAGGCTTAGGGCACAGGTCAGGGTACGGAAACGCGGGAGGGTAAGGCTACGTGCTGATGCACGGTTCAGTGCCAGCGTACGGGCCAGGAATAGGGTACGGCGTAAGGTAAGGTGTAGGGCTGGTGGTGGGTTTCTAATCAGGGCTAGGGTTAGGGTAAGGGAACGGCAAGGCTTAGGGCAAAGGAGAGGATACGGAAACGTGGGAGGGTCAGGCTACGTGCTGACGCACGGTTCAGTGCCTGCGTACGGGCCAGGAATAGGGTACGGCGTAAGGTAAGGTGTACGGCTTGTGGTGGGTTTCCGTTCAGGTCTAGGGTTAGGGTTAGGGAACGGCAAGGCTTAGGGCACATGTGAGGTTACAGAAACGTGGGACGGTCAGGCTACGTGCTGACGCACGTGTCAGTGCCAGCGTACGGGCCAGGGGTAGGCAACGGCGTAAGGTAAGATGTAGGGCTGGTGGTTGGTTTCCGTTCCAGGCTAGGGTTAGGGTAAGGGAACGGCAAGGCTTAGGGCACAGATGAGAGTACCGAAACGTGGGAGGGTCAGGCTACATGCTGACGCATGTTTCAGTGCCAGCGTATGGGCCAGGAATAAGTTACGGCGTAAGGTAAGGTGTAGGGCTGGTGGTGGGTTTCCGTTCGGGGCTAGGGTTAGGGTTAGGGAACGGCAAGGCTTAGGGCACAGGTGAGGGTACGGAAAGGTGGGAGGGTCAGGCTACGTGCTGACGCACGGGTCAGTGCCAGCGTACGGGTCAGTAGCAGCGTACGGCGTAAGGTATGGTGTAGGGCTGGTGGTGGGTTACTATTCTGGGCTAGGGTTAGGGTTAGGGAATGGCAAGGCTTAGGGCACAGTTGAGGGTACGGAAACGTGGGAGGGTCAGGCTACGTGCTGACGCACGGGTCAGTGCCAGCGTACGGGCCAGGAATAGGCAACGGCGTAAGGTAAGGTGTAGGGCTGGTGGTTGGTTTCCGTTCCTGGCTAGGGTTAGGGTTAGGGAACGGCAAGGCATAGGGCACAGGTGAGGGTACGGAAACGTGGGAGGGTCGGGCTACGTGCTGACGCACGGGTCAGTGCAAGCGTACGGGCAAGGAGTAGGCAACGGCGTAGGATAAAGTGTAAGGCTGGTGGTGGATTTGCGTTCTGGGCTAGGGTTAGGGTTAGGGAACGGCAAGGCTTAGGGCACAGGTCAGGGTACGGAAACGCGGGAGGGTAAGGCTACCTGCAGATGCACGGTTAAGTGCCAGAGTACAGGCCAGGAATAGGCAACGGCGTAGGGTAAGGTGTAGGGCTGGTGGTTGGTTTCCGTTCCAGGCTAGGGTTAGTGTTAGGGAACGGCAAGGCTTAGGGCACAGGTGAGGGTACGGAAACGTGGGAGGGTCGGGCTACGTGCTGACGGACTGGTCAGTGCCAGCGTACGGGCCAGGAGTAGGCAACGGCGTAGGATAAAGTGTAGGGCTGGTGGTGGATTTGCGTTCCTGGCTAGGGTTAGGGTTAGGGAACGGCAAGGCTTAGGGCACAGGTGAGGGAACGGAAACGTGGGAGGGTCAGGCTACGTGCTGACACACGGTTCAGTGCCAGCGTACGGGCCAGGAATAGGGAACTGCGTAAGTTAAGGTGTAGGGCTGGTGGTGGGTTTCCGTTCCGGGCTAGGGTTAGGGTTAGGGAACGTCAAGGCTTAGGGCACAGGTGAGGGTACGGAAACGTTGGAGGCTCAGACTACGTGCTGACGCATAGTTCAGTGCCAGCGTACGGGTCAGGAGTAGGATACGGCGTAAGGTAAGGTGTAGGGCTGCTGGTGGGTTTCTATTCCGGGCTAGGGTTAGGGTTAGGGAAAGGCAAGGCTTAGGGCACAGGTGAGGATACGGAAACGTGGGAGGGTCAGGCTACATGCTGACGCACGGTTCATTGCCAGCGTACGGGCCAGGAATAGGTTACGGCGTAAGGTAAGGTGTAGGGCTGGTGGTGGGTTTCCGTTCCGGGCTAGGGTTATGGTTAGGGAACGGCAAGGCTTAGGGCACAAGTGAGGGTACTGAAACGTGGGAGGGTCAGGCTACGTGCTGACGCATGGGTCAGTGCCAGCGTACGGGCCAGGAGTAGGGTATGGCATAAGGTAAAGTGTAGCGCTTGTGGTTGATTTCCTTTCCAGGCTAGGTTTAGGGTTAGGGAACGGCAAGGCTTAGGGCACAGGTGAGGGTACGGCAACGTGAGAGGGACGGGCTACGTGCTGACGCACGGGTCAGTGCCAGCGTACGGAACAGGAGTAGGCAACGGCATAGGATACAGTGTAGGGCTGGTGGTGGATTTGCGTTCAGGGCTAGGGTTAGGGTTAGGGAACGCAAGGCTTAGGGCACAGGTGAGGGTATGGAAACGTGGGAGGGTCAGGCTACGTGCTGACGCAAGGGTCAGTGCCAGCGTACGGGCCAGGAGTAGGCAACGGTGTAAGGTAAGGTGTAGGGCTGGTGGTTGGTTTCCGTTCCGGGCTAGGGTTAGGGTTAGGGAACGGCAAGGCTTAGGGCACAGGTGAGGGTACGGAAACGTGGGAGGGTCGGGCTACGTGCTGACGCACGGGTCAGTGCCAGCGTACGGGCCAGGAGTAGGCAACGGCGTAGGATAAAGTGTAGGGCTGGTGGTGGATTTGCCTTCCGGGCTAGGGTTAGGGTTAGGGAACGGCAAGGCTTAGGGCACAGGTGAGGGTATGGAAACGTGGGAGGGACAGGCTACGTGCTGACGCACGGGTCAGTGCCAGCGTACGGGTCAGGATTAGGGTACGGCGTAATGTAAGGTGTAGGGCTGGTGGTGGGTTTCTATTCCGGGCTAGGGTTAGGGTTAGGGAACGGCTAGGCTTAGGGCACAGGTGAGGGTACAGAAACTTGGGTGGGTCAGGCTACATGCTGACGCAATGTTCAGTGCCAGCGTACGGGCCAGGAATAGGGTACGGCGTACGGTAAGGTGTAGGGCTGGTGGTGGGTTTCTAATACGGGCTAGGGTTAGGGTTATGGAACGGCAAGTCTTAGGGCAAAGGAGAGGGTACGGAAACGTGGGAGGGTCAGGCTACATGCTGACGCACGGTTCAGTGCCAGCTTACGGGCCAGGAATAGGGTACGGCGTAAGGTAAGGTGTACGGCTGGTGGTGGGTTTCCGTTCTGGGCTAGGGTTAGGGTTAGGGAACGGCAAGGCTTAGGGCACATGTGAGGTTACAGAAACGTGGGACGGTCAGGCTACGTGCTGACGCATGTGTCAATGCCAGCATACGGGCGAGGAGTAGGCAACGGCGTAAGGTAAGGTGTACGGCTGGTGGTTGGTTTCCGTTCCAGGCTAGGGTTAGGGTTAGGGAACGGCAAGGCTTAGGGCACAGGTGATGGTACGGAAACGTGAGAGGGTCAGGCTACGTGCTGACGCATGGTTCAGTGCCAGCGTACGGGCCAGGAATAGGGAACGGCGTAAGGTAAGGTGTAGGGCTGGTGGTGGGTTTCCGTTCCGGGCTAGGGTTAGGGTTAGGGAACGGCAAGGCTTAGCGCACAGGTCAGGGTACGGAAACGCGGGAGGCTAAGGCTACGTGCTGATGCATGGTTCAGTGCCAGAGTACAGGCCAGGAGTAGGCAACGGCGTAGGGTAAGGTGTAGGGCTGGTGGTGGCTTTCCGTTCCGGGCTAGGGTTAGGGTTAGGGAACGGCAAGGCTTACGGCACAGGTGAGGGTACCGAAACGTGGGAGGGTCAGGCTACATGCTGAGGCATGTTTCAGTGCCAGCGTACGGGCGAGGAGTAGGCAACGGCGTAAGGTAAGGTTTAGGGATGGTGGTGGGTTTCCGTTCCGGACTAGGGTTAGGGTTAGGGAACGTCAAGGCTTAGGGCACAGGTCAGGGTACGGAAACGCGGGAGGGTAAGGCTACGTGTTGATGCACGGTTCAGTGCCAGCGTACGGGCCAGGAATAGGGTACGGCGTAAGGTAAGGTGTAGGGCTGGTGGTGGGTTTCTAATCAGGGCTAGGGTTAGGGTTAGGGAACGGCAAGGCTTAGGGCAAAGGAGAGGATACGGAAACGTGGGAGGGTCAGGCTACGTGCTGACGCTTGGTTCAGTGCCTGCGTACGGGCCAGGAATAGGGTACGGCGTAAGGTAAGGTGTACGGCTGGTGGTGGGTTTCCGTTCAGGTCTAGGGTTAGGGTTAGGGAACGGCAAGGCTTAGGGCACAGGTGAGGTTACAGAAACGTGGGACGGTCAGGCTACGTGCTGACGCACGTGTCAGTGCCAGCGTACGGGCCAGGGGTAGGCAACGGCGTAAGGTAAGATGTAGGGCTGGTGGTTGGTTTCCGTTCCAGGCTAGGGTTAGGGTAAGGGAACGGCAAGGCTTAGGGCACAGATGAGAGTACCGAAACGTGGGAGGGTCAGGCTACATGCTGACGCATGTTTCAGTGCCAGGGTATGGGCCAGGAATAAGTTACGGCGTAAGGTAAGGTGGAGGGCTGGTGGTGGGTTTCCGTTCGGGGCTAGGGTTAGGGTTAGGGAACGGCAAGGCTTAGGGCACAGGTGAGGGTACGGAAAGGTGGGAGGGTCAGGCTACGTGCTGACGCACGGGTCAGTGCCAGCGTACGGGTCAGTAGCAGCGTACGGCGTAAGGTATGGTGTAGGGCTGGTGGTGGGTTACTATTCAGGGCTAGGGTTAGGGTTAGGGAATGGCAAGGCTTAGGGCACAGGTGAGGGTACGGAAACGTGGGAGGGTCAGGCTACGTGCTGACGCACGGGTCAGTGCCAGCGTACGGGCCAGGAATAGGCAACGGCGTAAGGTAAGGTGTAGGGCTGGTGGTTGGTTTCCGTTCCTGGCTAGGGTTAGGTTTAGGGAACGGCAAGGCATAGGGCACAGGTGAGGGTACGGAAACGTGGGAGAGTCGGGCTACGTGTTGACGCACGGGTCAGTGCCAGCGTACGGGCCAGGAGTAGGCAACGGCGTAGGATAAAGTGTAAGGCTTGTGGTGGATTTGTGTTCTGGGCTAGGGTTAGGGTTAGGGAACGGCAAGGCTTAGGGCACAGGTCAGGGTACGGAAACGCGGGAGGGTAAGGCTACGTGCAGATGCACGGTTAAGTGCCAGAGTACAGGCCAGGAATAGGCAACGGCGTAGGGTAAGGTGTAGGGCTGGTGGTTGGTTTCCGTTCCGGGCTAGGGTTAGTGTTAGGGAACGGCAAGGCTTAGGGCACAGGTGAGGGTACGGAAACGTGGGAGCGTCGGGCTACGTGCTGACGGACTGGTCAGTGCCAGCGTACGGGCCAGGAGTAGGCAACGGCGTAGGATAAAGTGTAGGGCTGGTGGTGGATTTGCGTTCCTGGCTAGGGTTAGGGTTAGGGAACGGCAAGGCTTAGGGCACAGGTGAGGGAACGGAAACGAGGGAGGGTCAGGCTACGTGCTGACACACGGTTCAGTGCCAGTGTACGGGCCAGGAATAGGGAACGGCGTAAGTTAAGGTGTAGGCCTGGTGGTGGGTTTCCGTTCCGGGCTAGGGTTAGGGTTAGGGAACGTCAAGGCTTAGGGCACAGGTGAGGGTACGGAAACGTTGGAGGCTCAGACTACGTGCTGACGCATGGTTCAGTGCCAGCGTACGGGTCAGGAGTAGGATACGGCGTAAGGTAAGGTGTAGGGCTGGTGGTGGGTTTCTATTCCGGGCTAGGGTTAGGGTTAGGGAAAGGCAAGGCTTAGGGCACAGGTGAGGATACGGAAACGTGGGAGGGTCAGGCTACATGCTGACGCACGGTTCATTGCCAGCGTACGGGCCAGGAATAGGTTACGGCGTAAGGTAAGGTGTAGGGCTGGTGGTGGGTTTCCGTTCCGGGCTAGGGTTATGGTTAGGGAACGGCAAGGCTTAGGGCACAAGTGAGGGTACTGAAACGTGGGAAGGTCAGGCTACGTGCTGACGCATGGGTCAGTGCCAGCGTACGGGCCAGGAGTAGGGTATGGCGTAAGGTAAAGTGTAGCGCTTGTGGTTGATTTCCTTTCCAGGCTAGGTTTAGGGTTAGGGAACGGCAAGGCTTAGGGCACAGGTGAGGGTACGGAAACGTGGGAGGGTAGGGCTGCGTGCTGATGCACGGGTCAGTGCCAGCGTACGGGCCAGGAGTAGGCAACGGCGTAGGATAAAGTGTAGGGCTGGTGGTGGATTTGCGTTCCGGGCTAGGGTTAGGGTTAGGGAACGGCAAGGCTTAGGGCTCAGGTGATGGAACGGAAACGTGGGAGGGTCAGGCTACGTGCTGACGCACGGTTCAGTGCCAGCGTACGGGCCAGGAATAGGTTACGGCGTAAGGTAAGGTGTAGGGCTGGTGGGGGGTTTCCGTTCCGGGCTAGGGTTATGGTTAGGGAACGGCAAGGCTTACGGCAAAGGTGAGGGTACGGAAACGTGGGAGGGTCAGGCTACGTGCTGACGCACGGGTCAGTGCCAGCGTACGGTTCAGGAGTAGGGTACGGTGTAATGTAAGGTGTAGGGCTGGTGGTGGTTTTCTATTCCGGGCTAGGGTTAGGGTTAGGGAATGGCAAGGCTTAGGGCACAGGTGAGGGTACGGAAACTTGGGAGGGTCACGCTACGTGCTGACGCACTGTTCAGTGCCAGCGTACGGGTCAGGAATAGGGTACGGCGTAAGGTAAGGTGTAGGGCTGGTGGTGGGTTTCTAATCCGGGCTAGGTTTAGGGTCAGTGAACGGCAAGTCTTAGGGCAAAGGTGAGGGTACGGAAACGTGGGAGGGTCAGGCTACGTGCTGACGCACGTGTCAGTGCCAGCGTACGGGCCAGGAGTAGGCAACGGCGTAAGGTAAGATGTAGGGCTGGTGGTTGGTTTCCGTTCCAGTCTAGGCTTAGGGTAAGGGAACGGCAAGGCTTAGGGCACAGGTGAGGGTACGGAAACGTGCGAGGGTCAGGCTACATGCTGACGCACGGTTCAGTGCCAGCGTACGGGCCAGGAATAGGTTACGGCGTAAGGTAAGGTGTAGGGCTGGTGGTGGGTTTCCGTTCGGGGCTAGGGTTAGGGTTAGGGAACGGCAAGGCTTAGGGCACAGGTGAGGGTTCGGAAACTTGGGAGGGTCAGGCTACGTGCTGACGCATGGGTCAGTGCCAGCGTACGGGTCAGTAGTAGGGTACGGCGTAAGGTATGGTGTAGGGCTGGTGGTGGGTTTCTATTCCGGGCTAGGGTTAGGTTTAGGGAATGGCAAGGCTTAGGGCACAGGTGAGGGTACGGAAACGTGGGAGGGTCGGGCTACGTGCTGACGCACGGGTCAGTGCCAGCGTACGGGCCAGGAGTAGGCAACGGCGTAGGATAAAGTGTAGGGCTGGTGATGGATTTGCGTCTGGGCTAGGGTTAGGATTAGGAACGGCAAGGCTTAGGGCACTGGTCAGGGTACGGAAACGCGGGAGGGTAAGGCTACGTGCTGATGCACGGGTCAGTGCCAGAGTACAGGCCAGGAGTAGGCAACGGCGTAGGGTAAGGTGTAGGGCTGGTGGTGGGTTTCCGTTCCGGGCTAGGGTTAGGGTTAGGGAACGGCAAGGCTTATGGCACAGGTGAGTGTACGGAAACGTGGGAGGGTCAGAATACGAGCTGACGCACGGGTCAGTGCCAGCATACGGGCCAGGAGTAGGCAACGGCGTAAGGTAAGGTGTAGGGCTGGGGGTTGGTTTCCGTTCCAGTCTAGGGTTAGGGTTAGGGAACGGCAAGGCTTAGGGCACAGGTGAGGGTACGGAAACGTGGGATGCTCGGGCTACGTGCTGACGCACGGGTCAGTGCCAGCGTACGGGCCAGGAGTAGGCAACAGCGTAGGATAAAGTGTAGGGCTGGTGATGGATTTGCGTTCTGGGCTAAGGTTAGGGTTAGGAAACGGCAAGGCTTAGGGCACAAGTCAGGGAACGGAAACGCGGGAGGGTAAGGATACGTGCTGGTGCACGGTTCAGTGCCAGAGTACAGGCCAGGAGGAGGCAACGGCGTAGGCTAAGGTGTAGGGCTGGTGGTGGGTTTCCGTTCCTGCCTAGGGTTAGGGTTATGGAACGGCAAGGCTTAGGGCACAGGTGAGGGTACGTATACGTGGGAGGGTCAGGCTACGTGCTGACGCATGTGTCAATGCCAGCGTACGGGCGAGGAGTAGGCAACGGCGTAAGGTAAGGTGTACGGCTGGTGGTTGGTTTCCGTTCCAGGCTAGGGTTAGGGTTAGGGAACGGCAAGGCTTAGGGCACAGGTGAGGGTACGGAAACGTGGGAGGGTCAGGCTAGGTGCTGACGCATGGTTCAGTGCCAGCATACGGGACAGGAATAGGGAACGGCGTAAGGTAAGGTTTAGGGCTGGTGGTGGGTTTCCGTTCCGGGCTAGGGTTAGGGTTAGGGAACGGCAAGGCTTAGGGCACAGGTCACGGTACAGAAACGCGGGAGGGTAAGGCTACGTGCTGATGCACGGGTCATTACCAAAATACAGGCCAGTAGTAGGCAACGGCGTAGGGTAAGGTGTTGGGCTGGTGGTGGGATTACATTCCGGGCTAGGGTTAGGGTTAGGGAATCGCAGGGCTTAGGGCACAGGTGAGGGTACGGAGACGAGGGAGGGTCAGGCTACGTGCTGACGCACGAGTCAATGCCAGCGTACGGGCCAGGAGTAGGCAACGGCGTAAGGTAAGGTGTAGGGCTGGTGGTTGGTTTCTGTTCCAGGCTAGGGTTAGGGTTAGGGAACGGCAAGGCTTAGGGCACAGGTGAGGGTACGGAAACGTGGGAGGGTAGGGCTACGTGCTGATGCACGGGTCAGTGCCAGCGTACGGGCCAGGAGTAGGCAACGGCGTAGGATAAAGTGTAGGGCTGGTGGTGGAATTGCGTTCCGGGCTAGGGTTAGGGTTAGGGAACGGCAAGGCTTAGGGCTCAGGTGATGGAACGGAAACGTGGGAGGGACAGGCTACGTGCTGACGCACGGTTCAGTGCCAGCGTACGGGCCAGGAATAGGTTACGGCGTAAGGTAAGGTGTAGGGCTGGTGGTGGGTTTCCGTTCCGGGCTAGGGTTATGGTTAGGGAACGGCAAGGCTTACGGCACAGGTGAGGGTACGGAAACGTGGGAGGGTCAGGCTACGTGCTGACGCACGGGTCAGTGCCAGCGTATGGTTCAGGAGTAGGGTACGGCGTAATGTAAGGTGTAGGGCAGGTGGTGGTTTTCTATTCCGGGCTAGGGTTAGGGTTAGGGAATGGCAAGGCTTAGGGCACAGGTGAGGGTACGGAAACTTGGGAGGGTCACGCTACGTGCTGACGCACTGTTCAGTGCCAGCGTACGGGTCAGGAATAGGGTACGGCGTAAGGTAAGGTGTAGGGCTGGTGGTGGGTTTCTAATCCGGGCTAGGGTTACGGTTAGTGAACGGCAAGTCTTAGGGCAAAGGTGAGGGTACGGAAACGTAGGAGGGTCAGGCTACGTGCTGACACACGTGTCAGTGCCAGCGTACGGGCCAGGAGTAGGCAACGGCGTAAGGTAAGATGTAGGGCTGGTGGTTGGTTTCCGTTCCAGTCTAGGCTTAGGGTAAGGGAACGGCAAGGCTTAGGGCACAGGTGAGGGTACGGAAACGTGGGAGGGTCAGGCTACATTCTGACGCACGGTTCAGTGCCAGCGTACGGGCCAGGAATAGGTTACGGCGTAAGGTAAGGTGTAGGGCTGGTGGTGGGTTTCCGTTCGGGGCTAGGGTTAGGGTTAGGGAACGGCAAGGCTTAGGGCACAGGTGAGGGTACGGAAACTTGGGAGGGTCAGGCTACGTGCTGAGGCATGGGTCAGTGCCAGCGTACGGGTCAGTAGTAGTGTACGGCGTAAGGTATGGTGTAGGGCTGGTGGTGGGTTTCTATTCCGGGCTAGGGTTAGGTTTAGGGAATGGCAAGGCTTAGGGCACAGGTGAGGGTACGGAAACGTGGGAGGGTCGGGCTACGTGCTGACGCACGGGTCAGTGCCAGCGTACGGGCCAGGAGTAGGCAACGGCGTAGGATAAAGTGTAGGGCTGGTGATGGATTTGCGTCTGGGCTAGGGTTAGGGTTAGGGAACGGCAAGGCTTAGGGCACTTGTCAGTGGACGGAAACGCGGGAGGGTAAGGCTACGTGCTGATGCACGGGTCAGTGCCAGAGTACGGGCCAGGAGTAGGCAACGGCGTTGGGTAAGGTTTAGGGCTGGTGGTGGGTTTCCGTTCCGGGCTAGGGTTAGGGTTAGGGAACGGCAAGGCTTATGGCACAGGTGAGTGTACGGAAACGTGGGAGGGTCAGAATAAGAGCTGACGCACGGGTCAGTGCCAGCATACGGGCCAGGAGTAGGCAACGGCGTAAGGTAAGGTGTAGGGCTGGGGGTTGGTTTCCATTAGAGTCTAGGGTTAGGGTTAGGGAACGGCAAGGCTTAGGGCACAGGTGAGGGTACAGAAACGTGGGATGCTCGGGCTACGTGCTGACGCACGGGTCAGTGCCAGCGTACGGGCCAGGAGTAGGCAACAGCGTAGGATAAAGTGTAGGGCTGGTGATGGATTTGCGTTCTGGGCTAGGGTTAGGGTTAGGAAACGGCAAGGCTTAGGGCACAAGTCAGGGTACGGAAACGCGGGAGGGTAAGGATACGTGCTGGTGCACGGTTCAGTGCCAGAGTACAGGCCAGGAGGAGGCAACGGCGTAGGGTAAGGTGTAGGGCTGTTGGTGGATTTCCGTTCCGGGCTAGGGTTAGGGTTATGGAACGGCAAGGCTTAGGGCACAGGTGAGGGTACGTATACGTGGGAGGGTCAGGCTACGTGCTGACGCATGTGTCAATGCCAGCGTACGGGCGAGGAGTAGGCAATGGCGTAAGGTAAGGTGTACGGCTGGTGGTTGGTTTCCGTTCCAGGCTAGGGTTAGGGTTAGGGAACGGCAAGGCTTAGGGCACAGGTGAGGGTACGGAAACGTGGGAGGGTCAGGCTACGTGCTGACGCATGGTTCAGTGCCAGCGTACGGGCCAGGAATAGGGAACGGCGTAAGGTAAGGTGTAGGGCTGGTGGTGGGTTTCCGTTTCGGGCTAGGGTTAGGGTTAGGGAACGGCAAGGCTTAGGGCACAGGTCAGGGTACGGAAACGCGGGAGGGTAAGGCTACGTGCTGATGCACGGGTCAGTACCAGAGTACAGGCCAGTAGTAGGCAACGGCGTAGGGTAAGGTGTTGGGCTGGTGGTGGGTTTCCATTCCGGGCTAGGGTTAGGGTTAGGGAACCGCAGGGCTTAGGGCACATGTGAGGGTACGGAGACGAGGGAGGGTCAGGCTACATGCTGACGCACGGGTCAATGCCAGCGTACGGGCCAGGAGTAGGCAACGGCGTAAGGTAAGGTGTAGGTATGGTGGTTGGTTTCCGTTCCAGGCTAGTGTTAGTGTTAGGGAACGGCAAGGCTTAGGGCACAGGTGAGGGTACGGAAACGTGGGAGGGTCGGGCTACGTGCTGATGCACGCGTCAGTGCCAGCGTACGGGCCAGGAGTAGGCAACGGCGTAGGATAAAGTGTAGGGCGGGTGGTGGATTTGCGTTCCGGGCTAGGGTTAGGGTAAGCGAACGGCAAGGCTTAGGGCACAGTTGAGGGTACGGAAACGTGGGAGAGTCACGCTACGTGCTGACGCACGGGTCATTGCCAGCGTACGGGTCAGGAGTAGCGTACGGCGTAAGGTAAGGTGTAGGGCTGGTGGTGGGTTTCTATTCCAAGCTAGGGTTAGGGTTAGGGAACGGCAAGGCTTAGGGCACAGGTGAGGGTACGGAAACGTGGGAGGGTCAGGCTACGTGCTGACGCACGGCTCAGTGCCAGCGTACGGGCCAGGAATATGGAACGGCGTAAGGTAAGGTATAGGGCTGGTGGTTGGTTTCCGTTCCGGTCTAGGGTTAAGGTTAGGGAACGGCAAGGCTTAGGGCACAGTTCAGGGTACGGAAACGCGGGAGGGTAAGGCTACGTGCTGATGCACGGGTCATTGCCAGAGTACAGGCCAGTAGAAGGCAACGGCGTAGGTTAAGGTGTTGGGCTGGTGGTGGGTTTCCGTTCCGGGCTAGGGTTAGGGTTAGGGAACCGCAAGGCTTAGGGCACAGGTGAGGGTACGGAGACGTGGGAGGGTCAGGTTACGTGCTGACGCACGGGTCAATGCCAGCGTACGGGAGAGGAGTAGGCAACGGCGTAAGGTAAGGTGTAGGGCTGGTGGTTGGTTTCCGTTCCAGGCTAGGATTAGGGTTAAGGAACGGCAAGGCTTAGGGCACAGGTGAGGGTACGGAAACGTGGGATGGTCGGGCTACGTGCTGACGCACGGGTCAGTGCCAGCGTACGGGCCAGGAGTAGGCAACGGCATAGGATAAAGTGTAGGGCTGGTGGTGGATTTGGGTTTCGGGCAAGGGTTAGGGTTAGGGAACGGCAAGGCTTTGGGCACAGGTATGGGAACGGAAACGTGGGAGGGTCAGGGTACGTGCTGACGCACGGTTCAGTGCCAGCGTACGGGCCAGGACTAGGGAACGGCGTAAGTTAAGGTGTAGGGCTGGTGGTGGGTTTCCGCTCCGGGCTAGGGTTAGGGTTAGGGAACGGCAAGGCTTAGGGCACAGGTGAGGGTACGGAAACGTGGGAGGGTCAGACTACGTGCTGACGCATGGTTCAGTGCCAGCGTACGGGCCAGGACTAGGGAACGGCGTAAGTTAAGGTGTAGGGCTGGTGGTGGGTTTCCGCTCCGGGCTAGGGTTAGGGTTAGGGAAAGGCAAGGCTTAGGGCACAGGTGAGGGTACAGAAACGTGGGAGGGTCAGGCTACGTGCTGACGCACGGGTCAGTGCCAGCGTACGGGCCAGGAGTAGGCAACGGCGTAAGGTAAGGTGTAGGGCTGGTGGTTGGTTTCCGTTCCAGGCTAGGGTTAGGGTTAGGGAATGGCAAATCTTAGGACACAGGTGAGGGTACGGAAACGTGGGAGGGTCGGTCTACGTGCTGACGCACCGGTCAGTGCCAGCGTACGGGCCAGGAGTAGGCAACCGCGTTGGATAAAGTGTAGGGCTGGTGGTGGATTTGCGTTTGGTTTAGGGTTAGGGTTAGGGAACGGCAAGGCTTAGGGCGCAGGTCAGGGTACGGAAACGCGGGTGGCTAAGGCTACGTGCTGACGCATGGCTCAGTGCCAGCGTACGGGTCAGGAGTAGGGTACGGCGTAATGTAAGGGGTAGGGCTGGTGGTGGGTTTCTATTCCGGGCTAGGGTTAGGGTTAGGGAACGGCAAGGCTTAGGGCACAGGTGAGGGTACGGAAACTTGGGAGAGTCAGGCTACGTGCTGACGCACTGTTAAGTGCCAGCGTACGGGCCAGGAATAGGGTACGGCATAAGGTAAGGTTAGGGTTAGGGTTAGGGTTAGGGTTAGGGTTAGGGTTAGGGTTAGAGAATTGCAAGGTTTAGGGCACAGGTGATGGTACCGAAATGTGTTAGGTTCAGGGTACGTGTTGACTCAAGGGTTAGTGTTTGCGTACGCATGAGTATTAGGGTACCGCGTAGAGTAAGGTGTAGGGTTGGTGGTAGATTTCCCTTCCAGTCTAGGGTTATGTTTAGGGACCGGCAAAGTTTAGGGCACAGGTTAGGGTACGAAACGTGTTAGGGTCAGGGTACGTGTTGATGCACATGTTAGCGTCCGCATACGGATTAGGATTAGGGTACGGCGTAACGTAAGGTGTAGGGTTGGTGGAAGGTTTCCGTTCCGGTCTAGGGTTAGGGTTAGGGAACGGCAAGTTTTATGGCAGAGGTGAGGGAACCGAAACGTGTTAGGGTCAGGGTATGTGTTGACGTATGGATTAGGATTAGGGTACGGCTTAGGGTAAGGTGTAGGGCTGATGGTAGGTTTCCGTTCTGGGCTAAGGTTAAGGTAAGGCAACGGCAAAGTTTAGGGCACAGCTGAGGGTACGGAAAAGTTTTAGGGTCAGGGTACGTGTTTACTCACTGGTTAGGGCCAGCGTACAGATTAGGATTTTTGCACGGCGTAGATAATGTGTAGGGTTGGTGGTAGGTTTCCGTTCCGGGCTATGGTTAGGGTTAGGGAAAGTCAAGGTTTCTATTTCTAGTTTTTTTAAGGAAACTCCATTCTGTTCTCCATAGTGGCTGTATCAATTTACATTCCCACCAATAGTGGAAGAGGGCTCCTTTTGTCCACACCCTCCCCAGAATTTGTTGTTTATAGATTTTCTAATGATGCCGATTCTAACAGGTGTGAGGTTATATCTCATTGTAGTTTTGATTTGCATTTCTCTAATAATTAGTGATGTTGAGCAACTTTTCATGTGCGTCTTGGCCATTTCTGTGTTTTTTTGAAGAAACGTCTCTTTAGATCTTCTGCCCATTTTTGTATTGGGTTGTTTGTTTTTTCAAAATTAAGCTGCATGAGCTGTTTATATATATTGGAGATTAAACCTTTGTCCATTGATTCGTTTGCAACGATTTTCGCCCATTCTGAGGGATGCCTTTTTCCATTCCCGTTTTTTTAACAAAAAAGGAAAGAAAGAAAAAGGAACAGAACACTAATGTGCGTAAAATATGCCTTTTGAAACGGTCGTTTTGAAATATGGACGTCCTTTAAATTTTTTGGTCGATATGTGACCCCAGGATTTGTTTTCAGGGCAGGTGTCATTTACAGGCCTACAATGATTATGAATACCAAGTGACCATTAGCACTGCGATTAAATCTTCTGTTGTGAGAAACGGCCACAAGGTGGCAGCTGTTCTCCCTTACCAAATCTGGTTACTAGGGCAACAGAGCCTCAATGGAAGTCCTGTTCTAGATTGGAATTTAGAATGGAATGTGCCAGGAGAAAGCCCCTCAAGTTTGTCTCACTACTTCTTGTTCGTGTTTTTAATTTAATTTTTAATTTTTTATTGCAGCAAGATTGATTACAATCTTTGGCTTGATGTAGTCGTGGAAGATGTGGTTCTTTTACACATATACAGATGTCTGTTCTTCCTGGGATCCTATTCCCATGTACGTTATGACAGAACGTTGAGTAGTCTTCTCTTGGTATTCCGTAGGCCTTTGGTGATTATATATGTCACCTGTGATTGTATATGTCTGTTAACCCCAATATCGTAATGAAACCAGTCCTCACACCTTTCCATTGGTGAAACATAAGTTTGTTTAATGAATCTGTGATTGCCCTTCTCCGTGGAAATATCTGCCCTGGTATCCATTTTTAGGTAACACCTATAAGTGATATGATATGATATGTGTCTTTCACTTTCTGACTTACTACAAGTCACGTGATTACCTCTCGACTCATCTACGGGGCTGCAAATGGCATTGTGTCCTTTTATTCCTTGGCTTCTATTCTGCCTTAGTGAGGTCCATTTTCAACAATGTGATTCCATGAGGGTTGTGGATTAGCTGACCTGGGAAGCCTTGCCCTGCCGGCCGGCCCTCCCCAGGTGTGCCTGGTTGAGGTCAATATAAACAGCGCTCCAGGCAGCAATGGCCCCTGAAGCTGTGCCTGACTCCATATTCTCTGCCCCGTCAGCAGTCTCGGGGCTGTGCTGGTGGAAGGGAGCGAGGGGCCACAGTTTTGTGGTTGGCCAGCTGTGAGTGGGGTTCTGCTGGCCGTTCTGCAGGAGTTGTCAGGCTGCCACCTGTAAAGAAGAGGATGTGTCACCTATACCTTGCACTGGAATTTCTCTCCGGACAGAGGTGAGGAAGGAAAAAAGGAGTTGGTGCCGTGACAGGAGGGGTATTTCAGGCAGGGCAATGGAAAGCTTCTGGAAGAATGGCCGGTGCCAGGACCACCCTGGCTGGCCTGCTGGCACCAAGTTGGCCTCCGTGCTGTGGCTGGTGTGGCTCCGTGGCCCTTCCTCTAGGCTTTTAAGCCCTTGTACGTATTCAGGTGTTTTACCTGGGAAGGGTGGGAACAGTTCAGCAGCAGCTGGCCTGGGGCTCAGCTCACGTTTACTCACAGATGCCTCGGCACGGTCCCCCAGCTTTGCAATGAGGACGCTCCGTGCGTGGGGGTGTTTCTGGCTGTATGGGAGATGGTTCCCCACCTCTGACCCATTTCAGAATTGTTTACCGCTGGAGCAAGTGCCCTGATAGCGTTTTCCTCTGTATAACTGGGGTGTTCAGCTTTTTTTATCTTTTATGTTTCAAGTTAGATTTTATTACTCTTTTATGTATTTATAGATATAAGCAGAGAAATAATTCATTCCTATAAATACATCTGTGTGAAGGGAAGAAATTTTTTCTGTTTTATTTTTAAATTTTGTTTTTTAAAATTTTGAAATTTATTATTTTTTTATTTTTTTATACACCAGGTTATTATTAGTTATGTATTTTATGCATATACATGTATACAGGTCAATCTCATTCTCCCAAATCATCCCACCACCACCACCCCATGGCTTCCCACACTTGGTGTCCATACGTTTGTTCTCTACCTCTGTGTCTCTATTTCTTCCCTGCAAACCAGTGCATCTGTACCATTTTTTAGGTTCCATATATATGCATTAATATACAATATTTGTTTTCCTCTTTCTGACTTACTTCATTCTGTATGACAGTCTCTAGATCCATCGATGTCTCTAAAAATGACACAGTTTCATTCCTTTTTATGGCCGAGTAATATTCCATTTTATATATGTAGCCCATCTTTATCCATTCATCGGTCTGTGGGCATTTAGTTTGCTTCCATTAACTGGCTATTTTAAATAGTGCTGCAATGAACATTGTGGTGAATGTGCCTTTTTGATTTTCGGTTTTCTCTGGGTCTATGTCCGGAAGTGGGATTGCTGGATCAGTTGGTAATTCTATTTCTAGTTTTTTTAAGGAAACTCCATACTCTTCTCCATAGTGACTGTATCAATTTACATTCCCACCAATAGTGGAAGAGGGCTCCTTTTGTCCACACCCTCCCCAGAATTTGTTGTTTGTAGATTTTCTGGTGATGCCGATTCTAACAGCTGTGAGGTGACACCTCATTGTAGTTTTGATTTGCATTTCTCTAATAATTAGTGCTGTTGAGCAGCTTTTCATGTGCTTCTTGGACATCTCTGTGTCTTCTTTGAAGAAACGTCTTTTTAGATTTTCTGCCCATTTATATATTGGGTTGTTTGTTTTTTTAATATTAAGCTGCATGAGCTGTTTATATATATTGGAGATTAAACCTTTGTCCATTGATTCGTTTGCAACGATTTTCGCCCATTCTGATGGATGCCTGTTTCCATTCCCGTTTTTTTAACAAAAAAGGAAAGAAAGAAAAAGAAGCAGAACACTAATGTGTGTTAAGTATGCCTTTTGAAACGGTTGTTTTGAAATATGGACGTCCTTTGAATTTTTTGATCGATATGTGACCCCAGGATTTGTTTTCAGGGCAGGTGTCATTTATAGGCCTGCAATGATTTTGAATATCAACTGACCATTATCGCTGGGATTAAAGCTTCTGTTGTGTGAAACGGCCACAAGGTGGCCCTTACCAAATCTGGTTACTAGGGCAGCAGAGCCTCAATGGAAGTCGCGTTCTAGATTGGAATTTAGAACGGAATGTGCCAGGAGAAAGCCCCTCAAGTTTGTCTCACTACTTCTTGTTCGTGTTTTTAATTTAATTTTTTATTTTTTATTACAGCAAGTTTGAGTACAACGTTTGGCCTGTTGTAGGTGTGCAAGATGTGTTTCTTTTACACATATACATATGTCTGTTCTTCCTGGGATCCTTTTCCCATGTACGTTATGACAGAATGTTGAGTAGTCTTCCCTTGGTATTCCGTAGGTCTTTGGTGATTATATATTTCACCTGTGTTTGTATATGTCTGTTAACCCCAATATCGTAATGAATCCAATCCTCACACCTTTCCATTGGTGAACCATAAGTGTGTTTAATGAATCTGTGATTGCCCTTCTCCATGGAAATATCTGCCCTGGTATCCATTTTTAGGTAACACCTATAAGTGATATGATACGATATGTGTCTTTCACTTTCTGACTTACTACAAGTCACGTTAAATCCTCTCGACTCATCTACGGTGCTGCAAATGGCATTGTGTCCTTTATTCCCTTGGCGAATATTCTGTCTTAGCGAGGTCCATTTTCTGCAATGTGATTCCCTGAGGGCTGAGGATTAGCTGACCTGGGCAGCCTGACCCTGCAGGCAAGTCCTCCCCAGGTGTGCCTGGGTTGAGGTCAATATAAACAGCACTCCAGGCAGCAATAGCCCTTGCAGCTGTGCCTGACTCCATATTCTCTGCCCCGTCAGCAGTCTCGGGGCTGTGCTGGTGGGAGGGTGTGAGGGTCCACGGCTTTGTGGGTGGCCCGGTGTGAGTGGGGCTCTGCTGGACTTTCTGCAGGAGTTGCCAGGCTGCCACCTGTAAAGAAGACGATGTGTCACCCATAACTTCCACTGGAATTTCTCTCCGGGCTGAGGTGAGGAAGGAAAAAAAGAGTGGGGGCCGGGACAGGAGGGGTATCTCAGGCAGGGAAATGGAAAGCTTCCAGAAGAGTGCCCGGGGCCAGGACCATCCTGGCTGGCCTGCAGGCACCAAGTTGGCCTGCGTGCTGTCGCTGGTGTGGCTGCACGGCCCTTCCCTTAGGCTTTCAAGCCCTTGTACATATTCAGGTGTTTTACCTGGGAAGGGTGGGAACAGTTCAGCAGCAGCTGGCCTGGGGCTCAGATCACGTTTACTCACAGAGTCCTCGGCACGGTCCCCCAGGATTGCAATGAGGACGCTCCTTGCGTGGGGGGGCGGGTCTGCTGGCAGTGTGGGGGATGATTCCCCACCTCTGACCAATTTCAGAATTGTTTACCACTGGAGCAAGTGCCTTGGTAGGGTTTTCCTCTCTATAACTGTTAGGTTCAGGTATTTTTTTTCTTTTTCAGTCCCAGTTACATTCTGTTCTTCTTTTATGTATTTATAGATATAAGCATGGAAATAATTCATTCATATAAATACATTTGTGTGAATGGAAGACCATTTTTCTCTTTTATTTTTAAATTTTATTTTTAAAAATTTTGAAATTTAAGTTTATTTATTTATTTTATACAGCAGGTTATTATTAGTTATCTATTTTATGCATATACATGTATACAGGTCAATCCCAATCTCCCAACTCATCCCACCACCACCACCCCATGGCTTCCCCCACTTGGTGTCCATACGTTTGTTCTCTACCTCTGTGTCTCTATTTCTGCCCTGCAAACCAGTTCATCTGTACCATTTTTCTAGGTTCCACATATAGGCATTAATATACAATATTTGTTTTTCTCTTTCTGACTTACTTCATTCCGTATGACAGTATGTAGATCCATCCACTTCTCTACAAATGACCCAGTTTCATTCCTCTTTATGGCTGAGTAATATTCCATTTTATATATGTACCACATCTTTATCCATTCGCCTGTCTGTGGGCATTTATGTTGCTTCCATTAGCTGGCTATTGTAAATAGTGCTGCAATGAATATTGTGGTGAATGTGTCTTTGTGATTTATGGTTTTCTCTGGGTATAGGCCCAGAAGTGGTATTGCTGGATCCTATGGTAATTCTCCTTTTAGTTTTTTAAAGGAACCTCCATACTCTTCTCCATAGTGACTGTATCAATTTACATTCCCACCAATAGTGGAAGGGGGTTCCTTTTGTCCACACCCTCCCCAGAATTTGTTGTTTGTAGATTTTCGGATGATGCCGATTCTAACAGGTTTGAGGTCTTACCTCATTGTAGTTTTGATTTGCATTTCTCTAATAATTAGTGATGTTGAGCAGCTTTTCATGAGCGTCTTGGCCATCTCTGGGTCTTCTTTGAAGAAACGTCTATTTAGATCTTCTGCCCATTTTTGTATTGGGTTGTTTGTTTTATTAATATTAAGCTTCATGAGCTGTTTATATATATTGGAGATTGAACCTGTGTCCATTGATTCGTTTGCAAACGTTTTCGCCCATCTGAGTGTTGCCTTTTTCCATTCCCTTTTTTTTAACAAACAAAGAAAGAAAGCAAAAGAAGCAGAACACTAATGTGCGTGAAATATGCCTCTTGAAATTGTCGTTTTGAAATATGGACGTCTTTTGAATTTTTTGGTCGATATATGACCCCAGGAATTGTTTTCAGGGCAGGTGTCATTTACAGGCCTGTAATGATTTTGAATATCCACTGACCATTAGTGCTGGGATTAAGGCTGCAGTTGTGTGAAACGGCCACATGGTGGCAGCAGTTCTCCCTTACCAAATCTGGTTACTAGGGCAGCAGAGCCTCAATGGAAGTCGCGTTCTAGATTGGAATTTAGGACGGAATGTGCCAGGAGAAAGCCCCTCAAGTTTGTCTCACTACTTCTTGTTCGTGTTTTTAATTTAATTTTTTATTTTTTATTACAGCAAGTTTGATTACAACGTTTGGCCTTTTGTAGGTGTGAAAGATGTGTTTCTTTTACACATATAGTTATGTCTGTTCTTCCTGGGATCCTTTTCCCATGTACGTTATGACAGAATGTTGAGTAGTCTTCCCCTGGTTCCGTAGGTCTTTGGTAATTATATATTTCACCTGTGTTTGTATATGTCTGTTAACCCCAATATCGTAATGAATCCAATCCTCACACCTTTCCATTGGTGAACCACAAGTGGGTTTAATGAATCTGTGATTGCCCTTCTCCGTGGAAATATCTGCCCTGGTATCCATTTTTAGGTAACACCTATAAGTGATATGATACGATATGTATCTTTCACTTTCTGACTTACTACAAGTCACGTGATTACCTCTCGACTCATCTACGGTGCTGCAAATGGCATTGTGTCCTTTTTTTCCTTGGCGAATATTCTGTCTTAGCGAGGTCCACTTTCTGCAATGTGATTCCCTGAGGGCTGAGGATTAGCTGACCTGGGCTGCCTGACCCTGCCGGCAAGCCCTGCCCAGGTGTGCCTGGGTTGAGGTCAATATAAACAGCACTCCAGGCAGCAATAGCCCCTGCAGCTGTGCCTGACTCCATATTCTCTGCCCCGTCAGCAGTCTCGGGGATGTGCTGGTGGGATGGTGTGACGGTCCACGGCTTTGTGGGTGGCCCGGTGTGAGTGGGGCTCTTCTGGACTTTCTGCAGGAGTTGCCAGGCTGCCACCTGTAAAGAAGACGATGTGTCACCCATAACTTCCACTGGAATTACTCTCCGGGCTGAGGTGAGGAAGGAAAAAAAGGAGTGGGGGCCGGGACAGGAGGGGTATCTCAGGCAGGGAAATGGAAAGCTTCCAGAAGAGCGCCCGGGGCCAGGACCATCCTGGCTGGCCTGCAGGCACCAAGTTGGCCTGCGTGCTGTCGCTGGTGTGGCTCCACGGCCCTTCCTCTAGGCTTTCAAGCCCTTGTACATATTCAGGTGTTTTACCTGGGAAGGGTGGGAACAGTTCAGCAGCAGCTGGCCTGGGGCTCAGATCACGTTTACTCACAGAGTCCTCGGCACGGTCCCCCAGGATTGCAATGAGGACGCTCCTTGCGTGGGGGGCGGGTCTGCTGGCAGTATGGGAGATGATTCCCCACCTCTGACCAATTTCAGAATTGTTTACCACTGGAGCAAGTGCCTTGGTAGGGTTTTCGTCTCTATAACTGTTAGGTTCAGGTATTTTTTTTCTTTTTCCATCCCAGTTACATTCTGTTCTTCTTTTATGTATTTATAGATATAAGCATGGAAATAATTCATTCATATAAATACATCTGTGTGAATGGAAGAACTTTTTTCTGTTTTATTTTTAAATTTTATTTTTAAAAATTTTGAAATTTAAGTTTATTTATTTATTTTATACAGCAGGTTATTATTAGTTATCTATTTTATGCATATACATGCATACAGGTCAATCCCAATCTCCCAACTCATCCCACCACCTCCACCCCATGGCTTCCCCCACTTGGTGTCCATACCTTTGTTCTCTACCTCTTTGTCTCTATTTCTGCCCTGCAAACCAGTTCATCTGTACCATTTTTCTAGGTTCCACATATAGGCATTAATATACAATATTTGTTTTTCTCTTTCTGACTTACTTCATTCCGTATGACAGTCTCTAGATCCATCCACTTCTCTACAAATGACCCAGTTTCATTCCTTTTTATGGCTGAGTAATATTCCATTTTATATATGTACCACATCTTTATCCATTCGCCTGTCTGTGGGCATTTAGGTTGCTTCCATTACCTGGCTATTGTAAATAGTGCTGCAATGAACATTGTGGTGAATGTGTCTTTGTGATTTATGGTTTTCTCTGGGTATATGCCCAGAAGTGGTATTGCTTGATCCTATGGTAATTCTCCTTTTAGTTTTTTAAAGGAACCTCCATACTCTTCTCCATAGTGACTGTATCAATTTACCTTCCCACCAATAGTGGAAGGGGGTTCCTTTTGTCCACACCCTCCCCAGAATTTGTTGTTTGTAGATTTTCGGATGATGCCGATTCTAACAGGTGTGAGGTCTTACCTCATTGTAGTTTTGATTTGCATTTCTCTAATAATTAGTGATATTGAGCAGCTTTTCATGAGCGTCTTGGCCATCTCTGGGTCTTCTTTGAAGAAACGTCTATTTAGATCTTCTGCCCATTTTTGTATTGGGTTGTTTGTTTTATTAATATTAAGCTTCATGAGCTGTTTATATATATTGGCGATTGAACCTGTGTCCATTGATTCGTTTGCAAACGTTTTCGCCCATCTGAGTGTTGCCTTTTTCCATTCTCTTTTTTTTAACAAAGAAAGAAAGAAAGCAAAAGAAGCAGAACACTAATGTGCGTGAAATATGCCTCTTGAAATTGTCGTTTTGAAATATGGACGTCTTTTGAATTTTTTGGTCGATATATGACCCCAGGAATTGTTTTCAGGGCAGGTGTCATTTACAGGCCTGTAATGATTTTGAATATCCACTGACCATTAGTGCTGGGATTAAGGCTGCAGTTGTGTGAAACGGCCACATGGTGGCAGCAGTTCTCCCTTACCAAATCTGGTTACTAGGGCAGCAGAGCACCAATGGAAGTCGCGTTCTAGATTGGAATTTAGAACGGAATGTGCCAGGAGAAAGCCCCTCAAGTTTGTCTCACAACTTCTTGTTCGTGTTTTTAATTTAATTTTTTATTTTTATTACAGCAAGTTTGATTACAACGTTTGGCCTTTTGTAGGTGTGCAAGATGTGTTTCTTTTACACATATACATATGTCTGTTCTTCCTGGGATCCTTTTCCCATGTACGTTATGACAGAATGTTGAGTAGTCTTCCCCTGGTATTCCGTAGGTCTTTGGTGATTATATATTTCACCTGTGTTTGTATATGTCTGTTAACCCCAATATCGTAATGAATCCAATCCTCACACCTTTCCATTGGTGAACCATAAGTGTGTTTAATGAATCTGTGATTGCCCTTCTCCGTGGAAATATCTGCCCTTGTATCCATTTTTAGGTAACACCTATAAGTGATATGATACGATATGTGTCTTTCACTTTCTGACTTACTACAAGTCACGTTAAATCCTCTCGACTCATCTACGGTGCTGCAAATGGCATTGTGTCCTTTTTTCCCTTGGCGAATATTCTGTCTTAGCGAGGTCCATTTTCTGCAATGTGATTCCCTGAGGGCTGAGGATTAGCTGACCTGGTCAGCCTGACCCTGCAGGCAAGTCCTCCCCAGGTGTGCCTGGGTTGAGGTCAATATAAACAGCACTCCAGGCAGCAATAGCCCTTGCAGCTGTGCCTGACTCCATATTCTCTGCCCCGTCAGCAGTCTCGGGGCTGTGCTGGTGGGAGGGTGTGAGGGTCCACGGCTTTGTGGGTGGCCCGGTGTGAGTGGGGCTCTGCTGGACTTTCTGCAGGAGTTGCCAGGCTGCCTCCTGTAAAGAAGACGATGTGTCACCCATAACTTCCACTGGAATTTCTCTCCGGGCTGAGGTGAGGAAGGAAAAAAAGAGTGGGGGCCGGGACAGGAGGGGTATCTCAGGCAGGGAAATGGAAAGCTTCCAGAAGAGTGCCCGGGGCCAGGACCCTCCTGGCTGGCCTGCAGGCACCAAGTTGGCCTGCGTGCTGTCGCTGGTGTGGCTCCACGGCCCTTCCCTTAGGCTTTCAAGCCCTTGTACATATTCAGGTGTTTTACCTGGGAAGGGTGGGAACAGTTCAGCAGCAGCTGGCCTGGGGCTCAGATCACGTTTACTCACAGAGTCCTCGGCACGGTCCCCCAGGATTGCAATGAGGACGCTCCATGCGTGGGGTGGCGGGGCTGCTGGCAGTGTGGGAGATGATTCCCCACCTCTGACCAATTTCAGAATTGTTTACCACTGGAGCAAGTGCCTTGGTAGGGTTTTCCTCTCTATAACTGTTAGGTTCAGGTATTTTTTTTCTTTTTCAGTCCCAGTTACATTCTGTTCTTCTTTTATGTATTTATAGATATAAGCATGGAAATAATTCATTCATATAAATACATTTGTGTGAATGGAAGACCATTTTTCTCTTTTATTTTTAAATTTTATTTTTAAAAATTTTGAAATTTAAGTTTATTTATTTATTTTATACAGCAGGTTATTATTAGTTATCTATTTTATGCATATACATGCATACAGGTCAATCCCAATCTCCCAACTCATCCCACCACCACCACCCCATGGCTTCCCCCACTTTGTGTCCATACGTTTGTTCTCTACCTCTGTGTCTCTATTTCTGCCCTGCAAACCAGTTCATCTGTACCATTTTTCTAGGTTCCACATATAGGCATTAATATACAATATTTGTTTTTCTCTTTCTGACTTACTTCATTCCGTATGACAGTATCTAGATCCATCCACTTCTCTACAAATGACCCAGTTTCATTCCTTTTTATGGCTGAGTAATATTCCATTTTATATATGTACCACATCTTTATCCATTCGCCTGTCTGTGGGCATTTAGGTTGCTTCCATTAGCTGGCTATTGTAAATAGTGCTGCAATGAACATTGTGGTGAATGTGTCTTTGTGATTTATGGTTTTCTCTGGGTATATGCCCAGAAGTGGTATTGCTTGATCCTATGGTAATTCTCCTTTTAGTTTTTTAAAGGAACCTCCATACTCTTCTCCATAGTGACTGTATCAATTTACCTTCCCACCAATAGTGGAAGGGGGTTCCTTTTGTCCACACCCTCCCCAGAATTTGTTGTTTGTAGATTTTCGGATGATGCCGATTCTAACAGGTGTGAGGTCTTACCTCATTGTAGTTTTGATTTGCATTTCTCTAATAATTAGTGATGTTGAGCAGCTTTTCATGAGCGTCTTGGCCATCTCTGGGTCTTCTTTGAAGAAACGTCTATTTAGATCTTCTGCCCATTTTTGTATTGGGTTGTTTGTTTTATTAATATTAAGCTTCATGAGCTGTTTATATATATTGGCGATTGAACCTGTGTCCATTGATTCGTTTGCAAACGTTTTCACCCATCTGAGTGTTGCCTTTTTCCATTCCCTTTTTTTTAACAAAGAAAGAAAGAAAGCAAAAGAAGCAGAACACTAATGTGCGTGAAATATGCCTCTTGAAATTGTCGTTTTGAAATATGGACGTCTTTTGAATTTTTTGGTCGATATATGACCCCAGGAATTGTTTTCAGGGCAGGTGTCATTTACAGGCCTGTAATGATTTTGAATATCCACTGACCAATAGTGCTGGGATTAAGGCTGCAGTTGTGTGAAACGGCCACATGGTGGCAGCAGTTCTCCCTTACCAAATCTGGTTACTAGGGCAGCAGAGCCTCAATGGAAGTCGCGTTCTAGATTGGAATTTAGGACGGAATGTGCCAGGAGAAAGCCCCTCAAGTTTGTCTCACTACTTCTTGTTCGTGTTTTTAATTTAATTTTTTATTTTTTATTACAGCAAGTTTGATTACAACGTTTGGCCTTTTGTAGGTGTGAAAGATGTGTTTCTTTTACACATATAGTTATGTCTGTTCTTCCTGGGATCCTTTTCCCATGTACGTTATGACAGAATGTTGAGTAGTCTTCCCCTGGTTCCGTAGGTCTTTGGTAATTATATATTTCACCTGTGTTTGTATATGTCTGTTAACCCCAATATCGTAATGAATCCAATCCTCACACCTTTCCATTGGTGAACCACAAGTGTGTTTAATGAATCTGTGATTGCCCTTCTCCGTGGAAATATCTGCCCTGGTATCCATTTTTAGGTAACACCTATAAGTGATATGATACGATATGTATCTTTCACTTTCTGACTTACTACAAGTCACGTGATTACCTCTCGACTCATCTACGGTGCTGCAAATGGCATTGTGTCCTTTTTTTTTTTGGCGAATATTCTGTCTTAGCGAGGTCCACTTTCTGCAATGTGATTCCCTGAGGGCTGAGGATTAGCTGACCTGGGCTGCCTGACCCTGCCGGCAAGCCCTGCCCAGGTGTGCCTGGGTTGAGGTCAATATAAACAGCACTCCTGGCAGCAATAGCCCCTGCAGCTTTGCCTGACTCCATATTCTCTGCCCCGTCAGCAGTCTCGGGGCTGTGCTGGTGGGAGGGTGTGAGGGTCCACGGCTTTGTGGGTGGCCCGGTGTGAGTGGGGCTCTGCTGGACTTTCTGCAGGAGTTGCCAGGCTGCCACCTGTAAAGAAGACGATGTGTCACCCATAACTTCCACTGGAATTTCTCTCCGGGCTGAGGTGAGGAAGGAAAAAAAGGAGTGGGGGCCGGGACAGGAGGGGTATCTCAGGCAGGGAAATGGAAAGCTTCCAGAAGAGCGCCCGGGGCCAGGACCATCCTGGCTGGCCTGCAGGCACCAAGTTGGCCTGTGTGCTGTCGCTGGTGTGGCTCCACGGCCCTTCCTCTAGGCTTTCAAGCCCTTGTACATATTCAGGTGTTTTACCTGGGAAGGGTGGGAACAGTTCAGCAGCAGCTGGCCTGGGGCTCAGATCACGTTTACTCACAGAGTCCTCGGCACGGTCCCCCAGGATTGCAATGAGGACGCTCCTTGCGTGGGGGGCGGGGCTGCTGGCAGTATGGGAGATGATTCCCCACCTCTGACCAATTTCAGAATTGTTTACCACTGGAGCAAGTGCCTTGGTAGGGTTTTCCTCTCTATAACTGTTAGGTTCAGGTATTTTTTTTCTTTTTCCGTCCCAGTTACATTCTGTTCTTCTTTTATGTATTTATAGATATAAGCATGGAAATAATTCATTCATATAAATACATCTGTGTGAATGGAAGAACTTTTTTCTGTTTTATTTTTAAATTTTATTTTTAAAAATTTTGAAATTTAAGTTTATTTATTTATTTTATACAGCAGGTTATTATTAGTTATCTATTTTATGCATATACATGCATACAGGTCAATCCCAATCTCCCAACTCATCCCACCACCACCACCCCATGGCTTCCCCCACTTGGTGTCCATACCTTTGTTCTCTACCTCTGTGTCTCTATTTCTGCCCTGCAAACCAGTTCATCTGTACCATTTTTCTAGGTTCCACATATAGGCATTAATATACAATATTTGTTTTTCTCTTTCTGACTTACTTCATT
The DNA here is from genome assembly GCF_964165515.1 of Mesoplodon bidens. Classification (NCBI taxonomy): domain Eukaryota; kingdom Metazoa; phylum Chordata; class Mammalia; order Artiodactyla; family Ziphiidae; genus Mesoplodon; species Mesoplodon bidens. Next base: position 998,215 of record NW_027671711.1, on the reverse strand, counting down.
CCGTATGACAGTCTCTAGATCCATCCACTTCTCTACAAATGACCCAGTTTCATTCCTTTTTATGGCTGAGTAATATTCCATTTTATATATGTACCACATCTTTATCCATTCGCCTGTCTGTGGGCATTTAGGTTGCTTCCACTACCTGGCTATTGTAAATAGTGCTGCAATGAACATTGTGGTGAATGTGTCTTTGTGATTTATGGTTTTCTCTGGGTATATGCCCTGAAGTGGGATTGCTGGATCCTATGGTAATTCTCCTTTTAGTTTTTTAAAGGAACCTCCATACTCTTCTCCATAGTGACTGTATCAATTTACATTCCCACCAATAGTGGAAGGGGGTTCCTTTTGTCCACACCCTCCCCAGAATTTGTTGTTTGTAGATTTTCGGATGATGCCGATTCTAACAGGTGTGAGGTCTTACCTCATTGTAGTTTTGATTTGCATTTCTCTAATAATTAGTGATGTTGAGCAGCTTTTCATGAGCGTCTTGGCCATCTCTGGGTCTTCTTTGAAGAAACGTCTATTTAGATCTTCTGCCCATTTTTGTATTGGGTTGTTTGTTTTATTAATATTAAGCTTCATGAGCTGTTTATATATATTGGCGATTGAACCTGTGTCCATTGATTCGTTTGCAAACGTTTTCGCCCATCTGAGTGTTGCCTTTTTCCATTCCCCTTTTTTAACAAAGAAAGAAAGAAAGCAAAAGAAGCAGAACACTAATGTGCGTGAAATATGCCTCTTGAAATTGTCGTTTTGAAATATGGACGTCTTTTGAATTTTTTGGTCGATATATGACCCCAGGAATTGTTTTCAGGGCAGGTGTCATTTACAGGCCTGTAATGATTTTGAATATCCACTGACCAATAGTGCTGGGATTAAGGCTGCAGTTGTGTGAAACGGCCACATGGTGGCAGCAGTTCTCCCTTACCAAATCTGGTTACTAGGGCAGCAGAGCATCAATGGAAGTCGCGTTCTAGATTGGAATTTAGAACGGAATGTGCCAGGAGAAAGCCCCTCAAGTTTGTCTCACTACTTCTTGTTCGTGTTTTTAATTTAATTTTTTATTTTTATTACAGCAAGTTTGATTACAACGTTTGGCCTTTTGTAGGTGTGCAAGATGTGTTTCTTTTACACATATACATATGTCTGTTCTTCCTGGGATCCTTTTCCCATGTACGTTATGACAGAATGTTGAGTAGTCTTCCCCTGGTATTCCGTAGGTCTTTGGTGATTATATATTTCACCTGTGTTTGTATATGTCTGTTAACCCCAATATCGTAATGAATCCAATCCTCACACTTTCCATTGGTGAACCATAAGTGTGTTTAATGAATCTGTGATTGCCCTTCTCCGTGGAAATATCTGCCCTGGTATCCATTTTTAGGTAACACCTATAAGTGATATGATACGATATGTGTCTTTCACTTTCTGACTTACTACAATTCACATGATTACCTCTCGACTCATCTACGGTGCTGCAAACGGCATTGTGTCTTTTTTCCCTTGGCGAATATTCTGTCTTAGCGAGGTCCATTTTCTGCAATGTGATTCCCTGAGGGCTGAGGATTAGCTGACCTGGGCAGACTGACCCTGCCGGCAAGCCCTCCCAAGGTGTGCCTGGGTTGAGGTCAATATAAACAGCACTCCAGGCAGCAATAGCTCCTGCAGCTGTGCCTGACTCCATATTCTCTGCCCCGTCAGCAGTCTCGGGGCTGTGCTGGTGGGAGGGTGTGAGTGTCCATGGCTTTGTGGGTGGCCCGGTGTGAGTGGGGCTCTGCTGGACTTTCTGCAGGAGTTGCCAGGCTGCCACCTGTAAAGAAGACGATGTGTCACCCATAACTTCCACTGGAATTTCTCTCCGGGCTGAGGTGAGGAAGGAAAAAAAGGAGTGGGGGCCGGGACAGGAGGGGTATCTCAGGCAGGGAAATGGAAAGCTTCCAGAAGAGCGCCCGGGGCCAGGACCATCCTGGCTGGCCTGCAGGCACCAAGTTGGCCTGCGTGCTGTCGCTGGTGTGGCTCCACGGCCCATCCTCTAGGCTTTCAAGCCCTTGTACATATTCAGGTGTTTTACCTGGGAAGGGTGGGAACAGTTCAGCAGCAGCTGGCCTGGGGCTCAGATCACGTTTACTCACAGAGTCCTCGGCACGGTCCCCCAGGATTGCAATGAGGACGCTCCTTGCGTGGGGAGGCGGAGCTGCTTGCATTATGGGAGATGATTCCCCACCTCTGACCAATTTCAGAATTGTTTACCACTGGAGCAAGTGCCTTGGTAGTATTTTCCTCTCTATAACTGTTAGGTTCAGGTAATTTTTTTCTTTTTCGGTGCCAGTTACATTCTGTTCTTCCTTTATGTATTTATAGATATAAGCATGGAAATAATTCATTCATATAAATACATCTGTGTGAATGGAAGAACTTCTTTCTGTTTTATTTATAAATTTTATTTTTAAAAATTTTGAAATTTAAGTTTATTTATTTATTTTATACAGCAGGTTATTATTAGTTATCTATTTTATGCATATACATGCATACAGGTCAATCCCAATCTCCCAACTCATCCCACCACTACCACCCCATGGCTTCCCCCACTTGGTGTCCATACGTTTGTTCTCTACCTCTGTGTCTCTATTTCTGCCCTGCAAACCAGTTCATCTGTACCATTTTTCTAGGTTCCACATATAGGCATTAATATACAATATTTGTTTTTCTCTTTCTGACTTACTTCATTCCGTATGACAGTCTCTAGATCCATCCACTTCTCTACAAATGACCCAGTTTCATTCCTTTTTATGGCTGAGTAATATTCCATTTTATATATGTACCACATCTTTATCCATTCGCCTGTCTGTGGGCATTTAGGTTGCTTCCATTACCTGGCTATTGTAAATAGTGCTGCAATGAACATTGTTGTGAATGTGTCTTTGTGATTTATGGTTTTCTCTGGGTATATGCCCAGAAGTGGGATTGCTGGATCCTATGGTAATTCTCCTTTTAGTTTTTTAAAGGAACCTCCATACTCTTCTCCATAGTGACTGTATCAATTTACATTCCCACCAATAGTGGAAGGGGGTTCCTTTTGTCCACACCCTCCCCAGAATTTGTTGTTTGTAGATTTTCGGATGATGCCGATTCTAACAGGTGTGAGGTCTTACCTCATGGTAGTTTTGATTTGCATTTCTCTAATAATTAGTGATGTTGAGCAGCTTTTCATGAGCGTCTTGGCCATCTCTGTGTCTTCTTTGAAGAAACGTCTATTTAGATCTTCTGCCCATTTTTGTATTGGGTTGTTTGTTTTATTAATATTAAGCTTCATGAGCTGTTTATATATATTGGCGATTGAACCTGTGTCCATTGATTCGTTTGCGAACGTTTTCGCCCATCTGAGGGTTGCCTTTTTCCATTCCCTTTTTTTTAACAAAGAAAGAAAGAAAGCAAAAGAAGCAGAACACTAATGTGCGTGAAATATGCCTCTTGAAATTGTCGTTTTGAAATATGGACGTCTTTTGAATTTTTTGGTCGATATATGACCCCAGGAATTGTTTTCAGGGCCGGTGTCATTTACAGGCCTGTAATGATTTTGAATATCCACTGACCATTAGTGCTGGGATTAAGGCTGCAGTTGTGTGAAACGGCCACATGGTGGCAGCAGTTCTCCCTTACCAAATCTGGTTACTAGGGCAGCAGAACCTCAATGGATGTCGCGTTCTAGATTGGAATTTAGAACAGAATGTGCCAGGAGAAAGCCCCTCAAGTTTGTCTCACTACTTCTTGTTCGTGTTTTTAATTTAATTTTTTATTTTTTATTACAGCAAGTTTGATTACAAAGTTTGGCTTGTTGTAGGTGTTCAAGATGTGTTTCTTTTACACATATACATATGTCTGTTCTTCCTGGGATCCTTTTCCCATGTACGTTATGGCAGAATGTTGAGTAGTCTTCCCTTGGTATTCCGTAGGTCTTTCGTGATTATATATTTCACCTGTGTTTATATATGTCTGTTAACCCAAATATCGTAATGAATCCAATCCTCACACCTTTCCATTGGTGAACCATAAGTGTGTTTAATGAATCTTTGATTGCCCTTCTCCGTGGAAATATCTGCCCTGGTATCCATTTTTAGGTAACACCTATAAGTGATATGATATGATATGTGTCTTTCACTTTCTGACTTACTACAAGTCACGTGATTACCTCTCGACTCATCTATGGGGCTGCAAATGGCATTGTGTCCTTTTTTTCCTTGGCAAATATTCTGTCTTAGCGAGGTCCATTTTCTGCAATGTGATTCCCTGAGGGCTGAGGATTAGCTGACCTGGGCAGCCTGACACTGCCGGCAAGCCCTCCCCAGGTGTGCCTGGGTTGAGGTCAATATAAACAGCACTCCAGGCAACAATAGCCCTTGCAGCTGTGCCTGACTCCATATTCTCTGCCCCGTCAGCAGTCTCGGGGCTGTGCTGGTGGGAGGGTGTGAGGGTCCACGGCTTTGTGGGTGGCCCGGTGTGAGTGGGGCTCTGCTGGACTTTCTGCAGGAGTTGCCAGGCTGCCACCTGTAAAGAAGACGATGTGTCACCCATAACTTCCACTGGAATTTCTCTCCGGGCTGAGGTGAGGAAGGAAAAAAAGAGTGGGGGCCGGGACAGGAGGGGTATCTCAGGCAGGGAAATGGAAAGCTTCCAGAAGAGTTCCCGGGGCCAGGACCATCCTGGCTGGCCTGCAGGCACCAAGTTGGCCTGCGTGCTGTCGCTGGTGTGGCTGCACGGCCCTTCCCTTAGGCTTTCAAGCCCTTGTACATATTCAGGTGTTTTACCTGGGAAGGGTGGGAACAGTTCAGCAGCAGCTGGCCTGGGGCTCAGATCACGTTTACTCACAGAGTCCTCGGCACGGTCCCCCAGGATTGCAATGAGGACGCTCCTTGCGTGGGGTGGCGGGGCTGCTGGCAGTGTGGGAGATGATTCCCCACCTCTGACCAATTTCAGAATTGTTTACCACTGGAGCAAGTGCCTTGGTAGGGTTTTCCTCTCTATAACTGTTAGGTTCAGGTATTTTTTTTCTTTTTCAGTCCCAGTTACATTCTGTTCTTCTTTTATGTATTTATAGATATAAGCATGGAAATAATTCATTCATATAAATACATTTGTGTGAATGGAAGACCATTTTTCTCTTTTATTTTTAAATTTTATTTTTAAAAATTTTGAAATTTAAGTTTATTTATTTATTTTATACAGCAGGTTATTATTAGTTATCTATTTTATGCATATACATGTATACAGGTCAATCCCAATCTCCCAACTCATCCCACCACCACCACCCCATGGCTTCCCCCACTTTGTGTCCATACCTTTGTTCTCTACCTCTGTGTCTCTATTTCTGCCCTGCAAACCAGTTCATCTGTACCATTTTTCTAGGTTCCACATATAGGCATTAATATACAATATTTGTTTTTCTCTTTCTGACATACTTCATTCCGTATGACAGTATCTAGATCCATCCACTTCTCTACAAATGACCCAGTTTCATTCCTTTTTATGGCTGAGTAATATTCCATTTTATATATGTACCACATCTTTATCCATTCGCCTGTCTGTGGGCATTTAGGTTGCTTCCATTAGCTGGCTATTGTAAATAGTGCTGCAATGAACATTGTGGTGAATGTGTCTTTGTGATTTATGGTTTTCTCTGGGTATATGCCCAGAAGTGGTATTGCTTGATCCTATGGTAATTCTCCTTTTAGTTTTTTAAAGGAACCTCCATACTCTTCTCCATAGTGACTGTATCAATTTACCTTCCCACCAATAGTGGAAGGGGGTTCCTTTTGTCCACACCCTCCCCAGAATTTGTTGTTTGTAGATTTTCGGATGATGCCGATTCTAACAGGTGTGAGGTCTTACCTCATTGTAGTTTTGATTTGCATTTCTCTAATAATTAGTGATGTTGAGCAGCTTTTCATGAGCGTCTTGGCCATCTCTGGGTCTTCTTTGAAGAAACGTCTATTTAGATCTTCTGCCCATTTTTCTATTGGGTTGTTTGTTTTATTAATATTAAGCTTCATGAGCTGTTTATATATATTGGAGATTGAACCTGTGTCCATTGATTCGTTTGCAAACGTTTTCACCCATCTGAGTGTTGCCTTTTTCCATTCCCTTTTTTTTAACAAAGAAAGAAAGAAAGCAAAAGAAGCAGAACACTAATGTGCGTGAAATATGCCTCTTGAAATTGTCGTTTTGAAATATGGACGTCTTTTGAATTTTTTGGTCGATATATGACCCCAGGAATTGTTTTCAGGGCAGGTGTCATTTACAGGCCTGTAATGATTTTGAATATCCACTGACCAATAGTGCTGGGATTAAGGCTGCAGTTGTGTGAAACGGCCACATGGTGGCAGCAGTTCTCCCTTACCAAATCTGGTTACTAGGGCAGCAGAGCCTCAATGGAAGTCGCGTTCTAGATTGGAATTTAGGACGGAATGTGCCAGGAGAAAGCCCCTCAAGTTTGTCTCACTACTTCTTGTTCGTGTTTTTAATTTAATTTTTTATTTTTTATTACAGCAAGTTTGATTACAACGTTTGGCCTTTTGTAGGTGTGAAAGATGTGTTTCTTTTACACATATAGTTATGTCTGTTCTTCCTGGGATCCTTTTCCCATGTACGTTATGACAGAATGTTGAGTAGTCTTCCCCTGGTTCCGTAGGTCTTTGGTAATTATATATTTCACCTGTGTTTGTATATGTCTGTTAACCCCAATATCGTAATGAATCCAATCCTCACACCTTTCCATTGGTGAACCACAAGTGTGTTTAATGAATCTGTGATTGCCCTTCTCCGTGGAAATATCTGCCCTGGTATCCATTTTTAGGTAACACCTATAAGTGATATGATACGATATGTATCTTTCACTTTCTGACTTACTACAAGTCACGTGATTACCTCTCGACTCATCTACGGTGCTGCAAATGGCATTGTGTCCTTTTTTTCCTTGGCAAATATTCTGTCTTAGCGAGGTCCATTTTCTGCAATGTGATTCCCTGAGGGCTGAGGATTAGCTGACCTGGGCAGCCTGACACTGCCGGCAAGCCCTCCCCAGGTGTGCCTGGGTTGAGGTCAATATAAACAGCACTCCAGGCAACAATAGCCCTTGCAGCTGTGCCTGACTCCATATTCTCTGCCCCGTCAGCAGTCTCGGGGCTGTGCTGGTGGGAGGGTGTGAGGGTCCACGGCTTTGTGGGTGGCCCGGTGTGAGTGGGGCTCTGCTGGACTTTCTGCAGGAGTTGCCAGGCTGCCACCTGTAAAGAAGACGATGTGTCACCCATAACTTCCACTGGAATTTCTCTCCGGGCTGAGGTGAGGAAGGAAAAAAAGAGTGGGGGCCGGGACAGGAGGGGTATCTCAGGCAGGGAAATGGAAAGCTTCCAGAAGAGTTCCCGGGGCCAGGACCATCCTGGCTGGCCTGCAGGCACCAAGTTGGCCTGCGTGCTGTCGCTGGTGTGGCTCCACGGCCCTTCCCTTAGGCTTTCAAGCCCTTGTACATATTCAGGTGTTTTACCTGGGAAGGGTGGGAACAGTTCAGCAGCAGCTGGCCTGGGGCTCAGATCACGTTTACTCACAGAGGCCTCGGCACGGTCCCCCAGGATTGCAATGAGGACGCTCCTTGCGTGGGGTGGCGGGGCTGCTGGCAGTGTGGGAGATGATTCCCCACCTCTGACCAATTTCAGAATTGTTTACCACTGGAGCAAGTGCCTTGGTAGGGTTTTCCTCTCTATAACTGTTAGGTTCAGGTATTTTTTTTCTTTTTCAGTCCCAGTTACATTCTGTTCTTCTTTTATGTATTTATAGATATAAGCATGGAAATAATTCATTCATATAAATACATTTGTGTGAATGGAAGACCATTTTTCTCTTTTATTTTTAAATTTTATTTTTAAAAATTTTGAAATTTAAGTTTATTTATTTATTTTATACAGCAGGTTATTATTAGTTATCTATTTTATGCATATACATGTATACAGGTCAATCCCAATCTCCCAACTCATCCCACCACCACCACCCCATGGCTTCCCCCACTTTGTGTCCATACCTTTGTTCTCTACCTCTGTGTCTCTATTTCTGCCCTGCAAACCAGTTCATCTGTACCATTTTTCTAGGTTCCACATATAGGCATTAATATACAATATTTGTTTTTCTCTTTCTGACATACTTCATTCCGTATGACAGTATCTAGATCCATCCACTTCTCTACAAATGACCCAGTTTCATTCCTTTTTATGGCTGAGTAATATTCCATTTTATATATGTACCACATCTTTATCCATTCGCCTGTCTGTGGGCATTTAGGTTGCTTCCATTAGCTGGCTATTGTAAATAGTGCTGCAATGAACATTGTGGTGAATGTGTCTTTGTGATTTATGGTTTTCTCTGGGTATATGCCCAGAAGTGGTATTGCTTGATCCTATGGTAATTCTCCTTTTAGTTTTTTAAAGGAACCTCCATACTCTTCTCCATAGTGACTGTATCAATTTACCTTCCCACCAATAGTGGAAGGGGGTTCCTTTTGTCCACACCCTCCCCAGAATTTGTTGTTTGTAGATTTTCGGATGATGCCGATTCTAACAGGTGTGAGGTCTTACCTCATTGTAGTTTTGATTTGCATTTCTCTAATAATTAGTGATGTTGAGCAGCTTTTCATGAGCGTCTTGGCCATCTCTGGGTCTTCTTTGAAGAAACGTCTATTTAGATCTTCTGCCCATTTTTGTATTGGGTTGTTTGTTTTATTAATATTAAGCTTCATGAGCTGTTTATATATATTGGCGATTGAACCTGTGTCCATTGATTCGTTTGCAAACGTTTTCGCCCATCTGAGTGTTGCCTTTTTCCATTCCCCTTTTTTAACAAAGAAAGAAAGAAAGCAAAAGAAGCAGAACACTAATGTGCGTGAAATATGCCTCTTGAAATTGTCGTTTTGAAATATGGACGTCTTTTGAATTTTTTGGTCGATATATGACCCCAGGAATTGTTTTCAGGGCAGGTGTCATTTACAGGCCTGTAATGATTTTGAATATCCACTGACCAATAGTGCTGGGATTAAGGCTGCAGTTGTGTGAAACGGCCACATGGTGGCAGCAGTTCTCCCTTACCAAATCTGGTTACTAGGGCAGCAGAGCATCAATGGAAGTCGCGTTCTAGATTGGAATTTAGAACGGAATGTGCCAGGAGAAAGCCCCTCAAGTTTGTCTCACTACTTCTTGTTCGTGTTTTTAATTTAATTTTTTATTTTTATTACAGCAAGTTTGATTACAACGTTTGGCCTTTTGTAGGTGTGCAAGATGTGTTTCTTTTACACATATACATATGTCTGTTCTTCCTGGGATCCTTTTCCCATGTACGTTATGACAGAATGTTGAGTAGTCTTCCCCTGGTATTCCGTAGGTCTTTGGTGATTATATATTTCACCTGTGTTTGTATATGTCTGTTAACCCCAATATCGTAATGAATCCAATCCTCACACTTTCCATTGGTGAACCATAAGTGTGTTTAATGAATCTGTGATTGCCCTTCTCCGTGGAAATATCTGCCCTGGTATCCATTTTTAGGTAACACCTATAAGTGATATGATACGATATGTGTCTTTCACTTTCTGACTTACTACAATTCACATGATTACCTCTCGACTCATCTACGGTGCTGCAAACGGCATTGTGTCTTTTTTCCCTTGGCGAATATTCTGTCTTAGCGAGGTCCATTTTCTGCAATGTGATTCCCTGAGGGCTGAGGATTAGCTGACCTGGGCAGACTGACCCTGCCGGCAAGCCCTCCCAAGGTGTGCCTGGGTTGAGGTCAATATAAACAGCACTCCAGGCAGCAATAGCTCCTGCAGCTGTGCCTGACTCCATATTCTCTGCCCCGTCAGCAGTCTCGGGGCTGTGCTGGTGGGAGGGTGTGAGTGTCCATGGCTTTGTGGGTGGCCCGGTGTGAGTGGGGCTCTGCTGGACTTTCTGCAGGAGTTGCCAGGCTGCCACCTGTAAAGAAGACGATGTGTCACCCATAACTTCCACTGGAATTTCTCTCCGGGCTGAGGTGAGGAAGGAAAAAAAGGAGTGGGGGCCGGGACAGGAGGGGTATCTCAGGCAGGGAAATGGAAAGCTTCCAGAAGAGCGCCCGGGGCCAGGACCATCCTGGCTGGCCTGCAGGCACCAAGTTGGCCTGCGTGCTGTCGCTGGTGTGGCTCCACGGCCCATCCTCTAGGCTTTCAAGCCCTTGTACATATTCAGGTGTTTTACCTGGGAAGGGTGGGAACAGTTCAGCAGCAGCTGGCCTGGGGCTCAGATCACGTTTACTCACAGAGTCCTCGGCACGGTCCCCCAGGATTGCAATGAGGACGCTCCTTGCGTGGGGAGGCGGAGCTGCTTGCATTATGGGAGATGATTCCCCACCTCTGACCAATTTCAGAATTGTTTACCACTGGAGCAAGTGCCTTGGTAGTATTTTCCTCTCTATAACTGTTAGGTTCAGGTAATTTTTTTCTTTTTCGGTGCCAGTTACATTCTGTTCTTCCTTTATGTATTTATAGATATAAGCATGGAAATAATTCATTCATATAAATACATCTGTGTGAATGGAAGAACTTCTTTCTGTTTTATTTATAAATTTTATTTTTAAAAATTTTGAAATTTAAGTTTATTTATTTATTTTATACAGCAGGTTATTATTAGTTATCTATTTTATGCATATACATGCATACAGGTCAATCCCAATCTCCCAACTCATCCCACCACTACCACCCCATGGCTTCCCCCACTTGGTGTCCATACGTTTGTTCTCTACCTCTGTGTCTCTATTTCTGCCCTGCAAACCAGTTCATCTGTACCATTTTTCTAGGTTCCACATATAGGCATTAATATACAATATTTGTTTTTCTCTTTCTGACTTACTTCATTCCGTATGACAGTCTCTAGATCCATCCACTTCTCTACAAATGACCCAGTTTCATTCCTTTTTATGGCTGAGTAATATTCCATTTTATATATGTACCACATCTTTATCCATTCGCCTGTCTGTGGGCATTTAGGTTGCTTCCATTACCTGGCTATTGTAAATAGTGCTGCAATGAACATTGTTGTGAATGTGTCTTTGTGATTTATGGTTTTCTCTGGGTATATGCCCAGAAGTGGGATTGCTGGATCCTATGGTAATTCTCCTTTTAGTTTTTTAAAGGAACCTCCATACTCTTCTCCATAGTGACTGTATCAATTTACATTCCCACCAATAGTGGAAGGGGGTTCCTTTTGTCCACACCCTCCCCAGAATTTGTTGTTTGTAGATTTTCGGATGATGCCGATTCTAACAGGTGTGAGGTCTTACCTCATGGTAGTTTTGATTTGCATTTCTCTAATAATTAGTGATGTTGAGCAGCTTTTCATGAGCGTCTTGGCCATCTCTGTGTCTTCTTTGAAGAAACGTCTATTTAGATCTTCTGCCCATTTTTGTATTGGGTTGTTTGTTTTATTAATATTAAGCTTCATGAGCTGTTTATATATATTGGCGATTGAACCTGTGTCCATTGATTCGTTTGCGAACGTTTTCGCCCATCTGAGGGTTGCCTTTTTCCATTCCCTTTTTTTTAACAAAGAAAGAAAGAAAGCAAAAGAAGCAGAACACTAATGTGCGTGAAATATGCCTCTTGAAATTGTCGTTTTGAAATATGGACGTCTTTTGAATTTTTTGGTCGATATATGACCCCAGGAATTGTTTTCAGGGCCGGTGTCATTTACAGGCCTGTAATGATTTTGAATATCCACTGACCATTAGTGCTGGGATTAAGGCTGCAGTTGTGTGAAACGGCCACATGGTGGCAGCAGTTCTCCCTTACCAAATCTGGTTACTAGGGCAGCAGAACCTCAATGGATGTCGCGTTCTAGATTGGAATTTAGAACAGAATGTGCCAGGAGAAAGCCCCTCAAGTTTGTCTCACTACTTCTTGTTCGTGTTTTTAATTTAATTTTTTATTTTTTATTACAGCAAGTTTGATTACAAAGTTTGGCTTGTTGTAGGTGTTCAAGATGTGTTTCTTTTACACATATACATATGTCTGTTCTTCCTGGGATCCTTTTCCCATGTACGTTATGGCAGAATGTTGAGTAGTCTTCCCTTGGTATTCCGTAGGTCTTTCGTGATTATATATTTCACCTGTGTTTATATATGTCTGTTAACCCAAATATCGTAATGAATCCAATCCTCACACCTTTCCATTGGTGAACCATAAGTGTGTTTAATGAATCTTTGATTGCCCTTCTCCGTGGAAATATCTGCCCTGGTATCCATTTTTAGGTAACACCTATAAGTGATATGATATGATATGTGTCTTTCACTTTCTGACTTACTACAAGTCACGTGATTACCTCTCGACTCATCTATGGGGCTGCAAATGGCATTGTGTCCTTTTTTTCCTTGGCAAATATTCTGTCTTAGCGAGGTCCATTTTCTGCAATGTGATTCCCTGAGGGCTGAGGATTAGCTGACCTGGGCAGCCTGACACTGCCGGCAAGCCCTCCCCAGGTGTGCCTGGGTTGAGGTCAATATAAACAGCACTCCAGGCAACAATAGCCCTTGCAGCTGTGCCTGACTCCATATTCTCTGCCCCGTCAGCAGTCTCGGGGCTGTGCTGGTGGGAGGGTGTGAGGGTCCACGGCTTTGTGGGTGGCCCGGTGTGAGTGGGGCTCTGCTGGACTTTCTGCAGGAGTTGCCAGGCTGCCACCTGTAAAGAAGACGATGTGTCACCCATAACTTCCACTGGAATTTCTCTCCGGGCTGAGGTGAGGAAGGAAAAAAAGAGTGGGGGCCGGGACAGGAGGGGTATCTCAGGCAGGGAAATGGAAAGCTTCCAGAAGAGCGCCCGGGGCCAGGACCATCCTGGCTGGCCTGCAGGCACCAAGTTGGCCTGCGTGCTGTCGCTGGTGTGGCTCCACGGCCCTTCCCTTAGGCTTTCAAGCCCTTGTACATATTCAGGTGTTTTACCTGGGAAGGGTGGGAACAGTTCAGCAGCAGCTGGCCTGGGGCTCAGATCACGTTTACTCACAGAGGCCTCGGCACGGTCCCCCAGGATTGCAATGAGGACGCTCCTTGCGTGGGGTGGCGGGGCTGCTGGCAGTGTGGGAGATGATTCCCCACCTCTGACCAATTTCAGAATTGTTTACCACTGGAGCAAGTGCCTTGGTAGGGTTTTCCTCTCTATAACTGTTAGGTTCAGGTATTTTTTTTCTTTTTCAGTCCCAGTTACATTCTGTTCTTCTTTTATGTATTTATAGATATAAGCATGGAAATAATTCATTCATATAAATACATTTGTGTGAATGGAAGACCATTTTTCTCTTTTATTTTTAAATTTTATTTTTAAAAATTTTGAAATTTAAGTTTATTTATTTATTTTATACAGCAGGTTATTATTAGTTATCTATTTTATGCATATACATGTATACAGGTCAATCCCAATCTCCCAACTCATCCCACCACCACCACCCCATGGCTTCCCCCACTTTGTGTCCATACCTTTGTTCTCTACCTCTGTGTCTCTATTTCTGCCCTGCAAACCAGTTCATCTGTACCATTTTTCTAGGTTCCACATATAGGCATTAATATACAATATTTGTTTTTCTCTTTCTGACATACTTCATTCCGTATGACAGTATCTAGATCCATCCACTTCTCTACAAATGACCCAGTTTCATTCCTTTTTATGGCTGAGTAATATTCCATTTTATATATGTACCACATCTTTATCCATTCGCCTGTCTGTGGGCATTTAGGTTGCTTCCATTAGCTGGCTATTGTAAATAGTGCTGCAATGAACATTGTGGTGAATGTGTCTTTGTGATTTATGGTTTTCTCTGGGTATATGCCCAGAAGTGGTATTGCTTGATCCTATGGTAATTCTCCTTTTAGTTTTTTAAAGGAACCTCCATACTCTTCTCCATAGTGACTGTATCAATTTACCTTCCCACCAATAGTGGAAGGGGGTTCCTTTTGTCCACACCCTCCCCAGAATTTGTTGTTTGTAGATTTTCGGATGATGCCGATTCTAACAGGTGTGAGGTCTTACCTCATTGTAGTTTTGATTTGCATTTCTCTAATAATTAGTGATGTTGAGCAGCTTTTCATGAGCGTCTTGGCCATCTCTGGGTCTTCTTTGAAGAAACGTCTATTTAGATCTTCTGCCCATTTTTCTATTGGGTTGTTTGTTTTATTAATATTAAGCTTCATGAGCTGTTTATATATATTGGAGATTGAACCTGTGTCCATTGATTCGTTTGCAAACGTTTTCACCCATCTGAGTGTTGCCTTTTTCCATTCCCTTTTTTTTAACAAAGAAAGAAAGAAAGCAAAAGAAGCAGAACACTAATGTGCGTGAAATATGCCTCTTGAAATTGTCGTTTTGAAATATGGACGTCTTTTGAATTTTTTGGTCGATATATGACCCCAGGAATTGTTTTCAGGGCAGGTGTCATTTACAGGCCTGTAATGATTTTGAATATCCACTGACCAATAGTGCTGGGATTAAGGCTGCAGTTGTGTGAAACGGCCACATGGTGGCAGCAGTTCTCCCTTACCAAATCTGGTTACTAGGGCAGCAGAGCCTCAATGGAAGTCGCGTTCTAGATTGGAATTTAGGACGGAATGTGCCAGGAGAAAGCCCCTCAAGTTTGTCTCACTACTTCTTGTTCGTGTTTTTAATTTAATTTTTTATTTTTTATTACAGCAAGTTTGATTACAACGTTTGGCCTTTTGTAGGTGTGAAAGATGTGTTTCTTTTACACATATAGTTATGTCTGTTCTTCCTGGGATCCTTTTCCCATGTACGTTATGACAGAATGTTGAGTAGTCTTCCCCTGGTTCCGTAGGTCTTTGGTAATTATATATTTCACCTGTGTTTGTATATGTCTGTTAACCCCAATATCGTAATGAATCCAATCCTCACACCTTTCCATTGGTGAACCACAAGTGTGTTTAATGAATCTGTGATTGCCCTTCTCCGTGGAAATATCTGCCCTGGTATCCATTTTTAGGTAACACCTATAAGTGATATGATACGATATGTATCTTTCACTTTCTGACTTACTACAAGTCACGTGATTACCTCTCGACTCATCTACGGTGCTGCAAATGGCATTGTGTCCTTTTTTTCCTTGGCGAATATTCTGTCTTAGCGAGGTCCACTTTCTGCAATGTGATTCCCTGAGGGCTGAGGATTAGCTGACCTGGGCTGCCTGACCCTGCCGGCAAGCCCTGCCCAGGTGTGCCTGGGTTGAGGTCAATATAAACAGCACTCCTGGCAGCAATAGCCCCTGCAGCTTTGCCTGACTCCATATTCTCTGCCCCGTCAGCAGTCTCGGGGCTGTGCTGGTGGGATGGTGTGAGGGTCCACGGCTTTGTGGGTGGCCCGGTGTGAGTGGGGCTCTGCTGGACTTTCTGCAGGAGTTGCCAGGCTGCCACCTGTAAAGAAGACGATGTGTCACCCATAACTTCCACTGGAATTTCTCTCCGGGCTGAGGTGAGGAAGGAAAAAAAGGAGTGGGGGCCGGGACAGGAGGGGTATCTCAGGCAGGGAAATGGAAAGCTTCCAGAAGAGCGCCCGGGGCCAGGACCATCCTGGCTGGCCTGCAGGCACCAAGTTGGCCTGCGTGCTGTCGCTGGTGTGGCTCCACGGCCCTTCCTCTAGGCTTTCAAGCCCTTGTACATATTCAGGTGTTTTACCTGGGAAGGGTGGGAACAGTTCAGCAGCAGCTGGCCTGGGGCTCAGATCACGTTTACTCACAGAGTCCTCGGCACGGTCCCCCAGGATTGCAATGAGGACGCTCCTTGCGTGGGGGGCGGGGCTGCTGGCAGTATGGGAGATGATTCCCCACCTCTGACCAATTTCAGAATTGTTTACCACTGGAGCAAGTGCCTTGGTAGGGTTTTCCTCTCTATAACTGTTAGGTTCAGGTATTTTTTTTCTTTTTCCGTCCCAGTTACATTCTGTTCTTCTTTTATGTATTTATAGATATAAGCATGGAAATAATTCATTCATATAAATACATCTGTGTGAATGGAAGAACTTTTTTCTGTTTTATTTTTAAATTTTATTTTTAAAAATTTTGAAATTTAAGTTTATTTATTTATTTTATACAGCAGGTTATTATTAGTTATCTATTTTATGCATATACATGCATACAGGTCAATCCCAATCTCCCAACTCATCCCACCACCACCACCCCATGGCTTCCTCCACTTGGTGTCCATACCTTTGTTCTCTACCTCTGTGTCTCTATTTCTGCCCTGCAAACCAGTTCATCTGTACCATTTTTCTAGGTTCCACATATAGGCATTAATATACAATATTTGTTTTTCTCTTTCTGACTTACTTCATTCCGTATGACAGTCTCTAGATCCATCCACTTCTCTACAAATGACCCAGTTTCATTCCTTTTTATGGCTGAGTAATATTCCATTTTATATATGTACCACATCTTTATCCATTCGCCTGTCTGTGGGCATTTAGGTTGCTTCCACTACCTGGCTATTGTAAATAGTGCTGCAATGAACATTGTGGTGAATGTGTCTTTGTGATTTATGGTTTTCTCTGGGTATATGCCCAGAAGTGGGATTGCTGGATCCTATGGTAATTCTCCTTTTAGTTTTTTAAAGGAACCTCCATACTCTTCTCCATAGTGACTGTATCAATTTACATTCCCACCAATAGTGGAAGGGGGTTCCTTTTGTCCACACCCTCCCCAGAATTTGTTGTTTGTAGATTTTCGGATGATGCCGATTCTAACAGGTGTGAGGTCTTACCTCATTGTAGTTTTGATTTGCATTTCTCTAATAATTAGTGATGTTGAGCAGCTTTTCATGAGCGTCTTGGCCATCTATGGGTCTTCTTTGAAGAAACGTCTATTTAGATCTTCTGCCCATTTTTGTATTGGGTTGTTTGTTTTATTAATATTAAGCTTCATGAGCTGTTTATATATATTGGCGATTGAACCTGTGTCCATTGATTCGTTTGCAAACGTTTTCGCCCATCTGAGTGTTGCCTTTTTCCATTCCCTTTTTTTAACAAAGAAAGAAAGAAAGCAAAAGAAGCAGAACACTAATGTGCGTGAAATATGCCTCTTGAAATTGTCGTTTTGAAATATGGACGTCTTTTGAATTTTTTGGTCGATATATGACCCCAGGAATTGTTTTCAGGGCAGGTGTCATTTACAGGCCTGTAATGATTTTGAATATCCACTGACCAATAGTGCTGGGATTAAGGCTGCAGTTGTGTGAAACGGCCACATGGTGGCAGCAGTTCTCCCTTACCAAATCTGGTTACTAGGGCAGCAGAGCATCAATGGAAGTCGCGTTCTAGATTGGAATTTAGAACGGAATGTGCCAGGAGAAAGCCCCTCAAGTTTGTCTCACTACTTCTTGTTCGTGTTTTTAATTTAATTTTTTATTTTTATTACAGCAAGTTTGATTACAACGTTTGGCCTTTTGTAGGTGTGCAAGATGTGTTTCTTTTACACATATACATATGTCTGTTCTTCCTGGGATCCTTTTCCCATGTACGTTATGACAGAATGTTGAGTAGTCTTCCCCTGGTATTCCGTAGGTCTTTGGTGATTATATATTTCACCTGTGTTTGTATATGTCTGTTAACCCCAATATCGTAATGAATCCAATCCTCACACTTTCCATTGGTGAACCATAAGTGTGTTTAATGAATCTGTGATTGCCCTTCTCCGTGGAAATATCTGCCCTGGTATCCATTTTTAGGTAACACCTATAAGTGATATGATACGATATGTGTCTTTCACTTTCTGACTTACTACAATTCACATGATTACCTCTCGACTCATCTACGGTGCTGCAAACGGCATTGTGTCTTTTTTCCCTTGGCGAATATTCTGTCTTAGCGAGGTCCATTTTCTGCAATGTGATTCCCTGAGGGCTGAGGATTAGCTGACCTGGGCAGACTGACCCTGCCGGCAAGCCCTCCCAAGGTGTGCCTGGGTTGAGGTCAATATAAACAGCACTCCAGGCAGCAATAGCTCCTGCAGCTGTGCCTGACTCCATATTCTCTGCCCCGTCAGCAGTCTCGGGGCTGTGCTGGTGGGAGGGTGTGAGTGTCCATGGCTTTGTGGGTGGCCCGGTGTGAGTGGGGCTCTGCTGGACTTTCTGCAGGAGTTGCCAGGCTGCCACCTGTAAAGAAGACGATGTGTCACCCATAACTTCCACTGGAATTTCTCTCCGGGCTGAGGTGAGGAAGGAAAAAAAGGAGTGGGGGCCGGGACAGGAGGGGTATCTCAGGCAGGGAAATGGAAAGCTTCCAGAAGAGCGCCCGGGGCCAGGACCATCCTGGCTGGCCTGCAGGCACCAAGTTGGCCTGCGTGCTGTCGCTGGTGTGGCTCCACGGCCCATCCTCTAGGCTTTCAAGCCCTTGTACATATTCAGGTGTTTTACCTGGGAAGGGTGGGAACAGTTCAGCAGCAGCTGGCCTGGGGCTCAGATCACGTTTACTCACAGAGTCCTCGGCACGGTCCCCCAGGATTGCAATGAGGACGCTCCTTGCGTGGGGAGGCGGAGCTGCTTGCATTATGGGAGATGATTCCCCACCTCTGACCAATTTCAGAATTGTTTACCACTGGAGCAAGTGCCTTGGTAGTATTTTCCTCTCTATAACTGTTAGGTTCAGGTAATTTTTTTCTTTTTCGGTGCCAGTTACATTCTGTTCTTCCTTTATGTATTTATAGATATAAGCATGGAAATAATTCATTCATATAAATACATCTGTGTGAATGGAAGAACTTCTTTCTGTTTTATTTATAAATTTTATTTTTAAAAATTTTGAAATTTAAGTTTATTTATTTATTTTATACAGCAGGTTATTATTAGTTATCTATTTTATGCATATACATGCATACAGGTCAATCCCAATCTCCCAACTCATCCCACCACTACCACCCCATGGCTTCCCCCACTTGGTGTCCATACGTTTGTTCTCTACCTCTGTGTCTCTATTTCTGCCCTGCAAACCAGTTCATCTGTACCATTTTTCTAGGTTCCACATATAGGCATTAATATACAATATTTGTTTTTCTCTTTCTGACTTACTTCATTCCGTATGACAGTCTCTAGATCCATCCACTTCTCTACAAATGACCCAGTTTCATTCCTTTTTATGGCTGAGTAATATTCCATTTTATATATGTACCACATCTTTATCCATTCGCCTGTCTGTGGGCATTTAGGTTGCTTCCATTACCTGGCTATTGTAAATAGTGCTGCAATGAACATTGTTGTGAATGTGTCTTTGTGATTTATGGTTTTCTCTGGGTATATGCCCAGAAGTGGGATTGCTGGATCCTATGGTAATTCTCCTTTTAGTTTTTTAAAGGAACCTCCATACTCTTCTCCATAGTGACTGTATCAATTTACATTCCCACCAATAGTGGAAGGGGGTTCCTTTTGTCCACACCCTCCCCAGAATTTGTTGTTTGTAGATTTTCGGATGATGCCGATTCTAACAGGTGTGAGGTCTTACCTCATGGTAGTTTTGATTTGCATTTCTCTAATAATTAGTGATGTTGAGCAGCTTTTCATGAGCGTCTTGGCCATCTCTGTGTCTTCTTTGAAGAAACGTCTATTTAGATCTTCTGCCCATTTTTGTATTGGGTTGTTTGTTTTATTAATATTAAGCTTCATGAGCTGTTTATATATATTGGCGATTGAACCTGTGTCCATTGATTCGTTTGCGAACGTTTTCGCCCATCTGAGGGTTGCCTTTTTCCATTCCCTTTTTTTTAACAAAGAAAGAAAGAAAGCAAAAGAAGCAGAACACTAATGTGCGTGAAATATGCCTCTTGAAATTGTCGTTTTGAAATATGGACGTCTTTTGAATTTTTTGGTCGATATATGACCCCAGGAATTGTTTTCAGGGCCGGTGTCATTTACAGGCCTGTAATGATTTTGAATATCCACTGACCATTAGTGCTGGGATTAAGGCTGCAGTTGTGTGAAACGGCCACATGGTGGCAGCAGTTCTCCCTTACCAAATCTGGTTACTAGGGCAGCAGAACCTCAATGGATGTCGCGTTCTAGATTGGAATTTAGAACAGAATGTGCCAGGAGAAAGCCCCTCAAGTTTGTCTCACTACTTCTTGTTCGTGTTTTTAATTTAATTTTTTATTTTTTATTACAGCAAGTTTGATTACAAAGTTTGGCTTGTTGTAGGTGTTCAAGATGTGTTTCTTTTACACATATACATATGTCTGTTCTTCCTGGGATCCTTTTCCCATGTACGTTATGGCAGAATGTTGAGTAGTCTTCCCTTGGTATTCCGTAGGTCTTTCGTGATTATATATTTCACCTGTGTTTATATATGTCTGTTAACCCAAATATCGTAATGAATCCAATCCTCACACCTTTCCATTGGTGAACCATAAGTGTGTTTAATGAATCTTTGATTGCCCTTCTCCGTGGAAATATCTGCCCTGGTATCCATTTTTAGGTAACACCTATAAGTGATATGATATGATATGTGTCTTTCACTTTCTGACTTACTACAAGTCACGTGATTACCTCTCGACTCATCTATGGGGCTGCAAATGGCATTGTGTCCTTTTTTTCCTTGGCAAATATTCTGTCTTAGCGAGGTCCATTTTCTGCAATGTGATTCCCTGAGGGCTGAGGATTAGCTGACCTGGGCAGCCTGACACTGCCGGCAAGCCCTCCCCAGGTGTGCCTGGGTTGAGGTCAATATAAACAGCACTCCAGGCAACAATAGCCCTTGCAGCTGTGCCTGACTCCATATTCTCTGCCCCGTCAGCAGTCTCGGGGCTGTGCTGGTGGGAGGGTGTGAGGGTCCACGGCTTTGTGGGTGGCCCGGTGTGAGTGGGGCTCTGCTGGACTTTCTGCAGGAGTTGCCAGGCTGCCACCTGTAAAGAAGACGATGTGTCACCCATAACTTCCACTGGAATTTCTCTCCGGGCTGAGGTGAGGAAGGAAAAAAAGAGTGGGGGCCGGGACAGGAGGGGTATCTCAGGCAGGGAAATGGAAAGCTTCCAGAAGAGCGCCCGGGGCCAGGACCATCCTGGCTGGCCTGCAGGCACCAAGTTGGCCTGCGTGCTGTCGCTGGTGTGGCTCCACGGCCCTTCCCTTAGGCTTTCAAGCCCTTGTACATATTCAGGTGTTTTACCTGGGAAGGGTGGGAACAGTTCAGCAGCAGCTGGCCTGGGGCTCAGATCACGTTTACTCACAGAGGCCTCGGCACGGTCCCCCAGGATTGCAATGAGGACGCTCCTTGCGTGGGGTGGCGGGGCTGCTGGCAGTGTGGGAGATGATTCCCCACCTCTGACCAATTTCAGAATTGTTTACCACTGGAGCAAGTGCCTTGGTAGGGTTTTCCTCTCTATAACTGTTAGGTTCAGGTATTTTTTTTCTTTTTCAGTCCCAGTTACATTCTGTTCTTCTTTTATGTATTTATAGATATAAGCATGGAAATAATTCATTCATATAAATACATTTGTGTGAATGGAAGACCATTTTTCTCTTTTATTTTTAAATTTTATTTTTAAAAATTTTGAAATTTAAGTTTATTTATTTATTTTATACAGCAGGTTATTATTAGTTATCTATTTTATGCATATACATGTATACAGGTCAATCCCAATCACCCAACTCATCCCACCACCACCACCCCATGGCTTCCCCCACTTTGTGTCCATACCTTTGTTCTCTACCTCTGTGTCTCTATTTCTGCCCTGCAAACCAGTTCATCTGTACCATTTTTCTAGGTTCCACATATAGGCATTAATATACAATATTTGTTTTTCTCTTTCTGACATACTTCATTCCGTATGACAGTATCTAGATCCATCCACTTCTCTACAAATGACCCAGTTTCATTCCTTTTTATGGCTGAGTAATATTCCATTTTATATATGTACCACATCTTTATCCATTCGCCTGTCTGTGGGCATTTAGGTTGCTTCCATTAGCTGGCTATTGTAAATAGTGCTGCAATGAACATTGTGGTGAATGTGTCTTTGTGATTTATGGTTTTCTCTGGGTATATGCCCAGAAGTGGTATTGCTTGATCCTATGGTAATTCTCCTTTTAGTTTTTTAAAGGAACCTCCATACTCTTCTCCATAGTGACTGTATCAATTTACCTTCCCACCAATAGTGGAAGGGGGTTCCTTTTGTCCACACCCTCCCCAGAATTTGTTGTTTGTAGATTTTCGGATGATGCCGATTCTAACAGGTGTGAGGTCTTACCTCATTGTAGTTTTGATTTGCATTTCTCTAATAATTAGTGATGTTGAGCAGCTTTTCATGAGCGTCTTGGCCATCTCTGGGTCTTCTTTGAAGAAACGTCTATTTAGATCTTCTGCCCATTTTTCTATTGGGTTGTTTGTTTTATTAATATTAAGCTTCATGAGCTGTTTATATATATTGGAGATTGAACCTGTGTCCATTGATTCGTTTGCAAACGTTTTCACCCATCTGAGTGTTGCCTTTTTCCATTCCCTTTTTTTTAACAAAGAAAGAAAGAAAGCAAAAGAAGCAGAACACTAATGTGCGTGAAATATGCCTCTTGAAATTGTCGTTTTGAAATATGGACGTCTTTTGAATTTTTTGGTCGATATATGACCCCAGGAATTGTTTTCAGGGCAGGTGTCATTTACAGGCCTGTAATGATTTTGAATATCCACTGACCAATAGTGCTGGGATTAAGGCTGCAGTTGTGTGAAACGGCCACATGGTGGCAGCAGTTCTCCCTTACCAAATCTGGTTACTAGGGCAGCAGAGCCTCAATGGAAGTCGCGTTCTAGATTGGAATTTAGGACGGAATGTGCCAGGAGAAAGCCCCTCAAGTTTGTCTCACTACTTCTTGTTCGTGTTTTTAATTTAATTTTTTATTTTTTATTACAGCAAGTTTGATTACAACGTTTGGCCTTTTGTAGGTGTGAAAGATGTGTTTCTTTTACACATATAGTTATGTCTGTTCTTCCTGGGATCCTTTTCCCATGTACGTTATGACAGAATGTTGAGTAGTCTTCCCCTGGTTCCGTAGGTCTTTGGTAATTATATATTTCACCTGTGTTTGTATATGTCTGTTAACCCCAATATCGTAATGAATCCAATCCTCACACCTTTCCATTGGTGAACCACAAGTGTGTTTAATGAATCTGTGATTGCCCTTCTCCGTGGAAATATCTGCCCTGGTATCCATTTTTAGGTAACACCTATAAGTGATATGATACGATATGTATCTTTCACTTTCTGACTTACTACAAGTCACGTGATTACCTCTCGACTCATCTACGGTGCTGCAAATGGCATTGTGTCCTTTTTTTCCTTGGCGAATATTCTGTCTTAGCGAGGTCCACTTTCTGCAATGTGATTCCCTGAGGGCTGAGGATTAGCTGACCTGGGCTGCCTGACCCTGCCGGCAAGCCCTGCCCAGGTGTGCCTGGGTTGAGGTCAATATAAACAGCACTCCTGGCAGCAATAGCCCCTGCAGCTTTGCCTGACTCCATATTCTCTGCCCCGTCAGCAGTCTCGGGGCTGTGCTGGTGGGATGGTGTGAGGGTCCACGGCTTTGTGGGTGGCCCGGTGTGAGTGGGGCTCTGCTGGACTTTCTGCAGGAGTTGCCAGGCTGCCACCTGTAAAGAAGACGATGTGTCACCCATAACTTCCACTGGAATTTCTCTCCGGGCTGAGGTGAGGAAGGAAAAAAAGGAGTGGGGGCCGGGACAGGAGGGGTATCTCAGGCAGGGAAATGGAAAGCTTCCAGAAGAGCGCCCGGGGCCAGGACCATCCTGGCTGGCCTGCAGGCACCAAGTTGGCCTGCGTGCTGTCGCTGGTGTGGCTCCACGGCCCTTCCTCTAGGCTTTCAAGCCCTTGTACATATTCAGGTGTTTTACCTGGGAAGGGTGGGAACAGTTCAGCAGCAGCTGGCCTGGGGCTCAGATCACGTTTACTCACAGAGTCCTCGGCACGGTCCCCCAGGATTGCAATGAGGACGCTCCTTGCGTGGGGGGCGGGGCTGCTGGCAGTATGGGAGATGATTCCCCACCTCTGACCAATTTCAGAATTGTTTACCACTGGAGCAAGTGCCTTGGTAGGGTTTTCCTCTCTATAACTGTTAGGTTCAGGTATTTTTTTTCTTTTTCCGTCCCAGTTACATTCTGTTCTTCTTTTATGTATTTATAGATATAAGCATGGAAATAATTCATTCATATAAATACATCTGTGTGAATGGAAGAACTTTTTTCTGTTTTATTTTTAAATTTTATTTTTAAAAATTTTGAAATTTAAGTTTATTTATTTATTTTATACAGCAGGTTATTATTAGTTATCTATTTTATGCATATACATGCATACAGGTCAATCCCAATCTCCCAACTCATCCCACCACCACCACCCCATGGCTTCCTCCACTTGGTGTCCATACCTTTGTTCTCTACCTCTGTGTCTCTATTTCTGCCCTGCAAACCAGTTCATCTGTACCATTTTTCTAGGTTCCACATATAGGCATTAATATACAATATTTGTTTTTCTCTTTCTGACTTACTTCATTCCGTATGACAGTCTCTAGATCCATCCACTTCTCTACAAATGACCCAGTTTCATTCCTTTTTATGGCTGAGTAATATTCCATTTTATATATGTACCACATCTTTATCCATTCGCCTGTCTGTGGGCATTTAGGTTGCTTCCACTACCTGGCTATTGTAAATAGTGCTGCAATGAACATTGTGGTGAATGTGTCTTTGTGATTTATGGTTTTCTCTGGGTATATGCCCAGAAGTGGGATTGCTGGATCCTATGGTAATTCTCCTTTTAGTTTTTTAAAGGAACCTCCATACTCTTCTCCATAGTGACTGTATCAATTTACATTCCCACCAATAGTGGAAGGGGGTTCCTTTTGTCCACACCCTCCCCAGAATTTGTTGTTTGTAGATTTTCGGATGATGCCGATTCTAACAGGTGTGAGGTCTTACCTCATTGTAGTTTTGATTTGCATTTCTCTAATAATTAGTGATGTTGAGCAGCTTTTCATGAGCGTCTTGGCCATCTATGGGTCTTCTTTGAAGAAACGTCTATTTAGATCTTCTGCCCATTTTTGTATTGGGTTGTTTGTTTTATTAATATTAAGCTTCATGAGCTGTTTATATATATTGGCGATTGAACCTGTGTCCATTGATTCGTTTGCAAACGTTTTCGCCCATCTGAGTGTTGCCTTTTTCCATTCCCTTTTTTTAACAAAGAAAGAAAGAAAGCAAAAGAAGCAGAACACTAATGTGCGTGAAATATGCCTCTTGAAATTGTCGTTTTGAAATATGGACGTCTTTTGAATTTTTTGGTCGATATATGACCCCAGGAATTGTTTTCAGGGCAGGTGTCATTTACAGGCCTGTAATGATTTTGAATATCCACTGACCAATAGTGCTGGGATTAAGGCTGCAGTTGTGTGAAACGGCCACATGGTGGCAGCAGTTCTCCCTTACCAAATCTGGTTACTAGGGCAGCAGAGCATCAATGGAAGTCGCGTTCTAGATTGGAATTTAGAACGGAATGTGCCAGGAGAAAGCCCCTCAAGTTTGTCTCACTACTTCTTGTTCGTGTTTTTAATTTAATTTTTTATTTTTATTACAGCAAGTTTGATTACAACGTTTGGCCTTTTGTAGGTGTGCAAGATGTGTTTCTTTTACACATATACATATGTCTGTTCTTCCTGGGATCCTTTTCCCATGTACGTTATGACAGAATGTTGAGTAGTCTTCCCCTGGTATTCCGTAGGTCTTTGGTGATTATATATTTCACCTGTGTTTGTATATGTCTGTTAACCCCAATATCGTAATGAATCCAATCCTCACACTTTCCATTGGTGAACCATAAGTGTGTTTAATGAATCTGTGATTGCCCTTCTCCGTGGAAATATCTGCCCTGGTATCCATTTTTAGGTAACACCTATAAGTGATATGATACGATATGTGTCTTTCACTTTCTGACTTACTACAAGTCACGTGATTACCTCTCGACTCATCTACGGTGCTGCAAATGGCATTGTGTCCTTTTTTTCCTTGGCGAATATTCTGTCTTAGCGAGGTCCACTTTCTGCAATGTGATTCCCTGAGGGCTGAGGATTAGCTGACCTGGGCTGCCTGACCCTGCCGGCAAGCCCTGCCCAGGTGTGCCTGGGTTGAGGTCAATATAAACAGCACTCCTGGCAGCAATAGCCCCTGCAGCTTTGCCTGACTCCATATTCTCTGCCCCGTCAGCAGTCTCGGGGCTGTGCTGGTGGGATGGTGTGAGGGTCCACGGCTTTGTGGGTGGCCCGGTGTGAGTGGGGCTCTGCTGGACTTTCTGCAGGAGTTGCCAGGCTGCCACCTGTAAAGAAGACGATGTGTCACCCATAACTTCCACTGGAATTTCTCTCCGGGCTGAGGTGAGGAAGGAAAAAAAGGAGTGGGGGCCGGGACAGGAGGGGTATCTCAGGCAGGGAAATGGAAAGCTTCCAGAAGAGCGCCCGGGGCCAGGACCATCCTGGCTGGCCTGCAGGCACCAAGTTGGCCTGCGTGCTGTCGCTGGTGTGGCTCCACGGCCCTTCCTCTAGGCTTTCAAGCCCTTGTACATATTCAGGTGTTTTACCTGGGAAGGGTGGGAACAGTTCAGCAGCAGCTGGCCTGGGGCTCAGATCACGTTTACTCACAGAGTCCTCGGCACGGTCCCCCAGGATTGCAATGAGGACGCTCCTTGCGTGGGGGGCGGGGCTGCTGGCAGTATGGGAGATGATTCCCCACCTCTGACCAATTTCAGAATTGTTTACCACTGGAGCAAGTGCCTTGGTAGGGTTTTCCTCTCTATAACTGTTAGGTTCAGGTATTTTTTTTCTTTTTCCGTCCCAGTTACATTCTGTTCTTCTTTTATGTATTTATAGATATAAGCATGGAAATAATTCATTCATATAAATACATCTGTGTGAATGGAAGAACTTTTTTCTGTTTTATTTTTAAATTTTATTTTTAAAAATTTTGAAATTTAAGTTTATTTATTTATTTTATACAGCAGGTTATTATTAGTTATCTATTTTATGCATATACATGCATACAGGTCAATCCCAATCTCCCAACTCATCCCACCACCACCACCCCATGGCTTCCTCCACTTGGTGTCCATACCTTTGTTCTCTACCTCTGTGTCTCTATTTCTGCCCTGCAAACCAGTTCATCTGTACCATTTTTCTAGGTTCCACATATAGGCATTAATATACAATATTTGTTTTTCTCTTTCTGACTTACTTCATTCCGTATGACAGTCTCTAGATCCATCCACTTCTCTACAAATGACCCAGTTTCATTCCTTTTTATGGCTGAGTAATATTCCATTTTATATATGTACCACATCTTTATCCATTCGCCTGTCTGTGGGCATTTAGGTTGCTTCCACTACCTGGCTATTGTAAATAGTGCTGCAATGAACATTGTGGTGAATGTGTCTTTGTGATTTATGGTTTTCTCTGGGTATATGCCCAGAAGTGGGATTGCTGGATCCTATGGTAATTCTCCTTTTAGTTTTTTAAAGGAACCTCCATACTCTTCTCCATAGTGACTGTATCAATTTACATTCCCACCAATAGTGGAAGGGGGTTCCTTTTGTCCACACCCTCCCCAGAATTTGTTGTTTGTAGATTTTCGGATGATGCCGATTCTAACAGGTGTGAGGTCTTACCTCATTGTAGTTTTGATTTGCATTTCTCTAATAATTAGTGATGTTGAGCAGCTTTTCATGAGCGTCTTGGCCATCTATGGGTCTTCTTTGAAGAAACGTCTATTTAGATCTTCTGCCCATTTTTGTATTGGGTTGTTTGTTTTATTAATATTAAGCTTCATGAGCTGTTTATATATATTGGCGATTGAACCTGTGTCCATTGATTCGTTTGCAAACGTTTTCGCCCATCTGAGTGTTGCCTTTTTCCATTCCCTTTTTTTAACAAAGAAAGAAAGAAAGCAAAAGAAGCAGAACACTAATGTGCGTGAAATATGCCTCTTGAAATTGTCGTTTTGAAATATGGACGTCTTTTGAATTTTTTGGTCGATATATGACCCCAGGAATTGTTTTCAGGGCAGGTGTCATTTACAGGCCTGTAATGATTTTGAATATCCACTGACCAATAGTGCTGGGATTAAGGCTGCAGTTGTGTGAAACGGCCACATGGTGGCAGCAGTTCTCCCTTACCAAATCTGGTTACTAGGGCAGCAGAGCATCAATGGAAGTCGCGTTCTAGATTGGAATTTAGAACGGAATGTGCCAGGAGAAAGCCCCTCAAGTTTGTCTCACTACTTCTTGTTCGTGTTTTTAATTTAATTTTTTATTTTTATTACAGCAAGTTTGATTACAACGTTTGGCCTTTTGTAGGTGTGCAAGATGTGTTTCTTTTACACATATACATATGTCTGTTCTTCCTGGGATCCTTTTCCCATGTACGTTATGACAGAATGTTGAGTAGTCTTCCCCTGGTATTCCGTAGGTCTTTGGTGATTATATATTTCACCTGTGTTTGTATATGTCTGTTAACCCCAATATCGTAATGAATCCAATCCTCACACTTTCCATTGGTGAACCATAAGTGTGTTTAATGAATCTGTGATTGCCCTTCTCCGTGGAAATATCTGCCCTGGTATCCATTTTTAGGTAACACCTATAAGTGATATGATACGATATGTGTCTTTCACTTTCTGACTTACTACAAGTCACGTGATTACCTCTCGACTCATCTACGGTGCTGCAAACGGCATTGTGTCCTTTTTTCCCTTGGCGAATATTCTGTCTTAGCGAGGTCCATTTTCTGCAATGTGATTCCCTGAGGGCTGAGGATTAGCTGACCTGGGCAGCCTGACCCTGCCGGCAAGCCCTGCCCAGGTGTGCCTGGGTTGAGGTCAATATAAACAGCACTCCAGGCAGCAATAGCTCCTGCAGCTGTGCCTGACTCCATATTCTCTGCCCCGTCAGCAGTCTCGGGGCTCTGCTGGTGGGAGGGTGTGAGTGTCCATGGCTTTGTGGGTGGCCCGGTGTGAGTGGGGCTCTGCTGGACTTTCTGCAGGAGTTGCCAGGCTGCCACCTGTAAAGAAGACGATGTGTCACCCATAACTTCCACTGGAATTTCTCTCCGGGCTGAGGTGAGGAAGGAAAAAAAGGAGTGGGGGCCGGGACAGGAGGGGTATCTCAGGCAGGGAATTGGAAAGCTTCCAGAAGAGCGCCCGGGGCCAGGACCATCCTGGCTGGCCTGCAGGCACCAAGTTGGCCTGCGTGCTGTCGCTGGTGTGGCTCCACGGCCCTTCCTCTAGGCTTTCAAGCCCTTGTACATATTCAGGTGTTTTACCTGGGAAGGGTGGGAACAGTTCAGCAGCAGCTGGCCTGGGGCTCAGTTCACGTTTACTCACAGAGTCCTCGGCACGGTCCCCAAGGATTGCAATGAGGATGCTCCTTGCGTGGGGGGGCGGAGCTGCTGGCAGTATGGGAGATGATTCCCCACCTCTGACCAATTTCAGAATTGTTTACCACTGGAGCAAGTGCCTTGGTAGTGTTTTCCTCTCTATAACTGTTAGGTTCAGGTATTTTTTTTCTTTTTCGGTGCCAGTTACATTCTGTTCTTCCTTTATGTATTTATAGATATAAGCATGGAAATAATTCATTCATATAAATACATCTGTGTGAATGGAAGAACTTCTTTCTGTTTTATTTATAAATTTTATTTTTAAAAATTTTGAAATTTAAGTTTATTTATTTATTTTATACAGCAGGTTATTATTAGTTATCTATTTTATGCATATACATGCATACAGGTCAATCCCAATCTCCCAACTCATCCCACCACCACCACCCCATGGCTTCCCCCACTTGGTGTCCATACGTTTGTTCTCTACCTCTGTGTCTCTATTTCTGCCCTGCAAACCAGTTCATCTGTACCATTTTTCTAGGTTCCACATATAGGCATTAATATACAATATTTGTTTTTCTCTTTCTGACTTACTTCATTCCGTATGACAGTCTCTAGATCCATCCACTTCTCTACAAATGACCCAGTTTCATTCCTTTTTATGGCTGAGTAATATTCCATTTTATATATGTACCACATCTTTATCCATTCGCCTGTCTGTGGGCATTTAGGTTGCTTCCATTAGCTGGCTATTGTAAATAGTGCTGCAATGAACATTGTTGTGAATGTGTCTTTGTGATTTATGGTTTTCTCTGGGTATATGCCCAGAAGTGGGATTGCTTGATCTTATGGTAATTCTCCTTTTAGTTTTTTAAAGGAACCTCCATACTCTTCTCCATAGTGACTGTATCAATTTACATTCCCACCAATAGTGGAAGGGGGTTCCTTTTGTCCACACCCTCCCCAGAATTTGTTGTTTGTAGATTTTCGGATGATGCCGATTCTAACAGGTGTGAGGTCTTACCTCATGGTAGTTTTGATTTGCATTTCTCTAATAATTAGTGATGTTGAGCAGCTTTTCATGAGCGTCTTGGCCATCTCTGTGTCTTCTTTGAAGAAACGTCTATTTAGATCTTCTGCCCATTTTTGTATTGGGTTGTTTGTTTTATTAATATTAAGCTTCATGAGCTGTTTATATATATTGGCGATTGAACCTGTGTCCATTGATTCGTTTGCGAACGTTTTCGCCCATCTGAGGGTTGCCTTTTTCCATTCCCTTTTTTTTAACAAAGAAAGAAAGAAAGCAAAAGAAGCAGAACACTAATGTGCGTGAAATATGCCTCTTGAAATTGTCGTTTTGAAATATGGACGTCTTTTGAATTTTTTGGTCGATATATGACCCCAGGAATTGTTTTCAGGGCAGGTGTCATTTACAGGCCTGTAATGATTTTGAATATCCACTGACCATTAGTGCTGGGATTAAGGCTGCAGTTGTGTGAAACGGCCACATGGTGGCAGCAGTTCTCCCTTACCAAATCTGGTTACTAGGGCAGCAGAACCTCAATGGATGTCGCGTTCTAGATTGGAATTTAGAACAGAATGTGCCAGGAGAGAGCCCCTCAAGTTTGTCTCACTACTTCTTGTTCGTGTTTTTAATTTAATTTTTTATTTTTTATTACAGCAAGTTTGATTACAACGTTTGGCTTGTTGTAGGTGTTCAAGATGTGTTTCTTTTACACATATACATATGTCTGTTCTTCCTGGGATCCTTTTCCCATGTACGTTATGGCAGAATGTTGAGTAGTCTTCCCTTGGTATTCCGTAGGTCTTTCGTGATTATATATTTCACCTGTGTTTATATATGTCTGTTAACCCAAATATCGTAATGAATCCAATCCTCACACCTTTCCATTGGTGAACCATAAGTGTGTTTAATGAATCTTTGATTGCCCTTCTCCGTGGAAATATCTGCCCTGGTATCCATTTTTAGGTAACACCTATAAGTGATATGATATGATATGTGTCTTTCACTTTCTGACTTACTACAAGTCACGTGATTACCTCTCGACTCATCTACGGGGCTGCAAATGGCATTGTGTCCTTTTTTTCCTTGGCAAATATTCTGTCTTAGCGAGGTCCATTTTCTGCAATGTGATTCCCTGAGGGCTGAGGATTAGCTGACCTGGGCAGCCTGACACTGCCGGCAAGCCCTCCCCAGGTGTGCCTGGGTTGAGGTCAATATAAACAGCACTCCAGGCAACAATAGCCCTTGCAGCTGTGCCTGACTCCATATTCTCTGCCCCGTCAGCAGTCTCGGGGCTGTGCTGGTGGGAGGGTGTGAGTGTCCACGGCTTTGTGGGTGGCCCGGTGTGAGTGGGGCTCTGCTGGACTTTCTGCAGGAGTTGCCAGGCTGCCACCTGTAAAGAAGACGATGTGTCACCCATAACTTCCACTGGAATTTCTCTCCGGGCTGAGGTGAGGAAGGAAAAAAAGGATTGGGGGCCGGGACAGGATGGGTATCTCAGGCAGGGAAATGGAAAGCTTCCAGAAGAGCGCCCGGGGCCAGGACCATCCTGGCTGGCCTGCAGGCACCAAGTTGGTCTGCGTGCTGTCGCTGGTGTGGCTCCACGGCCCTTCCTCTAGGCTTTCAAGCCCTTGTACATATTCAGGTGTTTTACCTGGGGAGGGTGTGAACAGTTCAGCAGCAGCTGGCCTGGGGCTCAGATCACGTTTACTCACAGAGGCCTCGGCACGGTCCCCCAGGATTGCAATGAGGACGCTCCTTGCGTGGGGGGGAGGGGCTGCTGGCAGTATGGGAGATGATTCCCCACCTCTGACCAATTTCAGAATTGTTTACCACTGGAGCAAGTGCCTTGGTAGGGTTTTCCTCTCTATAACTGTTAGGTTCAGGTATTTTTTTTCTTTTTCAGTCCCAGTTACATTCTGTTCTTCTTTTATGTATTTATAGATATAAGCATGGAAATAATTCATTCATATAAATACATTTGTGTGAATGGAAGAACATTTTTCTCTTTTATTTTTAAATTTTATTTTTAAAAATTTTGAAATTTAAGTTTATTTATTTATTTTATACAGCAGGTTATTATTAGTTATCTATTTTATGCATATACATGTATACAAGTCAATCCCAATCTCCCAACTCATCCCACCACCACCACCCCATGGCTTCCCCCACTTGGTGTCCATACGTTTGTTCTCTACCTGTGTGTCTCTATTTCTGCCCTGCAAACCAGTTCATCTGTACTATTTTTCTAGGTTCCACATATAGGCATTAATATACAATATTTGTTTTTCTCTTTCTGACTTACTTCATTCCGTATGACAGTCTCTAGATCCATCCACTTCTCTACAAATGACCCAGTTTCATTCCTTTTTATGGCTGAGTAATATTCCATTTTATATATGTACCACATCTTTATCCATTCGCCTGTCTGTGGGCATTTAGGTTGCTTCCATTAGCTGGCTATTGTAAATAGTGCTGCAATGAACATTGTGGTGAATGTGTCTTTGTGATTTATGGTTTTCTCTGGGTATATGCCCAGAAGTGGTATTGCTTGATCCTATGGTAATTCTCCTTTTAGTTTTTTAAAGGAACCTCCATACTCTTCTCCATAGTGACTGTATCAATTTACCTTCCCACCAATAGTGGAAGGGGGTTCCTTTTGTCCACACCCTCCCCAGAATTTGTTGTTTGTAGATTTTCGGATGATGCCGATTCTAACAGGTGTGAGGTCTTACCTCATTGTAGTTTTGATTTGCATTTCTCTAATAATTAGTGATGTTGAGCAGCTTTTCATGAGCGTCTTGGCCATCTCTGGGTCTTCTTTGAAGAAACGTCTCTTTAGATCTTCTGCCCATTTTTGTATTGGGTTGTTTGTTTTATTAATATTAAGCTTCATGAGCTGTTTATATATATTGGCGATTGAACCTGTGTCCATTGATTCGTTTGCGAACGTTTTTGCCCATCTGAGGGTTGCCTTTTTCCATTCCCTTTTTTTTAACAAATAAAGAAAGAAAGCAAAAGAAGCAGAACACTAATGTGCGTGAAATATGCCTCTTGAAACTGTCGTTTTGAAATATGGACGTCTTTTGAATTTTTTGGTCGATATATGACCCCAGGAATTGTTTTCAGGGCAGGTGTCATTTACAGGCCTGTAATGATTTTGAATATCCACTGACCATTAGTGTTGGGATTAAGGTTGCAGTTGTGTGAAACGGCCACATGGTGGCAGCAGTTCTCCCTTACCAAATCTGGTTACTAGGGCAGCAGAGCCTCAATGGAAGTTGTGGTCTAGATTGGAATTTAGAACGGAATGTGCCAGGAGAAAGCCCCTCAAGTTTGTCTCACTACTTCTTGTTCGTATTTTTAATTTAATTTTTTATTTTTTATTACAGCAAGTTTGATTACAACGTTTGGCCTTTTGTAGGTGTGCAAGATGTGTTTCTTTTACACATATACATATGTCTGTTCTTCCTGGGATCCTTTTCCCATGTACGTTATGATAGAATGTTGAGTAGTCTTCCCTTGGTATTCCGTAGGTCTTTGGTGATTATATATTTCACCTGTGTTTGTATATGTCTGTTAACCCCAATATCGTAATGAATCCAATCCTCACACCTTTCCATTGGTGAACCATAAGTGTGTTTAATGAATCTGTGATTGCCCTTCTCTGTGGAAATATCTGCACTGGTATCCATTTTTAGGTAACACCTATAATGATATGATACGGTATGTGTCTTTCACTTTCTGACTTACTACAAGTCACGTGATTACCTCTCGACTCATCTACGTTGCTGCAAATGGCATTGTGTCCTTTTTTCCCTTGGTTTCTATTCTGCCTTATTGAGGTCCATTTTCAAGAATGTGATTCCCTGAGGGTTGTGGATAAGCTGACCTAGGCAGCCTGACCCTGCCTGCCGGCCCTCCCCAAGTGTGCCTGGTTGAGGTCAATATAAAGAGTGCTACAGGCAGCAATAGCCCCTGAAGCTGTGCCTGACTCCATATTCTCTGCCCAGTCAGCAGTCTCGGGGCTCTGCTGTTGGGAGGGAGTGAGGGGCCACGGCTCTGTGGGTGGCCCGGTGTGAGTGGGGCTCTGCTGGCCTTTCTTCAGTAGTTGCCAGGCTGCCATCTGTAAAGAAGATGATGTGTCGCCCATACCATCTGCTGGAATTTATCTCCGGACAGAGGTGAGGAAGGAAAAAAGCAGTGGGGGCCGGGACAGGAGGGGTATCTCAGGCAGGGAAATGGAAAGCTTCCAGAAGAGCGCCCGTGGCAAGGACACTCCTAGCTGGCCTGCAGGCACCAAGTTGGCCTGCGTGCTCTCGCTGGTGTGGCTCCACCGCCCTTCCTCTAGTCTTTCAAGCCCTTGTACATATTCAGGTGTTTTACCTGGGAAGGGTGGGTACAGTTCAGCAGCAGCTGGCCTGGGGCTCAGCTCACGTTTACTCACAGATGCCTCAGCACGGTCCCACAGCTTTGCAATGAGGACGCTCCTTGCATGGGGGGTGGGTTGCTGGCTGAATTGGAGATGTTTCCCCACCTCTGACCAATTTCAGAATTGTTTACCCCTGGAGCAAGTGCCCTGATAGGGTTTTCCTCTGTATAACTAGTGGGTTCAGGTTTTTTTTTTTCTTTTATGGTTCAAGTTAGATTTTATTCCTCTTTTATGTATTTATAGATATAAGCATGGAAATAATTCATTCCTATAAATACATCTGTGTGAAGGGAAGAACTTTTTTCTGTTTCATTGTGAAATTTTATTTTTTAAAATTTTGAAATTTAATTTTATTTACTTTTTTATACAGCAGGTTATTATTAGTTATGTATTTTATACATATACATGTATACAGGTCAATCTCAATCTCCCAACTCATCCCACCACCAACACCCCATGGCTTCCCACACTTGGTGTCCATACGTTTGTTCTCTACCTCTGTGTCTCTATTTCTTCCCTGCAAACCAGTTCAACTGTACCATATTTTAGTTTCCCCATATATGCATTAATATACAATATTTGTTTTCTTCTTTCTGACTTACTTCATTCTGTATGACAGTCTCTAGATCCATCGATTTCTCTACAAATGACCCAGTTTTATTCCTTTTTATGGCCGAGTAATATTCCATTTGATATATGGACACCATCTTTATCCATTCATTTCTCTGTGGGCATTTAGTTTGCTTCCATTACCTGCCTATTGTAAATAGTGGTGCAAAGAACATTGTGGTGACTGTGCCTTTTTGATTTATGGTTTTCTCTGGGTATATGCCCAGAAGTTGGATTGCTGGATCAGTTGGTATTTCTATTTCTTGATTTTTAAAGGAAACTCCATACTGTTCTCCATAGTGACTGTATAAATTTACATTCCCATCAATAGTGGAATATGGCTCCTTTTGTCCACACCCTCCCCAGAATTTGTTGTTTGTAGATTTTCTGATGATGACGATTCTAACAGGTGTGAGGTGATACCTCATTGTAGTTTTGAGTTGCACTTCTCAAATAATTAGTGATGTTGAGGAGCTTTTCATGTGCGTCTTGGCCATCTCTGTGTCTTCTTTGAAGAAACGTCTCTTTAGATCTTCTGCCCATTTTTGTATTGGGTTGTTTGTTTTTTTAATATTAAGCTGCATGAGTTGTTTATATATATTGGAGATTAAACCTTTGTCCATTGATTCGTTTGCAACAATTTTCGCACATTCTGAGGGATGCCTTTTTCCATTCCCGTTTTTTTAACCAAAAAAGACAGAAAGAAAAACAAGCAGAACACTAATGTGTTTAAAATATGCCTTTTGAAACGGTCGTTTTGAAATATGGACGTCCTTTGAATTTTTTGGTCGATATGTGACCCCAGGATTTGTTTTCTGGGCAGGTGTCATTTACAGGCCTGCAATGATTTTGAATATCTACTGACCATTAGCGCTGGGATTAAAGCTGCTGTTTTGTGAAAGGGCCACAAGGTGGCAGCAGTTCTGCCTTACCAAATCTGGTTACTAGGGCAACAGAGCCTCAAAGGAAGTCGTGTTCTAGATTGGAATTTAGAATGGAATGTGCCAGGAGAAAGCCCCTCAAGTTTCTCTCACTCCTTCTTGCACGTGTTTTTAATTTAATTTTTTATTTTTTGTTACAGCAAGTTTGATTACAATGTTTGGCTTGTTGAAGGTGTGGAAGATGTGGTTCTTTTACACATATACAGATGTCTGTTCTTCCTGGGATCCTTTTCCCATGTACGTTATGACAGAATGGTGAGTAGTCCTCTCTTGGTTTTCCGTAGGTCTTTGGTGATTATATATGTCACCTGTGTTTGTATATATCTGTTAACCCCAATATCGTAATGAAACCAATCCTCACACCTTTCCATTGGTGAACCTTAAGTTTGTTTAATGAATATGTCGTTGCACTTCTCCATGGAAATATCTACCCTCGTATCCATTTTTAGGTTACACCTATAAGTGACATGATATGATATGTGTCTTTCACTTTCTGACTTACTACAAGTCACGTGATTACCTCTAGACTCATCTATGGTGCTGCAAATGGCATTGTGTCCTTATTTTCGTTGGCTTCTATACTGCCTTAGCGAGGTCCATTTTCAACAATGTGATTCCCTGAGGTTTGTGGATTAGGTGACCTGGGCAGCCTTACCCTGCTGGCCGGTCATCCCCAGGTGTGCCTGGTTGAGGTCAATATAAACAGCGCTCCAGGCAGCAATAGCCCCTGAAGCTGTGCCTGACTCCATATTCTCTGCCCCGTCAGCAGTCTCGGGGCTGTGTTGGTGGGAGGGAGTGAGGGGCCACAGCTTTGTGGGTGGTCTGGTGTGAGTGGGGCTCTGCTGGCTTTTCTGCAGGAGTTGCCAGGCTGCCACCTGTAAAGAAGAGGATTTGTCACCCATAACTTTCGCTGGAATTTCTCTCGGGACAGAGGTGAGGAAGGAAAAAAGCAGTGGGGGCCGGGACAGGAGGGGTATCTGAGGCAGGGCAATGGAAAGATACTGAAGAGTGCCCGGGGTCAGGACCACACTGGATGGCCTGCAGGCACCAAGTAGGCCTGCGTGCTGTCGCTGGTGTGGTTCCGTGGATCTTCGTCTAGGCTTTTAAGCCCTTGTACGTATTCAGGTGTTTTACCTGGGAAGGGTGGGAACATTTCAGCAGCAGCTGTCCTGGGGCTCAGCTCACGTTTACTCACAGATGCCTCGGCACGGTCCCCCAGCTTTGCAATGAGGACGCTCCTTGCGTGGGGGGGGGTTGCTGTCTGTATGGGAGATGGTTCCCCACCTCTGACCAATTTCAGAATTGTTTACCACTGGAGCAAGTGCGTGACAGGGTTTTTCTCTGTATAACTGGTTGGTTCAGGTTTTTTTTTTTCTTTTATGGTTTAAGTTAAATTTTATTCCTCTTTTATGTATTTATAGATATAATCATGGAATTAATCATTCCTATAAATACATCTGTGTGAAGGGAAGAAAGTTTTTCTGTTTTCTGTTTAAATTTTATTTTTTAAAATTTTGAAATTTAATTTTATTTATTTTTTTATACAAAAGGTTTTTATTAGTTATATAT
Source organism: Mesoplodon bidens (assembly GCF_964165515.1). Lineage (NCBI taxonomy): Eukaryota > Metazoa > Chordata > Mammalia > Artiodactyla > Ziphiidae > Mesoplodon > Mesoplodon bidens. The sequence continues at coordinate 960,186 of NW_027671711.1, read as the reverse complement.
TTTATGCATATACATGTAAACAGGTCAATCCCAATCTCCCATCTCATCCCACCACCACCACCCCATGGCTTCCCACACTTGGTGTCCATACGTTTTTTCTCTACCTCTGTGTCTCTATTTCTTCCCTGCAAACCAGTTCATCTGTCCCATTTTTTTGGTTCCACATATATGCATTAATATACAATATTTGTTTTCCTCTTTCTGACTTACTTCATTCTGTATGACAGTCTCTATATCCATCGATGTCTCTACAAATGACCCAGTTTCATTCCTTTTTATTGCTGAGTAATATTCCATTTTATATATGTACCACATCTTTATCCATTCATCTGTTTGTGGGCATTTATGTTGCTTCCCTTACCTGGCTACTGTAAATAATGCTGCAATGATCATTGTGGTGAATGTGCCTTTTTGATTTATGGTTTTCTCTGGGTATATGCCCAGAAGTGGGATGGCTGGATCAGATGGTAATTCTATTTCTAGTTTTTTTAAGGAAACTCCACACTGTTCTCCATAGTGACTGTATCAATTTACATTTCCACCAATAGTGGAAGAGGGATCCTTTTGTCCACACCCTCCCCAGAATTTGTTTTTTGTAGGTTTTCTGATGATTCCGATTCTAACAGGTGTGAGGTGATACCTCATTGTAGTTTTGATTTGCATTTCTCTCATAATTAGTGTTGTTGAGCAGATTTTCATGTGCGTCTTGGCCATCATTTTGTCTTCTTTGAAGAAAAGTCTATTGAGATCTTCTGCCCATTTCTGTATTGGGAGGGTGGTGGGAGGGTCAGGCTACGTGCTGACGCACGTGTCAGTGCCTGCGTAAGGGCCAGGAGTAGTGTACAGCGTAGGGTAAGGTGTAGGTCTTGTGGTGCCTTTCCATTCAGGGCTAGGTTTAGGGTATGGGAACGGCAAGGCTTAGGGAACAGGTGAGGGTACAGAAACATGGGAGCGTCTGGCTACGTGCAGACGCATGGGTCAGTGCCAGCGTACAGGCCAGGAGTAGGCTATGGCGTAGGGTATGGTATAGGGCAAGTTGTGGGTCTCTGTTCTGGGCTCGAATTAGGGTTAGGGAATGGCAAGGATTAGGGCACACGTGAGGGTACGGAAACGTGGGACGGTCAGGCTACGTTCTTTCGCACGGTTCAGTGCCAGCGTACGGGCCAGGAGTAGGGTACGGCATAGCGTAAAGTTTAGGGCTGGGGGTGGGTTTCCGTTCCGGGATATGGTTAGGGTTACAGAACGACAAGCCTTAGGGCACAGGTGCGGGTACGGAAACGTGGGAGGTTCAGGCTATCTGCTGACACACGGGTTAGTGACAGCGTACAGGGCAGGAGTAGGCAATGGCGTAGGGTAAGGTGTAGGGCTGGTGGTGCGTTTCCTTTCTGGGCGAGGGTAAGGGTTAGGGAACGGCAAGGCTTAGGGCCCAAGTGAGGGTAGGTAAAAGTTGGAGTGTCAGGCTACGTGCTGACGCACAGGGCAGTGCCAGGTTACAGGCCAGGAGTAGGCTACAGCATAGGTAAAGGGTAGCGCTGGTGTTGGGTTTCAGTTCTGGGCTAGGGTTAGGGTTAGGGAACGGCAAGGCTTAGGGCACAGGTGAGGGTACTGAAACGTGGGAGGGTCAGGCTGCGTGCGGAAGCACGGGTCAGTGCCAGCGTATGGGCAAGGAGTAGGCTACGGCATAGGGTAAGGTGTAGAGCTGGTGGTGGGTTTCCGTTCCAGTCTAGGGTTAGGGTTACGGAACGACAAGGTTTACGGGACAGGTGAGGGTACGGAAACGTGGGAGGGTCAGTCTACGTGGGGACGCACGGGTCAGTGCCAGCGTACAGGCCAGGAGTAGGCAACGGCTTAGGGTAAGGTGTAGGGCTGGTGGTGGGTTTCTGTTCCGGGCTAGGGTTAGGGTTAGGGAACGGCATGGCTTAGGGCACAGGTGAGCATACAGAAACGTGGGAGGGACAGGCTTCATGCTGACTCACGGGTCAGTGCCAGCGTATGGGCCAAGAGTAGGATACGGCGTAGGGTAAGGTGTAGGGCTGGTGGTAGGTTTCCGTCCGGGCTAGGGTTATGGTTAGGGAACGGTAAGGCTTAGGGCCCAGGTGATGGTACAGAAACGTGGGAGGTTCAGGATATGTGCTGACGCATGTGTCAGTGCCAGCGTACGGGCGAGGATTATGGTACGGCGTAGTGTAAGGTGTAGGGCTGGTGGTGCATTACTGTTCTGGGCTACGGTTAGGGCTAGGGAACCGCAAGGCTTAGGGAACAGGTGAGTGTACGGAAACGTGGGAGGGTCAGGCAACGTGCTGACGCACGGGAAAGTGCCAGCGTACGGGCCAGAAATAGGGTACGGCATAGCGTAAGGTTTAGGTCTGGGGGTGGGTTTCCGTTCCGGGATATGGTTAGGGTTACAGAACGACAAGCCTTAGGGCACAGGTGCCGGTACGGAAACGTGGGAGGTTCAGGCTATGTGCTGACACACGGGTTAGTGCCAGTGTACAGGGCAGGAGTAGGCAACGGCGTAGGGCAAGGTGTAGGGCTGGTGGTGCGTTTCCTTTCTGGGCTATGGTTAGGGTTAGGGAACGGCAAGGATTAGGGCACAAGTGAGGGTAGGTAAAAGTGGGAGTGTCAGGCTACGTGCTGACGCACAGGGCAGTGCCAGCTTACGGGCCAGGAGTAGGGAACGGCATAGGTAAGGGGTAGCGCTGGAGTTGGGTTTCCGTTCCGGGATAGGGTTAGTGTTAGGGAATGGCAAGGCTTAGGGCACAGGTGAGGGTACGGAAACGTGGGAAGGTCAGGCTACGTGCGGAAGCAGGTGTCAGTGCCAGCGTATGTGCAAGGAGTAGACTACGGCATAGGGTAAGGTGTAGAGCTGGTGTTGGGTTTCCGTTCCAGGCTAGGGTTAGGGTTAGGGAACGACAAGGTTTACAGGACAGGTGAGGGTACGGAAACGTGGGAGGGACAGGCTACGTGGTGACGCACGGGTCAGTGCCAGCGTACAGTCCAGGAGTACGCAACGGCTTAGGGTAAGGTGTAGGGCTGGTGGTGGGTTTCTGTTCCGGGCTAGGGTTAGGGTTAGGGAATGGCAAGGCTTAGGGCACAGGTGAGGGTACAGAAACGTGGGAGGGTCAGGCTACGTGCTGACGCACGTGTCAGTGCCAGCGTACGGGCCAGGAGTACCGTACGGTGTAGCGTAAAGTTTAGGGCTGGTGGTGGGTTTCCGTTCTGGGGTTGGGTTAAGGTTAGGGAACAGCAAGGCTTAGGGAACAGGTGAAGGTACGGAAACGTGGGAGGGTCAGGCTATGTGCTGACGCACAGGTCAGTGCCAGCGTACGGGCCAGGAGTAGGGTACGGCGTAGGGTAAGGTGTAGGGCTGGTGGTGGGTTAACATTCCGGGTTAGGGATAGGTTTAGGGAACGGTAAGGCTTTGGGCACAGGTGAGGGTACGGAAACGTGGGAAAGTCAGGCTACGTGCTGATGCACAGATCAGTGCCAGGTTACGTGACAGGATTAGGCTATGGCATAGGGTAAGGTTTAGGGCTGGTGGTGGGTTTCCGTTCATGGCTAGGGTTAGGGTTAGCGAACGGCAAGGCTTAGGGCACAGGTGAGGGTACGGAAACGTGTGAGGGGCAGGCTACATGCTGACGAACGGGTCAGTGCCAGCATACTGGCTAGGAGTTGGCTACGGCGTAGGGTAAGCTTTAGGGCTGGTGGTGGATTTCCTTTCCGGGCTAGGGTTAGGGTTAGGAAATGGCCAGGCTTAGGGCACAGGTGAGGTTACGGAAACATGGGAGGGTCAGGCTACGTGCTGACGCACAGGTCAGTGACAGCGTCCGGGCCAGGTGTAGGCTACGGCGTAGGGAAAGGTGTAGTTCCGGTGGTGGGTTTCCGTTCCAGGCTATGGTTAGGGTTAGCGAACGGCAAGGCTTAAGGCACAGGCGAGGGTACAGAAACGTGGGAGGGTCAGGCTACGTGCTCACGCACGGGTCAGTGCCAGCTTCCGGGCAGGAGTAGGCTTCAACGTAGGGTAAGTTGTAGGGCTGCTGGTGCATCTACGTTTCGAGCTAGAGTTATGGTTAGGGAACGGCAATTTTTAGGGCACAGGTGAGTGTACGGCAACGTGGGAGAGGTAGGCTACGTGCAGACGGACGGTTCAGTGCCAGCGTACGGGCCAGGAGTAGTGTACGGCGTAGGGTGAGGTGTAGGGCTGGTGGTGGGATTCCGTACAGGGCTAGGGTTAGGGAACAGCAAGGCTTAGGGCACAGGTGAGGGTACGTAAACGTGGGAGAGGCCGGCTACGTGCTGACACATGGGTCAGTGCCAGCGTACGGGCCACGAGTATGCTACGGCGTAGGCTATGGTATAGGGCTTTTGGTGGATTTCCTTTCCGGGCTAGGGTTAGGGTTAGGGAACTGCAAGTCTTAGGGCACAGGTTAGGGTACGGAAACGTGGGAGGGTCAGGCTACGTGCTGACGCACGGGTCAGTTGCAGCATACGGGCCAGGAGTAGGGTAAGGCGTAGGGTTAGGTTTAGGGCTGGCGGTGGGTTTCCGTTTTGGGCTAGTGTTAGGGTTAGGGAACGGCAAGGCTTAGGGAACAGGTGAGGGTATGGAAACTTGGGAGGGTCAGGCTACGTGCTGACGCACGGGTAAGTGTCAGCGTACGGGCCAGTTGTAGGGTACGGCATAGGGTAAAGTTTAGGGCTGGGGGTGGGTTTACGTTCCGGGATAGGGTTAGGGTTAGAGAACGACAAGCCTTAGGGCACAGGTGGGGGTACGGAAACGTGGGAGGTTCAGGCTATGTGCTGACGCACGGGTTAGTGCCAGCGTACAGGGCAGGAGTACGCAACGGCGTAGGGCAAGGTGTAGGGCTGGTGGTGCGTTTCCTTTCTGAGCTATGGTTAGGGTTAGGGAACGGCAAGGATTAGGGCACAAGTGATGGTAGGTAAAAGTGGGAGTGTCAGGCTACGTGCTGACGCACAGGGCAGTGCCAGCTTACGGGCCAAGTGTAGGGAACGGCATAGGTAAGGGGTAGCGCTGGAGTTGGGTTTCCGTTCCGGGATAGGGTTAGTGTTAGGGAATGGCAAGGCTTAGGGCACAGGTGAGGGTACGGAAACGTGGGAAGGTCAGGCTACGTGCGGAAGCAGGTGTCAGTGCCAGCGTATGTGCAAGGAGTAGACTACGGCATAGGGTAAGGTGTAGAGCTGGTGTTGGGTTTCCGTTCCAGGCTAGGGTTAGGGTTAGGGAACGACAAGGTTTACGGGACAGGTGAGGGTACGGAAACGTGGGAGGGACAGGCTACGTGGTGACGCACGGGTCAGTGCCAGCGTACGGGCCAGGAATAGGGAACAGCGTAAGGTATGGTGTAAGGCTGGTGGTGGGTTTCCATTCCGGGCTAGGGTTAGGGTTAGTGAACGGCAAGGCTTAGGGCACAGGTGAGGGTACGGAAACGTGGGAGGGTCGGGCTAAGTGTTGACGCACGGGTCAGTGCCAGCGTATGGGCCAGGAGTAGTCTACGGCGTAGTGTATGGTGTAGGGCTGTTGGTGGATTTCCGCTCCAGGCTAGGTTTAGGGTTAGGGTTAGGGAACGGCAAGGCTTAGGGCACAGTTGAGGGTACGGAAACGTGGGAGGGTCAGGCTACGTGCTGACACACGGGTCAGTGCCAGCGTACGGGCCAGTAATAGGGAACAGCGTAAGGTATGGTGTAAGGCTGGTGGTGGGTTTCCATTCCGGGCTAGGGTTAGGGTTAGTGAACGGCAAGGCTTAGGACACAGGTGAGGGTACGGAAACGTGGGAGGGTCGGGCTAAGTGCTGACGCACGGGTCAGTGCCAGCGTACGGGCCAGGAGTAGGCAACGGCGTAGGATAAAGTGTAGGGCTGGTGGTGGATTTGCGTTCTGCGCTAGGGTTAGGGTTAGGGAACGGCAAGGCTTAGGGCGCAGGTCAGGGAACGGAAACGCGGGTGGGTAAGGCTACGTGCTGATGAGCGGGTCAGTGCCAGAGTACAGGCCAGGAGTAGGCAACGGCATATGGTAAGGTGTAGGGCTGGTGGTGGCTTTCCGTATAGGGCTAGGGTTACGGTTAGGGAACGGCAAGTCTTAGGAAACAGGTGAAGGTACGGAAACGTGTGAGGTTCAGGCTACGTGCTGTCGCACGGGTCAGTGCCAGCGTATGGGCCAGGTGTAGGCAACGGCGTAAGGTAAGGTGTTGGGCTGGTGGTTGGTTTCCGTTCCAGGCTAGGGTTAGGGTTAGGGAACGGCAAGGCTTAGCTCACAGGTGAGGGTACGGAAACGTGGGAGGGACGGGCTACGTGCTGACGCACTGGTCAGTGCCAGCATACGGGCCAGGAGTAGGCAACGTCATAGCATACAGTGTAGGGCTGGTGGTGGATTTGCGTTCCGGGCTAGGGTTAGGGTTAGGGAAAGGCAAGGCTTAGGGCACAGGTGAAGGTATGGAAACGTGGGAGGGTCAGGCTACGAGCTGACGCACGTTTCAGTGCCAGCGTACGGGTCAGGAGTAGGGTACGGCGTAATATAAGGTGTAGGGCTTGTGCTGGGTTTCTATTCCGGGCTAGGGTGAGGGTTAGGGAACGGCAAGGCTTAGGGCACAGGTGAGGGTACGGAAACTTGGGAGGGTCAGGCTACGTGCTGTCGCACTGTTCAGTGCCAGCGTACGGGCCAGGAATAGGGTACGGCGTAAGGTAAAGTGTAGGGCTGGTGGTGGGTTTCTAATCCGGTCTAGGGTTAGGGTTAGGGAACGGCAAGTCTTAGGGCAAAGGTGAGGGTACGGAAACGTGGGAGGGTCAGGCTACGTGCTGACGCACGGGTCAGTGCCAGCGTACGGGCCAGGAGTAGGCAACGGCGTAGGATAAAGTGTAGGGCTGGTGGTGGATTTGTGTTCTGGGCTAGGGTTAGGGTTAGGGAACGGCAAGGCTTAGGGCACTGGTCAGGGAACGGAAACACGGGAGGGTAAGGCTACGTGCTGATGCAAGGGTCAGTGCCAGAGTACAGGCCAGGAGTAGGCAACGGCGTACGGTAAGGTGTAGGGCTGGTGGTAGGTTACCGTTCCGGGCTAGGGTTTGTGTTAGGGAACGGCAAGGCTTAGGGCACAGGTGAGGTTACAGAAACGTGGGATGGTCAGGCTACATGCTGACGCACGTGTCAGTGCCAGCGTACGGGCCACGAGAAGGCAACGACGTAAGGTAAGATGTAGGGCTTGTGGTTGGTTTCCGTTCCAGGCTAGGGTTAGGGTAAGGGAACGGCAAGGCTTAGGGCACAGGTGAGGGTACGGAAACGTGGGAGGGTCAGGCTACATGCTGACGCACTGTTCAGTGCCAGCGTACGGGCCAGGAATTGGTTACGGCGTAAGGTAAGGTGTAGGGCTGGTGGTGATTTTCAGTTCGGGGCTAGGGTTAAAGTTAGGGAACGGCAAGTCTTAGGGCACTGGTGAGGTTACGGAAACGTGGGAGGGTCAGGCTACGTGCTGACGCACGGGTCAGTGCCAGCGTACGGGTCAGTAGTAGGGTACGGCGTAAGGTATTGTGTAGGGCTGGTGGTGGGTTTCTATTCCGGGCTAGGGTTAGGGTTATGGAATGGCAAGGCTTAGGGCACATGTGAGGGTACGGAAACGTGGGAGAGTCGGGCTACGTGTTGACGCACGGGTCAGTGCCAGCGTATGGGACAGGAGTAGGCAACGGCGTAGGATAAAGTGTAGGGCTGGTGATGGATTTGCGTTCTGGGCTAGGGTTAGGGTTAGGGAACGGCAAGGCTTCGGGCACTGGTCAGGGTACGGAAACGCGGGAGGGTAAGGCTACGTGCTGATGCACGGGTCAGTGCCAGAGTACAGGCCAGGAGTAGGCAATGGCGTAGGGTAAGGTGTAGGGCTTGTGGTGGGTTTCCGTTCCGGGCTAAGGTTAGTGTTATGGAACGGCAAGGCTTAGGGCACAGGTGAGGGTACGGAAACGTGGGAGGGTCTGGGTACGTGCTGACGCACGTGTCAGTGCCAGCGTACGGGCCAGGAGTAGGCAACGGCGTAAGGTAAGGTGTAGGGCTGGTGGTTGGTTTCCGTTCCAGGCTAGGGTTAGGGTTAGGGAACGGCAAGGCTTAGTGCACAGGTGAGGGTACGGAAACGTGGGAGGGTCGGGCTACGTGCTGACGCACGGGTCAGTGCCAGCATACGGGCCAGGAGTAGGCAACGGCGTAGAATAAAGTGTACGGCAGGTGGTGGATTTGCGTTCTGGGCTAGCTTTAGGGTTAGGGAATGGCAAGGCTTAGGGCACAGGTCAGGTTACGGAAACGCGGGAGGGTAAGGCTACGTGCTGATGCACGGTTCAGTGCCAGCATACAGGCCAGGAGTAGGCAACGGCGTAGGGAAAGGTGTAGGGCTGGTGGTGGGTTTCCGTTCCGTGCTAGGGTTAAGGTTAGGGAACGGCAAGGCTTAGGGCACAGGTGAGGGTACATAAACGTGGGAGGGTCAGGCTACGTGCTGACGCACGGGTCAATGCCAGCGTACGGGCGAGGAGTAGGCAACGGCGTAAGGTAAGGTGAACGGCTGGTGGTTGGTTTCCGTACCAGGCTAGGGTAAGGGTTAGGGAACGGCAAGGCTTAGGGCACAGGTGAGGGTACGGAAACATGGGAGGGTCAGGCTACGTGCCGACGCACGGTTCAGTGCCAGCATACGGACCAGGAATAGGGAACGGCATAAGGTAAGTTGTAGGGCTGGTTGTGGGTTTCAGTTCAGAGCTAGGGTTAGGGTTAGGGAACGGCAAGGCTTAGGGCACAGATCAGGGTACGGAAACGCGGGAGGGTATGGCTACGTGCTGATGCACAGGTCAGTGCCAGAGTACAGGCCAGTAGTAGGCAACGGCGTAAGGTAAGGAGTAGGGCTGGTGGTTGTTTTCCGTTCCAGGCTAGGGTTAGGGAACGGCAAGGCTTAGGGCACAGGTGAGGGTACGGAAACGTGGGAGGGTCGGGCTACATGCTGACGCACGGGTCAGTGCCAGCGTACGGGCCAGGAGTAGGCAACGGCATAGGATAGAGTGTAGGGCTGGTGGTGGATTTGCGTTCCTGGCTAGGGTTAGGGTTAGGGAACGGCAAGGCTTAGGGCACAGGTGAGGGAACGGAAACGTGGGAGGGTCAGGTTACGTGCTGACGCACGGGTCAGTGCCAGCGTACGGGCCAGGTGTAGGCAACGGCGTAAGGTAAGGTGTTGGGCTGGTGGTTGGTTTCCGTTCCAGGCTAGGGTTAGGGTTAGGGAACTGCAAGGCTTAGGGCACAGGTGAGGGTACGGAAACGTGGGAGGGACGGGCTACGTGCTGACGCACGGGTCAGTGCCAGCGTACGGGCCAGGAGTAGGCAACGGCATAGGATACAGTGTAGGGCTGGTGGTGGATTTGCGTTCCGGGCTAGGGGTAGGGTTAGGGAAAGGCAAGGCTTAGGGCACAGGTGAAGGTATGGAAACGTGGGAGGGTCAGGCTACGTGCTGACGCACGGTTCAGGGCCTGCGTACGGGTCAGGAGTAGGGTACGGCGTAATGTAAGGTGTAGGGCTGGTGGTGGGTTTCTATTCTGGGCTAGGTTTAGGGTTAGGGAACGGCAAGGCTTAGGGCACAGGTGAGGGTACGGAAACTTGGGAGGGTCAGGCTACGTGCTGACGCACGTGTCATTGCCAGCGTAAGGGCCAGGAGTAGTGTACAGCGTAGGGTAAGGTATAGGGCTGGTGGTGGATTTGCGTTCTGGGCTACGGTTATGGTTAGGGAACGGCAAGGTTTAGGGCACAGGTGAGGGTACGGAAACGTGGGAGGGTCAGGCTACATGCTGACGCACGGTTCAGTGCCAGCGTACGGGCCAGGAATAGGTTACGGCGTAAGGTAAGGTGTAGGGCTGGTGGTGGGTTTCCGTTCGGGCTAGGGTTTGGGTTAGGGAACGGCAAGTCTTAGGGCACAGGTGAGGTTACAGAAACGTGGGACGGTCTGGCTACGTGCTGACGCACGTGTCAGTGCCAGCATACGGGCCAGGAGTAGGCAAAGGCGTAAGGTAAGATGTAGGGCTGGTGGTTGGTTTCCGTTCCAGTCTAGGCTTAGGGTAAGGGAACGGCAAGGTTTAGGGCACAGGTGAGGGTACGGAAACGTGGGAAGGTCAGGCTACATGCTGACGCACGGTTCAGTGCCAGCGTACGGGCCAGGAATAGGTTACGGCGTAAGGTAAGGTGTAGGGCTGGTGGTGGGTTTCCGTTCGGGGCTAGGGTTAGTGTTAGGGAACGGCAAGGCTTAGGGCACAGGTGAGGGTACTTAAACGTGGGAGGGTCAGGCTACGTGCTGACGCATGGGTCAGTGCCAGCGTACGGGCCAGGAGTAGCGTACGGCCTAAGGTAAAGTGTAGGGCTTGTGGTTGATTTCCTTTCCAAGCTAGGTTTAGGGTTAGGGAACGGCAAGGCTTAGGGCACAGGTGAGGGTACGGAAACGTGGGAGGGACGGGCTACGTGCTGACGCACGTTTCAGTGCCAGCGTACGGGCCAGGAGTAGGCAACGGCGTAGGATAAAGTGTAGGGCTGGTGGTGGATTAGCGTTTTGGGCTAGGGTTAGGGTTAGGGAACGGCAAGGCTTAGGGCGCAGGTCAGGGTACGGAAACGCGGGAGGGTAAGGCTACGTGCTGATGCACAGGTCAGTGCCAGAGTACACGCCAGTAGTAGGCAACGGCGTAGGGTAAGGTTTTGGGCTGGTGGTGGGTTTCCATTCAGGGCTAGTGTTAGGTTTAGGGATCCGCAAGGCTTAGGGCACAGGTGAGGGTACGGCAACGTGGGAGGGTCAGGCTACGTGCTAACGCACGGGTCAGTGCCAGCGTACGGGCCAGGGGTAGGCAACGGCGTAAGTTAAGATGTAGGGCTGGTGGTTGCTTTCCGTTCCAGGCTAGGGTTATGGTAAGGGAACGGCAAGGCTTAGGGCACAGGTCAGGGTACGGAAACGCGGGAGGGTAAGACTACCTGCTGATGCACGGGTCAGTGCCAGAATACAGGCCAGGAGTAGGCAACGGCGTAGGGTAAAGTGTAGGGCTGGTGGTAGGTTTCCGTTCCGGGCTAGGGTTTGGGTTAGGGAACGGCTAGGCTTAGGGCACAGGTGAGGTTACAGAAACGTGGGAAGGTCAGGCTACGTGCTGACGCACGGGTCAGTGCCAGCGTACGGGCCAGGTGTAGGCAACGGCGTAAGGTAAGATGTAGGGCTGGTGGTGGGCTTCCATTCCAGGCTAGGATTAGGGTAAGGGAACGGCACGGCTTAGGGCACAGGTGAGGGTACGGAAACGTGGGAGGGTCAGGCTACATGCTGACACACGGTTCTGTGCCAGCGTACGGGCCAGGAATAGGTTACGGCGTAAGGTAAGGTTTAGGGCTGGTGGTGTGTTTCTGTTCGGGGCTAGGTTTAGGGTTAGGGAACAGCAAGGCTTAGGGCATAGGTGAGGTTACGGAAACGTGGGAGGGTCAGGCTACGTGCTGACGCACGGGTCAATGCCAGCGTACGGGCCAGGAGTAGGCAACGGCGTAAGGTATGGTGTAGGGCTGGTGGTGGGCTTCCATTCCAGGCTAGGGTTAGGGTTAGGGAACGGCAAGGCTTAGGGCACAGCTGAGTGTACGGAAACGTGGGAGGGTCGGGCTACGTGCTGATGCACGCGTCAGTGCCAGCGTACGGGCCAGGAGTAGGCAACGGCGTAGGATAAAGTGTAGGGCTAGTGGTGGATTTGCGTTCTGGGCTACGGTTATGGTTAGGGAATGGCAAGTCTTAGGGCACAGGTCGGGGTACGGAAACGCGGGAGGTTAAGGCTACGTGCTGATGCACGGTTCAGTGCCAGAGTACAGGCCAGGAGTAGGCAACGGCGTAGGGTAAGGTGTAGGGCTGGTGGTGGGTTTCCGTTCCGGGCTAGGGTTAGGGTTAGGGAACGTCAAGGCTTAGGGCACAGGTGAGGGTACGTAAACGTGGGAGGGTCAGGCTACGTGCTGACGCACGGGTCAATGCCAGCGTACGGGCGAGGTGTAGGCAACGGCGTAAGGTAAGGTGTACGGCTGGTGGTTGGTTTCCGTTCCAGGCTAGTGTTAGGGTTAGGGAACGGCAAGGCTTAGGGCACAGGTGAGGGTACGGAAACGTGGGAGGTTCGGGCTACGTGCTGATGCATGGGTCAATGCCAGCGTACGGTCCAGGAGTAGGCAACGGCGTAGGATAAAGTGTAGGGCTGGTGGTGGATTTGCGTTCCGGGCTAGTGTTAGGGTTAGGGAACGGCAAGGCTTAGGGCACAGTTGAGGGTACGGAAACGTGGGAGGGTCAGGTTACTTGCTGACGCACGGGTCATTGCCAGCGTACGGGTAAGGGGTAGCGTACGGCGTAAGGTAAGGTGTAGGGCTGGTGGTGGGTTTCTATTCCAGGCTAGGCTTAGGGTTAGGGAACGGCAAGGCTTAGGGCTCAGGTGAGGGTACGGAAAAGTGGGATGGTCGGGCTACGTGCTGACGCACGGGTCAGTGCCAGCGTACGGGCCAGGATTAGGCAACGGCATAGGAAAAAGTGTAGGGCTGGTGGTGGATTTGCGTTCCGGGCAAGGGTTAGGGTTAGGGAACGGCAAGGCTTAGGGCACAGGTGTGGGAACGGAAACGTGGGAGGGTCAGGCTACGTGCTGACGCACGGTTCAGTGCCAGCTTACGGGCCAGGACTAGGGAACGGCGTAAGTTAAGGTGTAGGGCTGGTGGTGGATTTCCGTTCCGGGCTCGGGTTAGGGTTAGGGAACGGCAAGGCTTAGGGCACAGGTGAGGGTACGGAAACGTTGGAGGGTCAGACTACGTGCTGCCGCATGGTTCAGTGCCAGCGTACGGGTCAGGAGTAGGATACGGCGTAAGGTATGGTGTAGGGCTGGTGGTGGGTTTCTATTCTGGGCTAGGGTTAGGGTAAGGGAAAGGCAAGTCTTAGGGCACAGGTGAGGGTACGGAAACGTGGGAGGGTCAGGCTACATGCTGACGCACGGTTCAATGCCAGCGTACGGGCCAGGAATAGGTTAAGGCGTAAGGTAAGGTGTAGGGCTGGTGGTGGATTTCCGTTCCGGGCTAGGGTTATGGTTAGGGAAAGGCAAGGCTTAGGGCACAGGTGACGGTACAGAAACGTGGGAGGGTCAGGCTACGTGCTGACGCACGGGTCAGTGCCAGCGTACGGGCCAGTATTAGGCAACGGCGTAATGTAAGGTGTAGGGCAGGTGGTTGGTTTCCATTCCAGGTTAGGGTTAGGGTTAGGGAATGGCAAATCTTAGGACAAAGGTGAGGGTACGGAAACGTGGGATGGTCGGGCTACGTGCTGACGCACGGTCAGTGCCAGCATACGGGCCAGGTGTAGGCAACGGCGTAGGATAAAGTGTAGGGCTGGTGGTGGATATGCGTTCCGGGCTAGGGTTAGGGTTAGGGAACGGCAAGGCTTAGGGCACAGGTGAGGGTACGGAAACGTGGGAGGGTCAGGCTACGTGCTGACGCACTGGTCAGTGCCAGTGTACGGGTCAGGAGTAGGGTACGGTGTAAGGTATGGTGTAGGGCTGGTGGTGGGTTTCTATTCCGGGCTAGGTTTAGGGTTAGGGAACGGCAAGGCTTAGGGCACAGGTGAGGGTACGGAAACTTGGGAGGGTTTGGCTACGTGCGGACGCATGGATCAGTGCTAGCGTACGGGCCAGGAATAGGGTACGGCGTAAGGTAAGGTGTAGGGCTGGTGGTGGGTTTCCGTTCCGGGCTAGGGTTAGGGTTAGGGAACGGCATGGCTTAGGGCACAGGTGAGGGTACGGAAACGTGAGAGGGTCAGCCTACGTGCTGACGCACGGGTCAGTGCCAGAGTACAGGCCGGGAGTAGGCAACGGCGTAGGGTAAGGTGTAGGGCTGGTGGTGGGTTTCCGTTCCGGGCTAGGGTTAGGGTTAGGGAACGGCAAAGCTTAGGGCGCAGGTGAGGGTACGGAAACGTTGGAGGGTCGGGCTACGTGCTAACGCACGGGTCAGTGCCAGCGTACGGGCCATGAGTAGGCAACGGCGTAGGATAAAATTTAGGGCTGGTGGTGGATTTGCGTTTTGGGCTAGGGTTAGGGTTAGGGAACGGCAAGGCTTAGGGCGCAGGTCAGGGTACGGAAACGCGGGTGGGTAAGGCTACGTGCTGACGCATGGGTCAGTGCCAGCGTACGGGTCAGGAGTAGGGTACGGCGTAATGTAAGGGGTAGGGCTGGTGGTGTGTTTCTATTCCGGGCTAGGGTTAGGGTTAGGGAACGGCAAGGCTTAGGGCACAGGTGAGGGTACGGAAACTTGGGAGGGTCAGGCTACGTGCTGACGCACTGTTCAGTGCCAGCGTACGGGCCAGGAATAGGGTACGGTGTAAGGTAAGGTGTAGGGCTGGTGGTGGGTTTCTAATCCGGGCTAGGGTTAGCGTTAGGGAACAGCAAGGCTTAGGGCAAAGGTGAGGTTACGGAAACGTGGGAGGGTCAGGCTACGTGCTGACGCACGTTTCAGTGCCAGCCTACGGGCCAGGATTAGGGTACGGCTTAAGGTAAGGTGTAGGGCTGGTGGTGGGTTTCCGTTCCGGGCTAGGGTTAGGGTTAGGGAATGGCAAGTTTTAGGGCACAGGTGAGGGTACGGAAACGTGGGATGGTCGGGCTACGTGCTGACGCATGGGTCAGTGTCAGCGTACGGGCCAGGAGTAGGCAACGGCGTAGGATATTGTGTAGGGCCGGTGATGGATTTGTGTTCCGGGCTAGGGTTAGGGTTAGGGAACGGCAAGGCTTAGGGTACAGGTGAGGGTACGGAAACGTGGGAGGCTGAGGGTACGTGCTGACGCATGGGTCAGTGCCAGCGTACGGGTCAGGAGTAGAGTACGGCGTAAGTTATGGTGTAGGGCTTGTGGTGGGTTTCTATTCCGGGCTAAGGTTAGGGTTACGGAACGGCAAGGCTTAGGGCACAGGTGAGGGTACGTAAACGTGGGAGGGTCAGGCTACGTGCTGACGCACGGGTCATTGCCAGCGTACGGGTCAGTAGTAGGGTACGGCGTAAGGTATGGTTTAGGGCTGTTGGTGGGTTTCTATTCAGGGCTAGGGTTAGGGTTAGGGAACGGCAAGGCTTAGGGCACAGGTGAGGGTACGGAAACGGGGGAGGGTCGGGCTACGTGCTGACGCACGGGTCAGTGCCAGCGTACGGGCCAGGAGTAGGCAACGGCGTAGGATAAAGTGTAGGGCTGGTGATGGATTTGCGTTCAGGGCTAGGGTTAGGGTTAGGGAACGGCAAGACTTAGGGCAATGGTCAGGGTACCGAAACGCGGGAGGGTAAGGCTACATCCTGATGCACGGGTCAGTGCCAGAGTACAGGCCAGGAATAGGCAACGGCATTGGGTAAGGTGTAGGGCAGGTGGTTGGTTTCCTTTCCGGGCTAGGGTTAGGGTTAGTGAACGGCAAGGCTTAGGGCACAGGTGAGGGTACGGAAACGTGGGAGGGTCACGCTACGTGCTGATGCACTTGTCAGTGCCAGCGTACGGGCCAGGATTAGGCAACGGCGTAAGGTAAGGTGTAGGGCTGGTGCTTAGTTTCCGTTCCAGGTTAGGGTTAGGGAACGGCAAGCCTTAGGGCACAGGTGAGGGTACGGAAACGTGGGAGGCTCGGGTTACGTGCTGACGCACGGGTCAGTGCCAGCGTACGGGCCAGGAGTAGGCAACGGCGTAGGATAAAGTGTAGGGCTGGTGGTGGATTTGCGTTCTGGGCTACGGTTATGGTTAGGGAACGGCAACTCTTAGGGCACAGGTCAGGGTACGGAAACGCGGGAGGGTAAGGCTACGTGCTGATGCACGGTTCAGTGCCAGAGTACAGGCCAGGAGTAGGCAACGGCGTAGGGTAAGGTGTAGGCCTGGTGGTGGGTTTCCATTCCGGGCTAGGGTTAGGGTTAGGGAATGGCAAGGCTTAGGGCACAGGTGAGGGTACGTAAACGTGGGAGGGTCAGGCTACGTGCTGACGCACGTGTCAGTGCCAGCGTACGGGACAGGAGTAGGCAACGGCATAAGGTAAGATGTAGGGCTGGTGGTTGGTTTCCGTTCCAGGCTAGGGTTAGGGTTAGGGAACGGCAAGGCTTAGGGCACAGGTGAGTGTACGGAAAAGTGGGAGGTTCGGGCTACGTGCTGACGCACGTGTCAGTGCCAGCGTACGGTCCAGGAGTAGGCAATGGCGTAGGATAAAGTGTAGGGCTGGTGGTGGATTTGCGTTCCGGGCTAGTGTTAGGGTTAGGGAACGGCAAGGCTTAGGGCACAGTTGAGGGTACGGAAACGTGGGAGAGTCAGGCTACGTGCTGACGCACGGGTCATTGCCAGCGTACGGGTCAGGAGTAGCGTACGGCGTAAGGTAAGGTGTAGGGCTGGTGGTGGGTTTCTATTCCACGCTAGGGTTAGGGTTAGGGAACCGCAAGGCTTAGGGCACAGGTGAGGGTACGGAGACGTGGGAGGTTCAGGTTACGTGCTGACGCACGGGTCAATGCCAGCGTACGGGAGAGGAGTAGGCAACGGCGTAAGGTAAGGTGTAGGGCTGGTGGTTGGTTTTCGTTCCAGGCTAGGATTAGGGTTAGGGAACGGCAAGGCTTAGGGCACAGGTGAGGGTACGGAAACGTGGGATGTTCGGGCTACGTGCTGACGCACGGGTCAGTGCCAGCGTACGGGCCAGGAGTAGGCAAAGGCATAGGAAAAAGTGTAGGGCTGGTGGTGGATTTGCGTTCCGGGCAAGGGTTAGGGTTAGGGAACGGCAAGGCTTAGGGCACAGGTGAGGGTACGGAAACGTGGGAGGGTCAGGCTACGTGCTGACGCACTGGTCAGTGCCAGCATACGGGTCAGGAGTAGGGTACGGTGTAAGGTATGGTGTAGGGCTGGTGGTGGGTTTCTATTCCGGGCTAGGTTTAGGGTTAGGGAAGGGCAAGGCTTAGGGCACAGGTGAGGGTACGGAAACTTGGGAGGGTCTGGCTACGTGCGGACGCCCGGATCAGTGCCAGCGTACGGGCCAGGAATAGGGTACGGCGTAAGGTAAGGTGTAGGGCTGGTGGTGGGTTTCTATTCCGTGCTAGGGTTAGGGTTAAGGAACAGCAAGGCTTAGGGCACAGGTGAGGGTACGGAAACGTGGGAGGGTCAGGCAACGTGCTGACGCACGGTTCAGTACTAGCGTACGGGCCAGTAATAGGGTACGGCGTAAGGTAAGGTGTAGGGCTGGTGGTGGGTTTCCGTTCCGGGCTAGGGTTAGGGTTAGGGAACGGCAAGGCTTAGGGCACAGGTGAGGGTACGGAAACGTGAGAGGGTCAGGCTACGTGCTGACGCACGTGTCAGTGCCAGAGTACAGGCCGCTAGTAGGCAACGGCGTAGGGTAAGGTGTAGGGCTGTTGGTGGGTTTCCGTTCCGGGCTAGGGTTAGGGTTAGGGAACGGCAAGGCTTAGGGCTCAGGTGAGGGTACGGAAAAGTGGGATGGTCGGGCTACGTGCTGACGCACGGGTCAGTGCCAGCGTACGGGCCAGGAGTAGGCAACGGCATAGGAAAAAGTGTAGGGCTGGTGGTGGATTTGCGTTCCGGGCAAGGGTTAGGGTTAGGGAACGGCAAGGCTTAGGGCACAGGTGTGGGAATGGAAACGTGGGAGGGTCAGGCTACGTGCTGACGCACGGTTCAGTGCCAGCTTACGGGCCAGGACTAGGGAACGGCGTAAGTTAAGGTGTAGGGCTGGTGGTGGATTTCCGTTCCGGGCTCGGGTTAGGGTTAGGGAACGGCAAGGCTTAGGGCACAGGTGAGGGTACGGAAACGTTGGAGGGTCAGACTACGTGCTGCCGCATGGTTCAGTGCCAGCGTACGGGTCAGGAGTAGGATACGGCGTAAGGTATGGTGTAGGGCTGGTGGTGGGTTTCTATTCTGGGCTAGGGTTAGGGTAAGGGAAAGGCAAGTCTTAGGGCACAGGTGAGGGTACGGAAACGTGGGAGGGTCAGGCTACATGCTGACGCACGGTTCAATGCCAGCGTACGGGCCAGGAATAGGTTAAGGCGTAAGGTAAGGTGTAGGGCTGGTGGTGGATTTCCGTTCCGGGCTAGGGTTATGGTTAGGGAAAGGCAAGGCTTAGGGCACAGGTGACGGTACAGAAACGTGGGAGGGTCAGGCTACGTGCTGACGCACGGGTCAGTGCCAGCGTACGGGCCAGTATTAGGCAACGGCGTAATGTAAGGTGTAGGGCAGGTGGTTGGTTTCCATTCCAGGTTAGGGTTAGGGTTAGGGAATGGCAAATCTTAGGACAAAGGTGAGGGTACGGAAACGTGGGATGGTCGGGCTACGTGCTGACGCACGGTCAGTGCCACCATACGGGCCAGGTGTAGGCAACGGCGTAGGATAATGTGTAGGGCTGGTGGTGGATATGCGTTCCGGGCTAGGGTTAGGGTTAGGGAACGGCAAGGCTTAGGGCACGGGTGAGGGTACGGAAACGTGGGAGGGTCAGGCTACGTGCTGACGCACTGGTCAGTGCCAGTGTACGGGTCAGGAGTAGGGTACGGTGTAAGGTATGGTGTAGGGCTGGTGGTGGGTTTCTATTCCGGGCTAGGTTTAGGCTTAGGGAACGGCAAGGCTTAGAGCACAGGTGAGGGTACGGAAACTTGGGAGGGTCTGGCTACGTGCGGACGCATGGATCAGTGCTAGCGTACGGGCCAGGAATAGGGTACGGCGTAAGGTAAGGTTTAGGGCTGGTGGTGGGTTTCCGTTCCGGGCTAGGGTTAGGGTTAGGGAACGGCATGGCTTAGGGCACAGGTGAGGGTACGGAAACGTGAGAGGGTCAGGCTACGTGCTGACGCACGGGTCAGTGCCAGAGTACAGGCCGGGAGTAGGCAACGGCGTAGGGTAAGGTGTAGGGCTGGTGGTGGGTTTCCGTTCCGGGCTAGGGTTAGGGTTAGGGAACGGCAAAGCTTAGGGCGCAGGTGAGGGTACGGAAACGTGGGAGGGTCGGGCTATGTGCTGACGCACGGGTCAGTGCCAGCGTACGGGCCATGAGTAGGCAACGGCGTAGGATAAAATTTAGGGCTGGTGGTGGATTTGCGTTTTGGGCTAGGGTTAGGGTTAGGGAACGGCAAGGCTTAGGGCGCAGTTCAGGGTACGGAAACGCGGGTGGGTAAGGCTACGTGCTGACGCATGGGTCAGTGCCAGCGTACGGGTCAGGAGTAGGGTACGGCGTAATGTAAGGGGTAGGGCTGGTGGTGTGTTTCTATTCCGGGCTAGGGTTAGGGTTAGGGAACGGCAAGGCTTAGGGCACAGGTGAGGGTACGGAAACTTGGGAGGGTCAGGCTACGTGCTGACGCACTGTTCAGTGCCAGCGTACGGGCCAGGAATAGGGTACGGTGTAAGGTAAGGTGTAGGGCTGGTGGTGGGTTTCTAATCCGGGCTAGGGTTAGCGTTAGGGAACAGCAAGGCTTAGGGCAAAGGTGAGGTTACGGAAACGTGGGAGGGTCAGGCTACGTGCTGACGCACGTTTCAGTGCCAGCCTACGGGCCAGGATTAGGGTACGGCTTAAGGTAAGGTGTAGGGCTGGTGGTGGGTTTCCGTTCCGGGCTAGGGTTAGGGTTAGGGAATGGCAAGTTTTAGGGCACAGGTGAGGGTACGGAAACGTGGGATCGTCGGGCTACGTGCTGACGCATGGGTCAGTGTCAGCGTACGGGCCAGGAGTAGGCAACGGCGTAGGATATTGTGTAGGGCCGGTGATGGATTTGTGTTCCGGGCTAGGGTTAGGGTTAGGGAACGGCAAGGCTTAGGGTACAGGTGAGGGTACGGAAACGTGGGAGGCTGAGGGTACGTGCTGACGCATGGGTCAGTGCCAGCGTACGGGTCAGGAGTAGAGTACGGCGTAAGTTATGGTGTAGGGCTTGTGGTGGGTTTCTATTCCGGGCTAAGGTTAGGGTTAGGGAACGGCAAGGCTTAGGGCACAGGTGAGGGTACGTAAACGTGGGAGGGTCAGGCTACGTGCTGACGCACGGGTCATTGCCAGCGTACGGGTCAGTAGTAGGGTACGGCGTAAGGTATGGTTTAGGGCTGTTGGTGGGTTTCTATTCAGGGCTAGGGTTAGGGTTAGGGAACGGCAAGGCTTAGGGCACAGGTGAGGGTACGGAAACGGGGGAGGGTCGGGCTACGTGCTGACGCACGGGTCAGTGCCAGCGTACGGGCCAGGAGTAGGCAACGGCGTAGGATAAAGTGTAGGGCTGGTGATGGATTTGCGTTCAGGGCTAGGGTTAGGGTTAGGGAACGGCAAGACTTAGGGCAATGGTCAGGGTACCGAAACGCGGGAGGGTAAGGCTACATCCTGATGCACGGGTCAGTGCCAGAGTACAGGCCAGGAATAGGCAACGGCATTGGGTAAGGTGTAGGGCAGGTGGTTGGTTTCCTTTCCGGGCTAGGGTTAGGGTTAGTGAACGGCAAGGCTTAGGGCACAGGTGAGGGTACGGAAACGTGGGAGGGTCACGCTACGTGCTGATGCACTTGTCAGTGCCAGCGTACGGGCCAGGATTAGGCAACGGCGTAAGGTAAGGTGTAGGGCTGGTGCTTAGTTTCCGTTCCAGGTTAGGGTTGGGAACGGCAAGCCTTAGGGCACAGGTGAGGGTACGGAAACGTGGGAGGCTCGGGTTACGTGCTGACGCACGGGTCAGTGCCAGCGTACGGGCCAGGAGTAGGCAACGGCGTAGGATAAAGTGTAGGGCTGGTGGTGGATTTGCGTTCTGGGCTACGGTTATGGTTAGGGAACGGCAACTCTTAGGGCACAGGTCAGGGTACGGAAACGCGGGAGGGTAAGGCTACGTGCTGATGCACGGTTCAGTGCCAGAGTACAGGCCAGGAGTCGGCAACGGCGTAGGGTAAGGTGTAGGCCTGGTGGTGGGTTTCCATTCCGGGCTAGGGTTAGGGTTAGGGAATGGCAAGGCTTAGGGCACAGGTGAGGGTACGTAAACGTGGGAGGGTCAGGCTACGTGCTGACGCACGTGTCAGTGCCAGCGTACGGGACAGGAGTAGGCAACAGCGTAAGGTAAGATGTAGGGCTGGTGGTTGGTTTCCGTTCCAGGCTAGGGTTAGGGTTAGGGAACGGCAAGGCTTAGGGCACAGGTGAGGGTACGGAAAAGTGGGAGGTTCGGGCTACGTGCTGACGCACGTGTCAGTTCCAGCGTACGGTCCAGGAGTAGGCAATGGCGTAGGATAAAGTGTAGGGCTGGTGGTGGATTTGCGTTCCGGGCTAGTGTTAGGGTTAGGGAACGGCAAGGCTTAGGGCACAGTTGAGGGTACGGAAACGTGGGAGAGTCAGGCTACGTGCTGACGCACGGGTCATTGCCAGCGTACGGGTCAGGAGTAGCGTACGGCGTAAGGTAAGGTATAGGGCTGGTGGTGGGTTTCTATTCCACGCTAGGGTTAGGGTTAGGGAACCGCAAGGCTTAGGGCACAGGTGAGGGTACGGAGACGTGGGAGGTTCAGGTTACGTGCTGACGCACGGGTCAATGCCAGCGTACGGGAGAGGAGTAGGCAACGGCGTAAGGTAAGGTGTAGGGCTGGTGGTTGGTTTTCGTTCCAGGCTAGGATTAGGGTTAGGGAACGGCAAGGCTTAGGGCACAGGTGAGGGTACGGAAACGTGGGATGGTCGGGCTACGTGCTGACGCACGGGTCAGTGCCAGCGTACGGGCCAGGAGTAGGCAACGGCATAGGAAAAAGTGTAGGGCTGGTGGTGGATTTGCGTTCCGGGCAAGGGTTAGGGCTAGGGAACGGCAAGGCTTAGGGCACAGGTGAGGGTACGGAAACGTGGGAGGGTCAGGCTACGTGCTGACGCACTGGTCAGTGCCAGCATACGGGTCAGGAGTAGGGTACGGTGTAAGGTATGGTGTAGGGCTGGTGGTGGGTTTCTATTCCGGGCTAGGTTTAGGGTTAGGGAAGGGCAAGGCTTAGGGCACAGGTGAGGGTACGGAAAGTTGGGAGGGTCTGGCTACGTGCGGACGCCCGGATCAGTGCCAGCGTACGGGCCAGGAATAGGGTACGGCGTAAGGTAAGGTGTAGGGCTGGTGGTGGGTTTCCGTTCCGGGCTAGGGTTAGGGTTAGGGAACGGCAAGGCTTAGGGCACAGGTGAGGGTACGGAAACGTGAGAGGGTCAGGCTACGTGCTGACGCACGTGTCAGTGCCAGAGTACAGGCCGCTAGTAGGCAACGGCGTAGGGTAAGGTGTAGGGCTGTTGGTGGGTTTCCGTTCCGGGCTAGGGTTAGGGTTAGGGAACGGCAAGGCTTAGGGCTCAGGTGAGGGTACGGAAAAGTGGGATGGTCGGGCTACGTGCTGACGCACGGGTCAGTGCCAGCGTACGGGCCAGGAGTAGGCAACGGCATAGGAAAAAGTGTAGGGCTGGTGGTGGATTTGCGTTCCGGGCAAGGGTTAGGGTTAGGGAACGGCAAGGCTTAGGGCACAGGTGTGGGAACGGAAACGTGGGAGGGTCAGGCTACGTGCTGACGCACGGTTCAGTGCCAGCGTACGGGCCAGGACTAGGGAACGGCGTAAGTTAAGGTGTAGGGCTGGTGGTGGATTTCCGTTCCGGGCTCGGGTTAGGGTTAGGGAACGGCAAGGCTTAGGGCACAGGTGAGGGTACGGAAACGTTGGAGGGTCAGACTACGTGCTGCCGCATGGTTCAGTGCCAGCGTACGGGTCAGGAGTAGGATACGGCGTAAGGTATGGTGTAGGGCTGGTGGTGGGTTTCTATTCTGGGCTAGGGTTAGGGTAAGGGAAAGGCAAGTCTTAGGGCACAGGTGAGGGTACGGAAACGTGGGAGGGTCAGGCTACATGCTGACGCACGGTTCAATGCCAGCGTACGGGCCAGGAATAGGTTAAGGCGTAAGGTAAGGTGTAGGGCTGGTGGTGGATTTCCGTTCCGGGCTAGGGTTATGGTTAGGGAAAGGCAAGGCTTAGGGCACAGGTGACGGTACAGAAACGTGGGAGGGTCAGGCTACGTGCTGACGCACGGGTCAGTGCCAGCGTACGGGCCAGTATTAGGCAACGGCGTAATGTAAGGTGTAGGGCAGGTGGTTGGTTTCCATTCCAGGTTAGGGTTAGGGTTAGGGAATGGCAAATCTTAGGACAAAGGTGAGGGTACGGAAACGTGGGATGGTCGGGCTACGTGCTGACGCACGGTCAGTGCCAGCATACGGGCCAGGTGTAGGCAACGGCGTAGGATAAAGTGTAGGGCTGGTGGTGGATATGCGTTCCGGGCTAGGGTTAGGGTTAGGGAACGGCAAGGCTTAGGGCACAGGTGAGGGTACGGAAACGTGGGAGGGTCAGGCTACGTGCTGACGCACTGGTCAGTGCCAGTGTACGGGTCAGGAGTAGGGTACGGTGTAAGGTATGGTGTAGGGCTGGTGGTGGGTTTCTATTCCGGGCTAGGTTTAGGGTTAGGGAACGGCAAGGCTTAGGGCACAGGTGAGGGTACGGAAACTTGGGAGGGTCTGGCTACGTGCGGACGCATGGATCAGTGCTAGCGTACGGGCCAGGAATAGGGTACGGCGTAAGGTAAGGTGTAGGGCTGGTGGTGGGTTTCCGTTCCGGGCTAGGGTTAGGGTTAGGGAACGGCATGGCTTAGGGCACAGGTGAGGGTACGGAAACGTGAGAGGGTCAGGCTACGTGCTGACGCACGGGTCAGTGCCAGAGTACAGGCCGGGAGTAGGCAACGGCGTAGGGTAAGGTGTAGGGCTGGTGGTGGGTTTCCGTTCCGGGCTAGGGTTAGGTTTAGGGAACGGCAAAGCTTAGGGCGCAGGTGAGTGTACGGAAACGTGGGAGGGTCGGGCTACGTGCTGACGCACGGTTCAGTGCCAGCGTACGGGCCATGAGTAGGCAACGGCGTAGGATAAAATTTAGGGCTGGTGGTGGATTTGCGTTTTGGGCTAGGGTTAGGGTTAGGGAACGGCAAGGCTTAGGGCGCAGGTCAGGGTACAGAAACGCGGGTGGGTAAGGCTACGTGCTGACGCATGGGTCAGTGCCAGCGTACGGGTCAGGAGTAGGGTACGGCGTAATGTAAGGTGTAGGGCTGGTGGTGTGTTTCTATTCCGGGCTAGGGTTAGGGTTAGGGAACGGCAAGGCTTAGGGCACAGGTGAGGGTACGGAAACTTGGGAGGGTCAGGCTACGTGCTGACGCACTGTTCAGTGCCAGCGTACGGGCCAGGAATAGGGTACGGTGTAAGGTAAGGTGTAGGGCTGGTGGTGGGTTTCTAATCCGGGCTAGGGTTAGCGTTAGGGAACAGCAAGGCTTAGGGCAAAGGTGAGGTTACGGAAACGTGGGAGGGTCAGGCTACGTGCTGACGCACGTTTCAGTGCCAGCCTACGGGCCAGGATTAGGGTACGGCTTAAGGTAAGGTGTAGGGCTGGTGGTGGGTTTCCGTTCCGGGCTAGGGTTAGGGTTAGGGAATGGCAAGTTTTAGGGCACAGGTGAGGGTACGGAAACGTGGGATGGTCGGGCTACGTGCTGACGCATGGGTCAGTGTCAGCGTACGGGCCAGGAGTAGGCAACGGCGTAGGATATTGTGTAGGGCCGGTGATGGATTTGTGTTCCGGGCTAGGGTTAGGGTTAGGGAACGGCAAGGCTTAGGGTACAGGTGAGGGTACGGAAACGTGGGAGGCTGAGGGTACGTGCTGACGCATGGGTCAGTGCCAGCGTACGGGTCAGGAGTAGAGTACGGCGTAAGTTATGGTGTAGAGCTTGTGGTGGGTTTCTATTCCGGGCTAAGGTTAGGGTTAGGGAACGGCAAGGCTTAGGGCACAGGTGAGGGTACGTAAACGTGGGAGGGTCAGGCTACGTGCTGACGCACGGGTCATTGCCAGCGTACGGGTCAGTAGTAGGGTACGGCGTAAGGTATGGTTTAGGGCTGTTGGTGGGTTTCTATTCAGGGCTAGGGTTAGGGTTAGGGAACGGCAAGGCTTAGGGCACAGGTGAGGTTACAGAAACGTGGCACGGTCAGGCTACGTGCTGACGCATGTGTCAATTCCAGCATACGGGCGAGGAGTAGGCAACGGCGTAAGGTAAGGTGTACGGCTGGTGGTTGGTTTCCTATCCAGGCTAAGGTTAGGGTTAGGGAACGGCAAGGCTTAGGGCACAGGTGATGGTACGGAAACGTGGGCGGGTCAGGCTACGTGCTGACGCACGGTTCAGTGCCAGCGTACGGGCCAGGAATAGGGAACGGCGTAAGGTAAGGTGTAGGGCTGGTGGTGGGTTTCCGTTCCGGGCTAGGGTTAGGGTTAGGGAACGGCAAGGCTTAGGGCACAGGTCAGGGTACGGAAACGCGGGAGGGTAAGGCTACAGGCTGATGCACGGGTCAGTACCAGAGTACAGGCCAGTAGTAGGCAACGGCGTAGGGTAAGGTTTTGCGCTGGTGGTGGGATTCCATTCCGGGCTAGGGTTAGGGTTAGGGAACCGCAGGGCTTAGCGCACAGGTGAGGGTACGGAGACGAGGGAGGGTCAGGCTACGTGCTGACGCACGGGTCAATGCCAGCGTACGGGCCAGGAGTAGGCAACGGCGTAGGATAAAGTGTAGGGCTGGTGGTGGATTTGCGTTCCGGGCTAGGGTTAGGGTTAGGGAACGGCAAGGCTTAGGGCTCAGGTGAGGGAACGGAAACGTGGGAGGGTCAGGCTACGTGCTGACTCACGGTTCAGTGCCAGCGTACGGGCCAGGAATAGGGAACGGCGTAAGTTAAGGTGTAGGGCTGGTGGTGGGTTTCCGTTCCGGGCTAGGGTTAGGGTTAGGGAACGGCAAGGCTTAGGGCACAGGTCAGGGTACGGAAACGCGGGAGGGTAAGGCTACGTGCTGATGCGCAGGTCAGTGCCAGAGTACACGCCAGTAGTAGGCAACGGCGTAGGGTAAGGTTTTGGGCTGGTGGTGGATTTCCATTCCGGGCTAGTGTTAGCGTTAGGGAACCGCAAGGCTTAGGGCACAGGTGAGGGTACGGAGACGTGGGTGCGTCAGGCTACGTGCTGACGCACGGGTCAATGCCAGCGTACGGGCCAGGAGTAGGCAACGGCGTAAGGTATGGTGTAGGGCTGGTGGTTGGTTTCCGTTCCAGGCTAGGGTTAGGGTTAGGGAACGGCAAGGCTTAGGGCACAGGTGAGGGTACGGAAACGTGGGAGGGTCGGGCTACGTGCTGACGCACGGGTCAGTGCCAGAGTACGGGCCAGGAGTAGGCAACGGCGTAGGATAAAGTGTAGGGCTGGTGGTGGATTTGCGTTCTGGGCTAGGGTTAGGGTTAGGGAACGGCAAGGCTTAGGGCACAGGTCAGGGTACGGAAACGCGGTAGGCTAAGGCTACGTGCTGATGCACGGTTCAATGCCAGAGTACAGGCCAGGAGTAGGCAACGGCGTAGGGTAAGGTGTAGGGCTGGTGGTGGCTTTCCGTTCCGGGCTAGGGTTAGGGTTAGGGAACGGAAAGGCTTAGGGCACAGGTGAGGGTACGTAAACGTGGGAGGGTCAGACTACGTGCTAACGCACGGGTCAATGCCAGCGTACGGGCGAGGAGTAGGCAACGGCGTAAGGTAAGGTTTAGGGCTGGTGGTGGGTTTCCGTTCCGGACTAGGGTTAGGGTTAGGGAACGTCAAGGCTTAGGGCACAGGTCAGGGTACGGAAATGCGGGAGGGTAAGGCTACGTGCTGATGCACGGTTTAGTGCCAGAGTACAGGCCAGGAGTAGGCAACGGCGTAGGGTAAGGTGTAGGGCTGGTGGTGGGTTTCCGTTCCGGGCTAGGGTTAGGGTTATGTAACGCAAGGCTTAGGGCACAGGTGAGGGTACGTAAACGTGGGAGGGTCAGGCTACGTGCTGACGCACGGGTCAATGCCAGCGTACGGGCGAGGAGTAGGCAACGACGTAAGGTAAGGTGTACGGCTGGTGGTTGGTTTCCGTTCCAGGCTAGGGTTAGGGTTAGGGAATGGCAAGGCTTAGGGCACAGGTGAGGGTACGTAAACGTGGGAGGGTCAGGCTACGTGCTGACGCACGGTTCAGTGCCAGCGTACTGGCCAGGAATAGGGTACGGCGTAAGGTAAGGTGTAGGGCTGGTGGTGGGTTTCTAATCAGGGCTAGGGTTAGGGTTAGGGAACGGCAAGTCTTAGGGCAAAGGAGAGGATACGGAAACGTGGGAGGGTCAGGCTACGTGCTGACGCACGTTTCAGTGCCTGCGTACGGGCCAGGAATAGGGTACGGCGTAAGGTAAGGTGTAAGGCTGGTGGTGGGTTTCCGTTCCGGTCTAGGGTTAGGGTTAGGGAATGGCAAGGCTTAGGGCACAGGTGAGGTTACAGAAACGTGGGACGGTCAGGCTACGTGCTGACGCACGTGTCAGTGCCAGCGTACGGGCCAGGGGTAGGCAATGGCGTAAGGTAAGATGTAGGGCTGGTGGTTGGTTTCCGTTCCAGGCTAGGGTTAGGGTAAGGGAACGGCAAGGCTTAGGGCACAGGTGAGAGTACCGAAACTTGGGAGGGTCAGGCTACATGCTGACGCATGTTTCAGTGCCAGCGTATGGGCCAGGAATAAGTTACGGCGTAAGGTAAGGTGTAGGGCTGGTGGTGGGTTTCCGTTCGGGGCTAGGGTTAGGGTTAGGGAATGGCAAGGCTTAGGGCACAGGTGAGGGTACGGAAAGGTGGGAGGGTCAGGCTACGTGCTGACACACGGGTCAGTGCCAGCGTACGGGTCAGTAGCAGCGTACGGCGTAAGGTATGGTGTAGGGCTGGTGGTGGGTTACTATTCCGGGCTAGGGTTAGGGTTAGGGAATGGCAAGGCTTAGGGCACAGGTGAGGGTACGGAAACGTGGGAGGGTCAGGCTACGTGCTGACGCACGGGTCAGTGCCAGCGTACGGGCCAGGAATAGGCAACGGCGTAAGGTAAGGTGTAGGTTTGGTGGTTGGTTTCCGTTCCTGGCTAGGGTTAGGGTTAGGGAACGGCAAGGCATAGGGCACAGGTGAGGGTACAGAAACGTGGGAGGGTCGGGCTACGTGCTGACGCACGGGTCAGTGCCAGCGTACGGGCCAGGAGTAGGCAACGGCGTAGGATAAAGTGTAAGGCTGGTGGTGGATTTGCGTTCTGGGCTAGGGTTAGGGTTAGGGAACGGCAAGGCTTAGGGCACATGTCAGGGAACGGAAACTCGGGAGGGTAAGGCTACGTGCTGATGCACGGTTCAGTGCAGAGTACAGGCCAGGAATAGGCAACGGCGTAGGGTAAGGTGTAGGGCTGGTGGTGGGTTTCCGTTCCAGGCTAGGGTTAGTGTTAGGGAACGGCAAGGCTTAGGGCACAGGTGAGGGTACGTAAACGTGGGAGGGTCGGGCTACGTGCTGACGCACTGGTCAGTGCCAGCGTACGGGCCAGGAGTAGGCAACTGCGTAGGATAAAGTGTAGGGCTGGTGGTGGATTTGCGTTCCTGGCTAGGGTTAGGGTTAGGGAACGGCAAGGCTTAGGGCACAGGTGAGGGAACGGAAACGTGGGAGGGTCAGGCTACGTGCTGACACACGGTTCAGTGCCAGTGTACGGGCCAGGAATAGGGAACGGCGTAAGTTAAGGTGTAGGGCTGGTGGTGGGTTTCCGTTCCGGGCTAGGGTTAGGGTTAGGGAACGTCAAGGCTTAGGGCACAGGTGAGGGTACGGAAACGTTGGAGGCTCAGACTACGTGCTGACGCATGGTTCAGTGCCAGCGTACGGGTCAGGAGTAGGATACGGCGTAAGGTAAGGTGTAGGGCTGATGGTGGTTTTCTATTCCGGGCTAGGGTTAGGGTTAGGGAAAGGCAAGGCTTAGCGCACAGGTGAGGATACGGAAACGTGGGAGGGTCAGGCTACGTGCTGACGCATGGGTCAGTGCCTGCGTACGGGCCAGGAGTAGGGTACGGCGTAAGGTAAAGTGTAGCGCTTGTGGTTGATTTCCTTTCCAGGCTAGGTTTAGGGTTAGGGAACGGCAAGGCTTAGGGCACAGGTGAGGGTACGGAAACGTGAGAGGGACGGGCTACGTGCTGACGCACGGGTCAGTGCCAGCGTACGGAACAGGAGTAGGCAACGGCATAGGATACAGTGTAGGGCTGGTGGTGGATTTGCGTTCAGGGCTAGGGTTAGGGTTAGGGAACGGCAAGGCTTAGGGCACAGGTGAGGGTATGGAAACGTGGGAGGGTCAGGCTACGTGCTGACGCACGGGTCAGTGCCAGCGTACGGGTCAGGAGTAGGGTACGGCGTAATGTAAGGTGTAGGGCTGGTGGTGGGTTTCTATTCAGGGCTAGGGTTAGGGTTATGGAACGGCTAGGCTTAGGGCACAGGTGAGGGTACGGAAACTTGGGAGGCTCAGGCTACACGCTGACGCAATGTTCAGTGCCAGCGTACGGGCCAGGAATAGGGTACGGCGTAAGGTAAGGTGTAGGGATGGTGGTGGGTTTCTAATCCGGGCTAGGGTTAGGGTTAAGGAACGGCAAGTCTTAGGGCAAAGGAGAGGGTACGGAAACGTGGGAGGGTCAGGCTACATGCTGAGGCACGGTTCAGTGCTAGCGTACGAGCCACGAATAGTGTACGGCGTAAGGTAAGGTGTACGGCTGGTGGTGGGTTTCCGTTCCGGGCTAGGGTTAGGGTTAGGGAACGGCAAGGCTTAGGGCACAGGTGAGGTTACAGAAACGTGGGACGGTCAGGCTACGTGCTGACGCATGTGTCAATGCCAGCATACGGGCGAGGAGTAGGCAACGGCGTAAGGTAAGGTGTACGGCTGGTGGTTGGTTTCCGTTCCAGGCTAGGGTTAGGGTTAGGGAACGGCAAGGCTTAGGGCACAGGTGATGGTACGGAAACGTGGGAGGGTCAGGCTACGTGCTGACGCACGGTTCAGTGCCAGCGTACGGGCCAGGAATAGGGAACGGCGTAAGTTAAGGTGTTGGGCTGGTGGTGGGTTTCCGTTCCGGGCTAGGGTTAGGGTTAGGGAACAGCAAGGCTTAGGGCACAGGTGAGGGTACGTAAACGTGGGAGGGTCAGGCTACGTGCTGACGCATGGGTCAATGCCAGCGTACGGGCGAGTAGTAGGCAACGGCGTAAGGTAAGGTGTACGGCAGGTGGTTGTTTTCCGTTCCAGGCTAGGGTTAGGGTTAGGGAACGGCAAGGCTTAGGGCACAGGTGAGGGTACGGAAACGTGGGAGGGTCGGGCTACGTGCTGACGCACTGGTCAGTGCCAGCGTACGGGCCAGGAGTAGGCAACGGCGTAGGATATAGTGTAGGGCTGGTGGTGGATTTGCGTTCCTGGCTAGGGTTAGGGTTAGGGAACGGCAAGGCTTAGGGCACAGGTGAGGGAACGGAAACGTGGGAGGGTCAGGCTACGTGCTGACACATTGTTCAGTGCCAGCGTACGGGCCAGGAATAGGGAACTGCGTAAGTTAAGGTGTACGGCTGGTGGTGGGTTTCCGTTCCGGGCTAGGGTTAGGGTTAGGGAACGTCAAGGCTTAGGGCACAGGTGAGGTTACGGAAACGTTGGAGGCTCAGACTACGTGCTGACGCATGGTTCAGTGCCAGCGTACGGGTCAGGAGTAGGATACGGCGTAAGGTAAGGTGTAGGGCTGGTTGTGGGTTTCTATTCCGGGCTAGGGTTAGGGTTAGGGAAAGGCAAGTCTTAGGGCACAGGTGAGGTTACGGAAACGTGGGAGGGTCAGGCTACATGCTGACGCACGGTTCAGTGCCAGCGTACGGGCCAGGAATAGGTTACGGCGTAAGGTAAGGTGTAGGGCTGGTGGTGGGTTTCCGTTCCGGTCTAGGGTTATGGTTAGGGAACGGCAAGGCTTAGGGCACAGGTGAGGTTACAGATACGTGGGACTGTCAGGCTACGTGCTGACGCACGTGTCAGTGTCAGCGTACGGGCCAGTTGCAGCGTACGGCGTAAGGTATGGTGTAGGGCTGGTGGTGGGTTACTATTCCGGGCTACGGTTAGGGTTAGGGAATGGCAAGGCTTAGGGCACAGGTGAGGGTACGGAAACGTGGGAGCGTCAGGCTACGTGCTGACGCACGTGTCAGTGCCAGCGTACGGGCCAGTAGTAGGCAACAGCGTAAGGTAAGGTGTAGGGCTGGTGGTTGGTTTCCGTTCCAGGCTAGGGTTAGGGTTAGGGAACGGCAAGGCTTAGGGCACAGGTGAGGGTACGGAAACGTGGGAGGGTCGGGCTACGTGCTGACGCACGGGTCAGTGCCAGCGTACGGGCCAGGAGTAGGCAACGGCGTAGGATAAAGTGTAGGGCTGGTAGTGGATTTGCGTTCTGGGCTAGGGTTAGGGTTAGGGAACCGCAAGGCTTAGGGCACAGGTCATGGTACCGAAACGCGGGAGGGTAAGGCTATGTGCTGATGCACGGTTCAGTGCCAGAGTACAGGCCAGGAGTAGGCAACGGCGTAGGGTAAGGTGTAGGGCTGGTGGTGGGTTTCCGTTCCGGGCTAGTGTTAGGGTTAGGGAACGGCAAGGCTTAGGGCACAGGTGAGGGTACGTAAACGTGGGAGTGTCAGGCTACGTGCTGACGCACGGGTCAATGCCAGCGTACGGGCGAGGAGTAGGCAACGGCGTAAGGTTATGTTTAGGGCTGGTGGTGGGTTTCCGTTCCGGACTAGGGTTAGGGTTAGGGAACGGCAAGGCTTAGGGCACAGGTCAGGGTACGGAAAAGCGTGAGGGTAAGGCTACGTGCTGATGCAAGGTTTAGTGCCAGAGTACAGGCCAGGATAGGCAACGGCGTAGGGTAAGGTGTAGGGCTAGTGGTGGGTTTCCGTTCAGGGCTAGGGTTAGGGTTAGGGAACGGCAAGGCTTAGGGCACAGGTGAGGGTACGGAAACGTGGGAGGGTCAGGCTACGTGCTGACGCACGGTTCAGTGCCAGCGTACGGGCCAGGAATAGGGTACGGCGTAAGGTAAGGTGTAGGGCTGGTGGTGGGTTTCTAATCCGGGCTAGGGTTAGGGTTAGGGAACGGCAAGTCTTAGGGCAAAGGAGAGGGTACGGAAACGTGGGAGGGTCAGGCTATGTGCTGACGCACGGTTCAGTGCCAGCGTACGGGCCAGGAATATGGTACGGCGTAAGGTAAGGTGTACGGCTGGTGGTGGGTTTCCGTTCCGGGCTAGGGTTAGGGTTAGGGAACGGCAAGGCTTAGGGCACAGGTGAAGTTACAGAAACGTGGGATGGTCAGGCTACGTGCTGACGCACGTGTCAGTGCCAGCGTACGGGCCAGGGGTAGGCAACGGCGTAAGGTAAGATGTAGGGCTGGTGGTTGGTTTCCGTTCCAGGCTAGGGTTAGGGTAAGGGAACGGCAAGGCTTAGGGCACAGGTGAGGGTACCGAAACGTGGGAGGGTCAGGCTACATGCTGACGCACGGTTCAGAGCCAGCGTATGGGCCAGGAATAAGTTACGGCGTAAGGTAAGGTGTAGGGCTGGTGGTGGGTTTCCGTTCGGGGCTAGGGTTAGGGTTAGGGAACGGCAAGGCTTAGGGCACAGGTGAGGGTACGGAAACGTGGGAGGGTCAGGCTACGTGCTGACGCACGGGTCAGTGCCAGCGTGCGGGTCAGTAGCAGCGTACGGCGTAAGGTATGGTGTAGGGCTGGTGGTGGGTTACTATTCCGGGCTAGGGTTAGTGTTAGGGAATTGCAAGGCTTAGGGCACAGGTGAGGGTACGGAAACGTGGGAGGGTCAGGCTATGTGCTGACGCACGGGTCAGTGCCAGCGTACGGGCCAGGAGTAGGCAACGGCGTAAGGTAAGGTGTAGGGCTGGTGGTTGGTTTCCGTTCCAGGCTAGGGTTAGGGTTAGGGAACGGCAAGGCTTAGGGCACAGGTGAGGGTACGGAAACGTGGGAGGGTCGGGCTACGTGATGACGCACGGGTCAGTGCCTGCGTACGGGCCAGGAGTAGGCAACGGCGTAGGATAAAGTTTAGGGCTGGTGGTGGTTTTGCGTTCTGGGCTAGGGTTAGGGTTAGGGAACGGCAAGGCTTAGGGCACAGGTCATGGAACGGAAACGCGGGAGGGTAAGGCTACGTGCTGATGCACGGTTCAGTGCCAGAGTACAGGCCAGGAGTAGGCAACGGCGTAGGGTAAGGTGTAGGGCTGGTGGTGGTTTTCCGTTCCGGGCTAGGGTTAGGGTTAGGGAACGGCAAGGCTTAGGGCACAGGTGAGGGTACGGAAACGTGAGAGGGACGGGCTACGTGCTGACGCACGGGTCAGTGGCAGCGTACAGAACAGGAGTAGGCAACGGCATAGGATACAGTGTAGGGCTGGTGGTGGATTTGCGTTCAGGGCTAGGGTTAGGGTTAGGGAACGGCAAGGCTTAGGGCACAGGTGTGGGTATGGAAACGTGGGAGGGTCAGGCTACGTGCTGACGCACGGGTCAGTGCCAGCGTACGGGTCAGGAGTAGGGTACGGCGTAATGTAAGGTGTAGGGCTGGTGGTGGGTTTCTATTCCGGGCTAGGGTTAGGGTTAGGGAACGGCAAGGCTTAGGGCACAGGTGAGGGTACGGAAACTTGGGAGGGTCAGGCTACATGCTGACGCAATGTTCAGTGCCAGCGTACGGGCCAGGAATAGGGTACGGCGTAAGGTAAGGTGTAGGGCTGGTGGTGGGTTTCTAATCCAGGCTAGGGTTAGGGTTAGGGAACGGCATGTCTTAGGGCAAAGGAGAGGGTACGGAAACGTGGGAGGTTCAGGCTACATGCTGACGCACTGTTCAGTGCCAGCGTACGGGCCAGGAATAGGGTACGGCGTAAGGTAAGGTGTACGGCTGGTGGTGGGTTTCCGTTCCGGGTTAGGGTTAGGGTTAGGGAACGGCAAGGCTTAGGGCACAGGTGAGGTTACAGAAACGTGGCACGGTCAGGCTACGTGCTGACGCATGTGTCAATTCCAGCATACGGGCGAGGAGTAGGCAACGGCGTAAGGTAAGGTGTACGGCTGGTGGTTGGTTTCCTATCAAGGCTAAGGTTAGGGTTAGGGAACGGCAAGGCTTAGGGCACAGGTGATGGTACGGAAACGTGGGAGTGTCAGGCTACGTGCTGACGCACGGTTCAGTGCCAGCGTACGGGCCAGGAATAGGGTACGGCGTAAGGTAAGGTGTAGGGCTGGTGGTGGGTTTCCGTTCCGGGCTAGGGTTAGGGTTAGGGAACGGCAAGGCTTAGGGCACAGGTCAGGGTACGGAAACGCGGGATGGTAAGGCTACAGGCTGATGCACGGGTCAGTACCAGAGTACAGGCCAGTAGTAGGCAACGGCGTAGGGTAAGGTTTTGCGCTGGTGGTGGGATTCCATTCCGGGCTAGGGTTAGGGTTAGGGAACCGCAGGGCTTAGCGCACAGGTGAGGGTACGGAGACGAGGGAGGGTCAGGCTACGTGCTGACGCATGGGTCAATGCCAGCGTACGGGCCAGGAGTAGGCAACGGCTTAGGATAAAGTGTAGGGCTGGTGGTGGATTTGCGTTCCGGGCTAGGGTTAGGGTTAGGGAACGGCAAGGCTTAGGGCTCAGGTGAGGGAACGGAAACGTGGGAGGGTCAGGCTACGTGCTGACGCACGGTTCAGTGCCAGCGTACGGGCCAGGAATAGGGAACGGCGTAAGTTAAGGTGTAGGGCTGGTGGTGGGTTTCCGTTCCGGGCTAGGGTTAGGGTTAGGGAACGGCAAGGCTTAGGGCACAGGTCAGGGTACGGAAACGCGGGAGGGTAAGGCTACGTGCTGATGCGCAGGTCAGTGCCAGAGTACACGCCAGTAGTAGGCAACGGCGTAGGGTAAGGTTTTGGGCTGGTGGTGGGTTTCCATTCCGGGCTAGTGTTAGGGTTAGGGAACCGCAAGGCTTAGGGCACAGGTGAGGGTACGGAGACGTGGGTGCGTCAGGCTACGTGCTGACGCACGGGTCAATGCCAGCGTACGGGCCAGGAGTAGGCAACGGCGTAAGGTATGGTGTAGGGCTGGTGGTTGGTTTCCATTCCAGGCTAGGGTTAGGGTTAGGGAACGGCAAGGCTTAGGGCACAGGTGAGGGTACGGAAACGTGGGAGGGTCGGGCTACGTGCTGACGCACGGGTCAGTGCCAGCGTACGGGCCAGGAGTAGGCAACGGCGTAGGATAAAGTGTAGGGCTGCTGGTGGATTTGCGTTCTGGGCTAGGGTTAGGGTTAGGGAACGGCAAGGCTTAGGGCACAGGTCAGGGTACGGAAACGCGGTAGGCTAAGGCTACGTGCTTATGCACGGTTCAGTGCCAGAGTACAGGCCAGGAGTAGGCAACGGCGTACGGTAAGGTGTAGGGCTCGCGGTGGCTTTCCGTTCCGGGCTAGGGTAAGGCTTAGGGAACGGAAAGGCTTAGGGCACAGGTGAGGGTACGTAAAAGTGGGAGGGTCAGACTACGTGCTGACGCACGGGTCAATGCCAGCGTACGGGCGAGGAGTAGGCAACGGCATAAGGTAAGGTTTAGGGCTGGTGGTGGGTTTCCGTTCCGGACTAGGGTTAGGGTTAGGGAATGGCAAGGCTTAGGGCACAGGGGAGGGTACGTAAACGTGGGAGGGTCAGGCTACGTGCTGACGCACGGTTCAGTTCCAGCGTACTGGCCAGGAATAGGGTACGGCGTAAGGTAAGGTGTAGGGCTGGTGGTGGGTTTCTAATCAGGGCTAGGGTTAGGGTTAGGGAACGGCAAGTCTTAGGGCAAAGGAGAGGATACGGAAACGAGGGAGGGTCAGGCTACGTGCTGACGCACGTTTCAGTGCCTGCGTACGGGCCAGGAATAGGGTACGGCGTAAGGTAAGGTGTACGGCTGGTGGTGGGTTTCCGTTCCGGTCTAGGGTTAGGGTTAGGGAACGGCAAGGCTTAGGGCACAGGTGAGGTTACAGAAACGTGGGACGGTCAGGCTACGTGCTGACGCACGTGTCAGTGCCAGCGTACGGGCCAGGGGTAGGCAATGGCGTAAGGTAAGATGTAGGGCTGGTGGTTGGTTTCCGTTCCAGGCTAGGGTTAGGGTAAGGGAACGGCAAGGCTTAGGGCACAGGTGAGAGTACCGAAACGTGGGAGGGTCAGGCTACATGCTGACGCATGTTTCAGTGCCAGCGTATGGGCCAGGAATAAGTTACGGCGTAAGGTAAGGTGTAGGGCTGGTGGTGGGTTTCCGTTCGGGGCTAGGGTTAGGGTTAGGGAACGGCAAGGCTTAGGGCACAGGTGAGGGTACGGAAAGGTGGGAGGGTCAGGCTACGTGCTGACACACGGGTCAGTGCCAGCGTACGGGTCAGTAGCAGCGTACGGCGTAAGGTATGGTGTAGGGCTGGTGGTGGGTTACTATTCTGGGCTAGGGTTAGGGTTAGGGAATGGCAAGGCTTAGGGCACAGGTGAGGGTACGGAAACGTGGGAGGGTCAGGCTACGTGCTGACGCACGGGTCAGTGCCAGCGTACGGGCCAGGAATAGGCAACGGCGTAAGGTAAGGTTTAGGGCTGGTGGTTGGTTTCCGTTCCTGGCTAGGGTTAGGGTTAGGGAACGGCAAGGCATAGGGCACAGGTGAGGGTACGGAAACGTGGGAGGGTCGGGCTACGTGCTGACGCACGGGTCAGTGCCAGCGTACGGGCCAGGAGTAGGCAACGGCGTAGGATAAAGTGTAAGGCTGGTGGTGGATTTGCGTTCTGGGCTAGGGTTAGGGTTAGGGAACGGCAAGGCTTAGGGCACATGTCAGGGAACGGAAACTCGGGAGGGTAAGGCTACGTGCTGATGCACGGTTCAGTGCAGAGTACAGGCCAGGAATAGGCAACGGCGTAGGGTAAGGTGTAGGGCTGGTGGTGGGTATCCGTTCCAGGCTAGGGTTAGTGTTAGGGAACGGCAAGGCTTAGGGCACAGGTGAGGGTACGGAAACGTGGGAGGGTCGGGCTACGTGCTGACGGACTGGTCAGTGCCAGCGTACGGGCCAGGAGTAGGCAACTGCGTAGGATAAAGTGTAGGGCTGGTGGTGGATTTGCGTTCCTGGCTAGGGTTAGGGTTAGGGAACGGCAAGGCTTAGGGCACAGGTGAGGGAACGGAAACGTGGGAGGGTCAGGCTACGTGCTGACACACGGTTCAGTGCCAGTGTACGGGCCAGGAATAGGGAACGGCGTAAGTTAAGGTGTAGGGCTGGTGGTGGGTTTCCGTTCCGGGCTAGGGTTAGGGTTAGGGAACGTCAAGGCTTAGGGCACAGGTGAGGGTACGGAAACGTTGGAGGCTCAGACTACGTGCTGACGCATGGTTCAGTGCCAGCGTACGGGTCAGGAGTAGGATACGGCGTAAGGCAAGGTGTAGGGCTGATGGTGGGTTTCTATTCCGGGCTAGGGTTAGGGTTAGGGAAAGGCAAGCCTTAGGGCACAGGTGAGGATACGGAAACGTGGGAGGGTCAGGCTACGTGATGACGCATGGGTCAGTGCCAGCGTACGGGCCAGGAGTAGGGTACGGCGTAAGGTAAAGTGTAGCGCTTGTGGTTGATTTCCTTTCCAGGCTAGGTTTAGGGTTAGGGAACGGCAAGGCTTAGGGCACAGGTGAGGGTACGGAAACGTGAGAGGGACGGGCTACGTGCTGACGCACGGGTCAGTGCCAGCGTACGGAACAGGAGTAGGCAACGGCATAGGATACAGTGTAGGGCTGGTGGTGGATTTGCGTTCAGGGCTAGGGTTAGGGTTAGGGAACGGCAAGGCTTAGGGCACAGGTGAGGGTACTGAAACGTGGGAGGGTCAGGCTACGTGCTGACGCATGGGTCAGTGCCAGCGTAGGTGCCAGGAGTAGGGTACGGCGTAAGGTAAAGTGTAGCGCTTGTGGTTGATTTCCTTTCCAGGCTAGGTTTAGGGTTAGGGAACGGCAAGGCTTAGGGCACAGGTGAGGGTACGGAAACGTGAGAGGGACGGGCTACGTGCTGACGCACGGGTCAGTGCCAGCGTACGGAACAGGAGTAGGCAACGGCATAGGATACAGTGTAGGGCTGGTGGTGGATTTGCGTTCAGGGCTAGGGTTAGGGTTAGGGAACGGCAAGGCTTAGGGCACAGGTGAGGGTATGGAAACTTGGGAGGGTCAGGCTACATGCTGACGCAATGTTCAGTGCCAGCGTACGGGCCAGGAATAGGGTACGGCGTAAGGTAAGGTGTACGGCTGGTGGTGGGTTTCCGTTCCGGGCTAGGGTTAGGGTTAGGGAACGGCAAGGCTTAGGGCACAGGTGACGTTACAGAAACGTGGGACGGTCAGGCTACGTGCTGACACATGTGTCAATGCCAGCATACGGGCGAAGAGTAGGCAACGGCGTAAGGTAATGTGTACGGCTGGTGGTTGGTTTCCGTTCCAGGCTAAGGTTAGGGTTAGGGAACGGCAAGGCTTAGGGCACAGGTGATGGTACGGAAACGTGGGAGGGTCAGGCTACGTGCTGACGCACGGTTCAGTGCCAGCGTACGGGCCAGGAATAGGGAACGGCGTAAGGTAAGTTGTAGGGCTGGTGGTGGGTTTCCGTTCCGGGCTAGGGTTAGGGTTAGGGAACGGCAAGGCTTAGGGCACACGTCAGGGTACGGAAACGCGGGAGGGTAAGGCTACGTGCTGATGCACGGGTCAGTACCAGAGTACAGGCCAGTAGTAGGCAACGGCGTAGGGTAAGGTTTTGGGCTGGTGGTGGGATTCCATTCCGGGCTAGGGTTAGGGTTAGGGAACCGCAGGGCTTAGGGCACAGGTGAGGGTACGGAGACGAGGGAGGGTCTGGCTACGTGGTGACGCACGGGTCAATGCCAGCATACGGGCCAGGAGTAGGCAACGGCGTAAGGTAAGGTGTAGGGCTGGTGGTTGGTTTCTGTTCCAGGCTAGGGTTAGGGTTAGGGAACGGCAAGGCTTAGGGCACAGTTGAGTGTAAGGAAACGTTGGAGGGTCGGGCTACGTGCTGATGCACGGGTCAGTGCCAGCGTACGGGTCAGAAGTAGGGTACGGCGTAATGTAAGGTGTAGGGCTGGTGGTGGGTTTCTATTCCGGGCTAGGGTTAGGGTTAGGGAACTGCAAGGCTTAGGGCACAGGTGAGGGTACGGAAACTTGGGAGGGTCAGGCTACATGCTGACGCACTGTTCAGTGCCAGCGTACGGGCCAGGAATAGGGTACGGCGTAAGGTAAGGTGTAGGGCTGGTGGTTGGTTTCCGTTCCAGGCTAGGGTTAGTGTTAGGGAACGGCAAGGCTTAGGGCACAGGTGAGGGTACGGAAACGTGGGAGGGTCGGGCTACGGGCAGACGAACTGGTCAGTGCCAGCGTACGGGCGAGGAGTAGGCAACGGCATAAGGTAAGGTTTAGGGCTGGCGGTGGCTTTCCGTTCCGGGCTAGGGTAAGGCTTAGGGAACGGAAAGGCTTAGGGCACAGGTGAGGGTACGTAAAAGTGGGAGGGTCAGACTACGTGCTGACGCACGGGTCAATGCCAGCGTACGGGCGAGGAGTAGGCAACGGCATAAGGTAAGGTTTAGGGCTGGTGGTGGGTTTCCGTTCCGGACTAGGGTTAGGGTTAGGGAATGGCAAGGCTTAGGGCACAGGGGAGGGTACGTAAACGTGGGAGGGTCAGGCTACGTGCTGACGCACGGTTCAGTTCCAGCGTACTGGCCAGGAATAGGGTACGGCGTAAGGTAAGGTGTAGGGCTGGTGGTGGGTTTCTAATCAGGGCTAGGGTTAGGGTTAGGGAACGGCAAGTCTTAGGGCAAAGGAGAGGATACGGAAACGAGGGAGGGTCAGGCTACGTGCTGACGCACGTTTCAGTGCCTGCGTACGGGCCAGGAATAGGGTACGGCGTAAGGTAAGGTGTACGGCTGGTGGTGGGTTTCCGTTCCGGTCTAGGATTAGGGTTAGGGAACGGCAAGGCTTAGGGCACAGGTGAGGTTACAGAAACGTGGGACGGTCAGGCTACGTGCTGACGCACGTGTCAGTGCCAGCGTACGGGCCAGGGGTAGGCAATGGCGTAAGGTAAGATGTAGGGCTGGTGGTTGGTTTCCGTTCCAGGCTAGGGTTAGGGTAAGGGAACGGCAAGGCTTAGGGCACAGGTGAGAGTACCGAAACGTGGGAGGGTCAGGCTACATGCTGACGCATGTTTCAGTGCCAGCGTATGGGCCAGGAATAAGTTACGGCGTAAGGTAAGGTGTAGGGCTGGTGGTGGTTTTCCGTTCGGGGCTAGGGTTAGGGTTAGGGAACGGCAAGGCTTAGGGCACAGGTGAGGGTACGGAAAGGTGGGAGGGTCAGGCTACGTGCTGACACACGGGTCAGTGCCAGCGTACGGGTCAGTAGCAGCGTACGGCGTAAGGTATGGTGTAGGGCTGGTGGTGGGTTACTATTCTGGGCTAGGGTTAGGGTTAGGGAATGGCAAGGCTTAGGGCACAGGTGAGGGTACGGAAACGTGGGAGGGTCAGGCTACGTGCTGACGCACGGGTCAGTGCCAGCGTACGGGCCAGGAATAGGCAACGGCGTAAGGTAAGGTGTAGGGCTGGTGGTTGGTTTCCGTTCCTGGCTAGGGTTAGGGTTAGGGAACGGCAAGGCATAGGGCACAGGTGAGGGTACGGAAACGTGGGAGGGTCGGGCTACGTGCTGACGCACGGGTCAGTGCCAGCGTACGGGCCAGGAGTAGGCAACGGCGTAGGATAAAGTGTAAGGCTGGTGGTGGATTTGCGTTCTGGGCTAGGGTTAGGGTTAGGGAACGGCAAGGCTTAGGGCACATGTCAGGGAACGGAAACTCGGGAGGGTAAGGCTACGTGCTGATGCACGGTTCAG
The DNA here is from genome assembly GCF_964165515.1 of Mesoplodon bidens. Taxonomy (NCBI): domain Eukaryota; kingdom Metazoa; phylum Chordata; class Mammalia; order Artiodactyla; family Ziphiidae; genus Mesoplodon; species Mesoplodon bidens. The sequence continues at coordinate 919,490 of NW_027671711.1, read as the reverse complement.
TGCAGAGTACAGGCCAGGAATAGGCAACGGCGTAGGGTAAGGTGTAGGGCTGGTGGTGGGTATCCGTTCCAGGCTAGGGTTAGTGTTAGGGAACGGCAAGGCTTAGGGCACAGGTGAGGGTACGGAAACGTGGGAGGGTCGGGCTACGTGCTGACGCACTGGTCAGTGCCAGCGTACGGGCCAGGAGTAGGCAACTGCGTAGGATAAAGTGTAGGGCTGGTGGTGGATTTGCGTTCCTGGCTAGGGTTAGGGTTAGGGAACGGCAAGGCTTAGGGCACAGGTGAGGGAACGGAAACGTGGGAGGGTCAGGCTACGTGCTGACACACGGTTCAGTGCCAGTGTACGGGCCAGGAATAGGGAACGGCGTAAGTTAAGGTGTAGGGCTGGTGGTGGGTTTCCGTTCCGGGCTAGGGTTAGGGTTAGGGAACGTCAAAGCTTAGGGCACAGGTGAGGGTACGGAAACGTTGGAGGCTCAGACTACGTGCTGACGCATGGTTCAGTGCCAGCGTACGGGTCAGGAGTAGGATACGGCGTAAGGTAAGGTGTAGGGCTGATGGTGGGTTTCTATTCCGGGCTAGGGTTAGGGTTAGGGAAAGGCAAGCCTTAGGGCACAGGTGAGGATACGGAAACGTGGGAGGGTCAGGCTACGTGATGACGCATGGGTCAGTGCCAGCGTACGGGCCAGGAGTAGGGTACGGCGTAAGGTAAAGTGTAGCGCTTGTGGTTGATTTCCTTTCCAGGCTAGGTTTAGGGTTAGGGAACGGCAAGGCTTAGGGCACAGGTGAGGGTACGGAAACGTGAGAGGGACGGGCTACGTGCTGACGCACGGGTCAGTGCCAGCGTACGGAACAGGAGTAGGCAACGGCATAGGATACAGTGTAGGGCTGGTGGTGGATTTGCGTTCAGGGCTAGGGTTAGGGTTAGGGAACGGCAAGGCTTAGGGCACAGGTGAGGGTACTGAAACGTGGGAGGGTCAGGCTACGTGCTGACGCATGGGTCAGTGCCAGCGTAGGTGCCAGGAGTAGGGTACGGCGTAAGGTAAAGTGTAGCGCTTGTGGTTGATTTCCTTTCCAGGCTAGGTTTAGGGTTAGGGAACGGCAAGGCTTAGGGCACAGGTGAGGGTACGGAAACGTGAGAGGGACGGGCTACGTGCTGACGCACGGGTCAGTGCCAGCGTACGGAACAGGAGTAGGCAACGGCATAGGATACAGTGTAGGGCTGGTGGTGGATTTGCGTTCAGGGCTAGGGTTAGGGTTAGGGAACGGCAAGGCTTAGGGCACAGGTGAGGGTATGGAAACTTGGGAGGGTCAGGCTACATGCTGACGCAATGTTCAGTGCCAGCGTACGGGCCAGGAATAGGGTACGGCGTAAGGTAAGGTGTACGGCTGGTGGTGGGTTTCCGTTCCGGGCTAGGGTTAGGGTTAGGGAACGGCAAGGCTTAGGGCACAGGTGACGTTACAGAAACGTGGGACGGTCAGGCTACGTGCTGACACATGTGTCAATGCCAGCATACGGGCGAAGAGTAGGCAACGGCGTAAGGTAATGTGTACGGCTGGTGGTTGGTTTCCGTTCCAGGCTAAGGTTAGGGTTAGGGAACGGCAAGGCTTAGGGCACAGGTGATGGTACGGAAACGTGGGAGGGTCAGGCTACGTGCTGACGCACGGTTCAGTGCCAGCGTACGGGCCAGGAATAGGGAACGGCGTAAGGTAAGTTGTAGGGCTGGTGGTGGGTTTCCGTTCCGGGCTAGGGTTAGGGTTAGGGAACGGCAAGGCTTAGGGCACACGTCAGGGTACGGAAACGCGGGAGGGTAAGGCTACGTGCTGATGCACGGGTCAGTACCAGAGTACAGGCCAGTAGTAGGCAACGGCGTAGGGTAAGGTTTTGGGCTGGTGGTGGGATTCCATTCCGGGCTAGGGTTAGGGTTAGGGAACCGCAGGGCTTAGGGCACAGGTGAGGGTACGGAGACGAGGGAGGGTCTGGCTACGTGGTGACGCACGGGTCAATGCCAGCATACGGGCCAGGAGTAGGCAACGGCGTAAGGTAAGGTGTAGGGCTGGTGGTTGGTTTCTGTTCCAGGCTAGGGTTAGGGTTAGGGAACGGCAAGGCTTAGGGCACAGTTGAGTGTAAGGAAACGTTGGAGGGTCGGGCTACGTGCTGATGCACGGGTCAGTGCCAGCGTACGGGTCAGAAGTAGGGTACGGCGTAATGTAAGGTGTAGGGCTGGTGGTGGGTTTCTATTCCGGGCTAGGGTTAGGGTTAGGGAACTGCAAGGCTTAGGGCACAGGTGAGGGTACGGAAACTTGGGAGGGTCAGGCTACATGCTGACGCACTGTTCAGTGCCAGCGTACGGGCCAGGAATAGGGTACGGCGTAAGGTAAGGTGTAGGGCTGGTGGTAGGTTTCTAATCCGGGCTAGGGTTAGGGTTAGGGAACGGCAAGTCTTAGGGCAAAGGAGAGGGTACGGAAACGTGGGAGGGTCAGGCTACGTGCAGACGCATGGTTCAGTGCCAGCGTACGGGCCAGGAATAGGGTACAGCGTAAGGTAAGGTGTACGGCTGGTGGTGGGTTTCCGTTCCGGGCTACGGTTAGGGTTAGGGAACGGCAAGGCTTAGGGCACAGGTGAGGTTACAGAAACGTGGGACGGTCAGGCTACGTGCTGACGCATGTGTCAATGCCAGCATACGGGCGAGGAGTAGGCAACGGCGTAAGGTAAGGTGTACGGCTGGTGGTTGGTTTCCGTTCCAGGCTAGGGTTAGGGTTAGGGAACGGCAAGGCTTAGGGCACAGGTGATGGTACGGAAACGTGGGAGGGTCAGGCTACGTGCTGACGCACGGTTCAGTGCCAGCGTACGGGCCAGGAATAGGGAACGGCGTAAGTTAAGGTGTTGGGCTGGTGGTGGGTTTCCGTTCCGGGCTAGGGTTAGGGTTAGGGAACAGCAAGGCTTAGGGCACAGGTGAGGGTACGTAAACGTGGGAGGGTCAGGCTACGTGCTGACGCATGGGTCAATGCCAGCGTACGGGCGAGTAGTAGGCAACGGCGTAAGGTAAGGTGTACGGCAGGTGGTTGTTTTCCGTTCCAGGCTAGGGTTAGGGTTAGGGAACGGCAAGGCTTAGGGCACAGGTGAGGGTACGGAAACGTGGGAGGGTCGGGCTACGTGCAGACGCACTGGTCAGTGCCAGCGTACGGGCCAGGAGTAGGCAACGGCGTAGGATATAGTGTAGGGCTGGTGGTGGATTTGCGTTCCTGGCTAGGGTTAGGGTTAGGGAACGGCAAGGCTTAGGGCACAGGTGAGGGAACGGAAACGTGGGAGGGTCAGGCTACGTGCTGACACATTGTTCAGTGCCAGCGTACGGGCCAGGAATAGGGAACTGCGTAAGTTAAGGTGTACGGCTGGTGGTGGGTTTCCGTTCCGGGCTAGGGTTAGGGTTAGGGAACGTCAAGGCTTAGGGCACAGGTGAGGTTACGGAAACGTTGGAGGCTCAGACTACGTGCTGACGCATGGTTCAGTGCCAGCGTACGGGTCAGGAGTAGGATACGGCGTAAGGTAAGGTGTAGGGCTGGTTGTGGGTTTCTATTCCGGGCTAGGGTTAGGGTTAGGGAAAGGCAAGTCTTAGGGCACAGGTGAGGTTACGGAAACGTGGGAGGGTCAGGCTACATGCTGACGCACGGTTCAGTGCCAGCGTACGGGCCAGGAATAGGTTACGGCGTAAGGTAAGGTGTAGGGCTGGTGGTGGGTTTCCGTTCCGGTCTAGGGTTATGGTTAGGGAACGGCAAGGCTTAGGGCACAGGTGAGGGTACGGAAACTTGGGAGGGTCAGGCTACATGCTGACGCACTGTTCAGTGCCAGCGTACGGGCCAGGAATAGGGTACGGCGTAAGGTAAGGTGTAGGGCTGGTGGTAGGTTTCTAATCCGGGCTAGGGTTAGGGTTAGGGAACGGCAAGTCTTAGGGCAAAGGAGAGGGTACGGAAACGTGGGAGGGTCAGGCTACGTGCTGACGCATGGTTCAGTGCCAGCGTACGGGCCAGGAATAGGGTACGGCGTAAGGTAAGGTGTACGGCTGGTGGTGGGTTTCCGTTCTGGGCTAGGGTTAGGGTTAGGGAACGGCAAGGCTTAGGGCACAGGTGAGGTTACAGATACGTGGGACTGTCAGGCTACGTGCTGACGCACGTGTCAGTGCCAGCGTACGGGCCAGTTGCAGCGTACGGCGTAAGGTATGGTGTAGGGCTGGTGGTGGGTTACTATTCCGGGCTACGGTTAGGGTTAGGGAATGGCAAGGCTTAGGGCACAGGTGAGGGTACGGAAACGTGGGAGCGTCAGGCTACGTGCTGACGCACGTGTCAGTGCCAGCGTACGGGCCAGTAGTAGGCAACAGCGTAAGGTAAGGTGTAGGGCTGGTGGTTGGTTTCCGTTCCAGGCTAGGGTTAGGGTTAGGGAACGGCAAGGCTTAGGGCACAGGTGAGGGTACGGAAACGTGGGAGGGTCGGGCTACGTGCTGACGCACGGGTCAGTGCCAGCGTACGGGCCAGGAGTAGGCAACGGCGTAGGATAAAGTGTAGGGCTGGTAGTGGATTTGCGTTCTGGGCTAGGGTTAGGGTTAGGGAACCGCAAGGCTTAGGGCACAGGTCATGGTACCGAAACGCGGGAGGGTAAGGCTATGTGCTGATGCACGGTTCAGTGCCAGAGTACAGGCCAGGAGTAGGCAACGGCGTAGGGTAAGGTGTAGGGCTGGTGGTGGGTTTCCGTTCCGGGCTAGTGTTAGGGTTAGGGAACGGCAAGGCTTAGGGCACAGGTGAGGGTACGTAAACGTGGGAGTGTCAGGCTACGTGCTGACGCACGGGTCAATGCCAGCGTACGGGCGAGGAGTAGGCAACGGCGTAAGGTTATGTTTAGGGCTGGTGGTGGGTTTCCGTTCCGGACTAGGGTTAGGGTTAGGGAACGGCAAGGCTTAGGGCACAGGTCAGGGTACGGAAAAGCGTGAGGGTAAGGCTACGTGCTGATGCAAGGTTTAGTGCCAGAGTACAGGCCAGGATAGGCAACGGCGTAGGGTAAGGTGTAGGGCTGGTGGTGGATTTGCGTTCCTGGCTAGGGTTAGGGTTAGGGAACGGCAAGGCTTAGGGCACAGGTGAGGGAACGGAAACGTGGGAGGGTCAGGCTACGTGCTGACACACGGTTCAGTGCCAGTGTACGGGCCAGGAATAGGGAACGGCGTAAGTTAAGGTGTAGGGCTGGTGGTGGGTTTCCGTTCCGGGCTAGGGTTAGGGTTAGGGAACGTCAAGGCTTAGGGCACAGGTGAGGGTACGGAAACGTTGGAGGCTCAGACTACGTGCTGACGCATGGTTCAGTGCCAGCGTACGGGTCAGGAGTAGGATACGGCGTAAGGTAAGGTGTAGGGCTGATGGTGGGTTTCTATTCCGGGCTAGGGTTAGGGTTAGGGAAAGGCAAGCCTTAGGGCACAGGTGAAGATACGGAAACGTGGGAGGGTCAGGCTACGTGATGACGCATGGGTCAGTGCCAGCGTACGGGCCAGGAGTAGGGTACGGCGTAAGGTAAGGTGTAGGGCTGGTGGTGGGTTTCTATTCCGGGCTAAGGTTAGGGTTATGGAACGGCTAGGCTTAGGGCACAGGTGAGGGTACGGAAACTTGGGAGGCTTAGGCTACACGCTGACGCAATGTTCAGTGCCAGCGTACGGGCCAGGAATAGGGTACGGCGTATGGTAAGGTGTAGGGATGGTGGTGGGTTTCTAATCCGGGCTAGGGTTAGGGTTAAGGAACGGCAAGTCTTAGGGCAAAGGAGAGGGTACGGAAACGTGGGAGGGTCAGGCTACATGCTGACGCACGGTTCAGTGCTAGCGTACGAGCCACGAATAGGGTACGGCGTAAGGTAAGGTGTACGGCTGGTGGTGGGTTTCCGTTCCGGGCTAGGGTTAGGGTTAGGGAACGGCAAGGCTTAGGGCACAGGTCAGGGTACGGAAACGCGGGAGGGTAAGGCTAAGTGCTGATGCACGGGTCAGTGCCAGAGTACGGGCCAGTAGTAGGCAACGGCGTAGGGTAAGGTTTTGGGCTGGTGGTGGGATTCCATTCCGGGCTAGGGTTAGGGTTAGGGAACCGCAGGGCTTAGGGCACAGGTGAGGGTACGGAGACGAGGGAGGGTCAGGCTACGTGCTGACGCACGAGTCACTGCCAGCGTACGGACAAGGAGTAGGCAACGGCGTAAGGTAAGGTGTAGGGCTGGTGGTTGGTTTCTGTTCCAGGCTAGGGTTAGGGTTAGGGAACGGCAAGGCTTAGGGCACAGGTGAGGGTACAGAAACGTTGGAGGGTCGGGCTACGTGCTGATGCATGGGTCAGTGCCAGCGTACGGGCCAGGAGTAGGCAACAGCGTAGGATACAGTGTAGGGCTGGTGGTGGATTTGCGTTCCGGGCTAGGGTTAGGGTTAGGGACAGGCAAGGCTTAGGGCTCAGGTGAGGGAACGGAAACGTGGGAGGGTCAGGCTACGTGCTGACGCACGGTTCTGTGCCAGCGTACGGGCCAGGAATAGGGAACGGCGTAAGTTAAGGTGTTGGGCTGGTGGTGGGTTTCCGTTCCGGGCTAGGGTTAGGGTTAGGGAACAGCAAGGCTTAGGGCACAGGTGAGGGTACGTAAACGTGGGAGGGTCAGGCTACGTGCTGACGCACGGGTCAATGCCAGCGTACGGGCCAGGAATAGGGAAAGTCGTAAGGTAAGGTATAGGGTTGGTGGTGGGTTTCCGTTCCGGGCTAGGGTTAGGGTTAGGGAACGGCAAGGCTTAGGGCACAGGTCAGGGTACGGAAACGCGTGAGGGTAAGGCCACGTGCTAATGCACGGGTCAGTGCCGGAGTACAGGCCAGTAGTAGGCAACGGCGTAAGGTAAGGTGTAGGGCTGGTGGTTGGTTTCCGTTTCAGGCTAGGGTTAGTGTTAGGGAACGGCAAGGCTTAGGGCACAGGTGAGGGTACGGAAACGTGGGAGGGTCGGGCTACGTGCTGACGCACGGGTCAGTGCCAGCGTACGGGCCAGGAGTAGGCAACGGCGTAGGATAAAGTGTAGGGCTGGTGGTGGATTTGCGTTCCTGGCTAGGGTTAGGGTTAGGGAACGGCAAGGCTTAGGGCACAGGTGAGGGAACGGAAACGTGGGAGGGTCAGGCTACGTGCTGACACATTGTTCAGTGCCAGCGTACGGGCCAGGAATAGGGAACTGCGTAAGTTAAGGTGTACGGCTGGTGGTGGGTTTCCGTTCCGGGCTAGGGTTAGGGTTAGAGAACGTCAAGGCTTAGGGCACAGGTGAGGTTACGGAAACGTTGGAGGCTCAGACTACGTGCTGACGCATTCTTCAGTGCCAGCGTACGGGTCAGGAGTAGGATACGGCGTAAGTTAAGGTGTAGGGCTGGTTGTGGGTTTCTATTCCGGGCTAGGGTTAGGGTTAGGGAAAGGCAAGTCTTAGGGCACAGGTGAGGTTACGGAAACGTGGGAGGGTCAGGCTACATGCTGACGCACGGTTCAGTGCCAGCGTACGGGCCAGGAATAGGTTACGGCGTAAGGTAAGGTGTAGGGCTGGTGGTGGGTTTCCGTTCCGGTCTAGGGTTATGGTTAGGGAACGGCAAGGCTTAGGGCACAGGTGAGGGTACTGAAACGTGGGAGGCTCAGGCTACGTGCTGACGCATGGGTCAGTGCCAGCGTACGGACCAGGAGTAGGGTACGGCGTAAGGTAAAGTGTAGCGCTTGTGGTTGATTTCCTTTCCAATCTAGGTTTAGGGTTAGGGAACGGCAAGGCTTAGGGCACAGGTGAGGGTACGGAAACTTGGGAGTGTCAGGCTACATGCTGACGCAATGTTCAGTGCCAGCGTACGGGCCAGGAGTAGGCAACGGCGTAAGGTAAGGTGTAGGGCTGGTGGTTGGTTTCTGTTCCAGTCTAGGGTTAGGGTTAGGGAACGGCAAGGCTTAGGGCAGAGGTGAGGGTACGGAAACGTTGGAGGGTCGGGCTACGTGCTGATGCACGGGTCAGTGCCAGCGTATGGGCCAGGAGTATGCAACGGCATAGGATAAAGTGTAGTGCTGGTGGTGGATTTGCGTTCCGGGCTAGGGTTAGGGTTAGGGAACGACAAGGCTTAGGGCTCAGGTGAGGGAACGGAAACGTGGGAGGGTCAGGCTACGTGCTGACGCACGGTTCAGTGCCAGCGTACGGGCCAGGAATAGGGAACGGCGTAAGTTCAGGTGTAGGGCTGGTGGTGGGTTTCCGTTCCGGGCTAGGGTTAGGGTTAGGGAACGGCAAGGCTTAGGGCACAGGTCAGGGTACGGAAACGCGGGAGGGTAAGGCTACGTGCTGATGCGCAGGTCAGTGCCAGAGTACACGCGAGTAGTAGGCAATGGCGTAGGGTAAGGTTTTGGGCTGGTGGTGGGTTTCCATTCCGGGCTAGTGTTAGGGTTAGGGAACCGCAAGGCTTAGGGCACAGGTGAGGGTACGGAGACGTGGGTGCGTCAGGCTACGTGCTGACGCACGGTTCAGTGCCAGCGTACGGGCCAGGAATAGGTTACGGCGTAAGGTATGGTGTAGGGCTGGTGGTTGGTTTCCGTTCCAGGCTAGGGTTAGCTTAAGGGAACGGCAAGGCTTAGGGCACAGGTGAGGGTACGGAAACGTGGGAGGGTCGGGCTACGTGCTGACGCACGGGTCAGTGCCAGCTTACGGGCCAGGAGTAGGCAACGGCGTAGGATAAAGTGTAGGGCTGGTGGTGGATTTGCGTTCCGGGCTAGGGTTAGGGTTAGGGAACGGTAAGGCTTAGGGCACAGGTGTGGGAACGGAAACGTGGGAGGGTCAGGCTACGTGCTGACGCACGGTTCTGTGCCAGCGTACGGGCCAGGAATAGGAAACGGCAAAAGTTAGGGTGTAGGGCTGGTGGTGGGTTTCCGTTCAGGGCTAGGGTTAGGGTTAGGGAACGGCAAGGCTTAGGGCACAGGTGATGGTATGGAAACGTGGGAGGGTCAGGCTACGTGCTGACGCATGGGTCATTGCCAGCGTACGGGTCAGCAGTAGGGTACGGCGTAATGTAAGGTGTAGGGCTGGTGGTGGGTTTCTATTCCGGGCTAGGGTTAGGGTTAGGGAACGGCAAGGCTTAGGGCACAGGTGAGGGTACGGAAACTTGGGAGGGTCAGGCTACATGCTGACGCACTGTTCAGTGCCAGCGTACGGGCCAGGAATAGGGTACGGTGTAAGGTAAGGTGTAGGTCTGGTGGTGGGTTTCTAATCCGGGCTAGGGTTAGGGTTAGGGAACGGCAAGTCTTAGGGCAAAGGAGAGGGTACGGAAACGTGGGAGGGTCAGGCTACGTGCTGACGCACGGTTCAGTGCCAGCGTACGGGCCAGGAATAGGGTACGGCGTAAGGTAAGGTGTACGGCTTGTGGTGGGTTTCCGTTCCGGGCTAGGGTTAGGGTTAGGGAACGGCAAGGCTTAGGGCACAGGTGAGGTTACAGAAACGTGGGACTGTCAGGCTACGTGCTGACGCACGTGTCAGTGCCAGCGTACGGGCCAGGTGTAGGCAACCGCTTAAGGTAAGATGTAGGGCTGGTGGTTGGTTTCCGTTCCAGGCTAGGGATAGGATAAGGGAACGGCAAGGCTTAGGGCACAGGTGAGGGTACCGAAACGTGGGAGGGTCAGGCTACATGCTGACGCACGGTTCAGTGCCAGCGTACGGGCCAGGAATAAGTTACGGCGTAAGGTAAGGTGTAGGGCTGGTGGTGGGTTTCCGTTCGGGGCTAGGGTTAGGGTTAGGGAACGGCAAGGCTTAGGGCACAGGTGAGGGTACGGAAACGTGGGAGGGTCAGGCTACGTGCTGACGCACGGGTCAGTGCCAGCGTACGGGTCAGTTGCAGCGTACGGCGTAAGGTATGGTGTAGGGCTGGTGGTGGGTTACTATTCCGGGCTAGGGTTAGGGTTAGGGAATGGCAAGGCTTAGGGCACAGGTGAGGGTACGGAAACGTGGGAGGGTCAGGCTACGTGCTGACGCACGTGTCAGTGCCAGCGTATGGGCCAGGAGTAGGCAACGGCGTAAGGTAAGGTGTAGGGCTGGTGGTTGGTTTCCGTTCCAGGCTAGGGATAGGGTTAGAGAACGGCAAGGCTTAGGGCACAGGTGAGAGTACGGAAACGTGGCAGGGTCGGGCTATGTGCTGACGCACGGGTCAGTGCCAGCGTACGGGCCAGGAGTAGGCAACGGCCTAGGATAAAGTGTAGGGCTGGTGGTGGATTTGCGTTCTGGGCTAGGGTTAGGGTTAGGGAACGGCAAGGCTTAGGGCACAGGTCAGGGTACAGAAACACGGGAGGGTAAGGCTATGTGCTGATGCACGGTTCAGTGCCAGAGTACAGGCCAGGAGTAGGCAACGGCGTAGGGTAAGGTGTAGGGCTGGTGGTGGGTTTCCGTTCCGGACTAGTTTAGGGTTAGGGAACGGCAAGGCTTAGCGCACAGGTCAGGGTACGGAAACGCGTGAGGGTAAGGCTACGTGCTGAGGCACGGTTCAGTGCCAGAGTACAGGCCAGGAGTAGGCAACGGCGTAGGGTAAGGTGTAGGGCTGGTGGTGGGTTTCCGTTCAGGGCTAGGGTTAGGATTAGGGAACGGCAAGGCTTAGGGCACAGGTGAGGGTACGTAAACGTGGGAGGGTCAGGCTACGTGCTGACGCACGGGTCAATGCCAGCGTACGGGCGAGGAGTAGGCAACGACGTAAGGTAAGGTGTACGGCTGGTGGTTGGTTTCCGTTCCAGGCTAGGGTTAGGGTTAGGGAATGGCAAGGCTTAGGGCACAGGTGAGGGTACGGAAACGTGGGAGGGTCAGGCAACGTGCTGACGCACGGTTCAGTGCCAGCGTACGGGCCAGGAATAGGGTACGGCGTAAGGTAATGTGTAGGGCTGGTGGTGGTTTTCTAATCCTGGCTAGGGTTAGGGTTAGGGAACGGCAAGTCTTAGGGCAAAGGAGAGGGTACGGAAACGTGGGAGGGTCAGGCTACGTGCTGACGCACGGTTCAGTGCCAGCGTAAGGGCCAGGAATAGGGTACGGCGTAAGGTAAGGTGTACGGCTGGTGGTGGGTTTCCGTTCCGGGCTAGGGTTAGGGTTAGGGAACGGCAAGGCTTAGGGCACAGGTGAAGTTACCGAAACGTGGGACGGTCAGGCTACGTGCTGACGCACGTGTCAGTGCCAGCGTACGGGCCAGGGGTAGGCAACGGCGTAAGGTAAGATGTAGGGCTGGTGGTTGGTTTCCGTTCCAGGCTAGGGTTAGGGTAAGGGAACGGCAAGGCTTAGGGCACAGGTGAGGTTACAGAAACGTGGGACTGTCAGGCTACGTGCTGACGCACGTCAGTGCCAGCGTACGGGCCAGGTGTAGGCAACCGCTTAAGGTAAGATGTAGGGCTGGTGGTTGGTTTCCGTTCCAGGCTAGGGATAGGATAAGGGAACGGCAAGGCTTAGGGCACAGGTGAGGGTACCGAAACGTGGGAGGGTCAGGCTACATGCTGACGCACGGTTCAGTGCCAGCGTACGGGCCAGGAATAAGTTACGGCGTAAGGTAAGGTGTAGGGCTGGTGGTGGGTTTCCGTTCGGGGCTAGGGTTAGGGTTAGGGAACGGCAAGGCTTAGGGCACAGGTGAGGGTACGGAAACGTGGGAGGGTCAGGCTACGTGCTGACGCACGGGTCAGTGCCAGCGTACGGGTCAGTTGCAGCGTACGGCGTAAGGTATGGTGTAGGGCTGGTGGTGGGTTACTATTCCGGGCTAGGGTTAGGGTTAGGGAATGGCAAGGCTTAGGGCACAGGTGAGGGTACGGAAACGTGGGAGGGTCAGGCTACGTGCTGACGCACGTGTCAGTGCCAGCGTATGGGCCAGGAGTAGGCAACGGCGTAAGGTAAGGTGTAGGGCTGGTGGTTGGTTTCCGTTCCAGGCTAGGGATAGGGTTAGAGAACGGCAAGGCTTAGGGCACAGGTGAGAGTACGGAAACGTGGCAGGGTCGGGCTATGTGCTGACGCACGGGTCAGTGCCAGCGTACGGGCCAGGAGTAGGCAACGGCCTAGGATAAAGTGTAGGGCTGGTGGTGGATTTGCGTTCTGGGCTAGGGTTAGGGTTAGGGAACGGCAAGGCTTAGGGCACAGGTCAGGGTACAGAAACACGGGAGGGTAAGGCTATGTGCTGATGCACGGTTCAGTGCCAGAGTACAGGCCAGGAGTAGGCAACGGCGTAGGGTAAGGTGTAGGGCTGGTGGTGGGTTTCCGTTCCGGACTAGTTTAGGGTTAGGGAACGGCAAGGCTTAGCGCACAGGTCAGGGTACGGAAACGCGTGAGGGTAAGGCTACGTGCTGAGGCACGGTTCAGTGCCAGAGTACAGGCCAGGAGTAGGCAACGGCGTAGGGTAAGGTGTAGGGCTGGTGGTGGGTTTCCGTTCAGGGCTAGGGTTAGGATTAGGGAACGGCAAGGCTTAGGGCACAGGTGAGGGTACGTAAACGTGGGAGGGTCAGGCTACGTGCTGACGCACGGGTCAATGCCAGCGTACGGGCGAGGAGTAGGCAACGACGTAAGGTAAGGTGTACGGCTGGTGGTTGGTTTCCGTTCCAGGCTAGGGTTAGGGTTAGGGAATGGCAAGGCTTAGGGCACAGGTGAGGGTACGGAAACGTGGGAGGGTCAGGCAACGTGCTGACGCACGGTTCAGTGCCAGCGTACGGGCCAGGAATAGGGTACGGCGTAAGGTAAGGTGTAGGGCTGGTGGTGGTTTTCTAATCCTGGCTAGGGTTAGGGTTAGGGAACGGCAAGTCTTAGGGCAAAGGAGAGGGTACGGAAACGTGGGAGGGTCAGGCTACGTGCTGACGCACGGTTCAGTGCCAGCGTAAGGGCCAGGAATAGGGTACGGCGTAAGGTAAGGTGTACGGCTGGTGGTGGGTTTCCGTTCCGGGCTAGGGTTAGGGTTAGGGAACGGCAAGGCTTAGGGCACAGGTGAAGTTACCGAAACGTGGGACGGTCAGGCTACGTGCTGACGCACGTGTCAGTGCCAGCGTACGGGCCAGGGGTAGGCAACGGCGTAAGGTAAGATGTAGGGCTGGTGGTTGGTTTCCGTTCCAGGCTAGGGTTAGGGTAAGGGAACGGCAAGGCTTAGGGCACAGGTGAGGTTACAGAAACGTGGGACTGTCAGGCTACGTGCTGACGCACGTGTCAGTGCCAGCGTACGGGCCAGGTGTAGGCAACCGCTTAAGGTAAGATGTAGGGCTGGTGGTTGGTTTCCGTTCCAGGCTAGGGATAGGATAAGGGAACGGCAAGGCTTAGGGCACAGGTGAGGGTACCGAAACGTGGGAGGGTCAGGCTACATGCTGACGCACGGTTCAGTGCCAGCGTACGGGCCAGGAATAAGTTACGGCGTAAGGTAAGGTGTAGGGCTGGTGGTGGGTTTCCGTTCGGGGCTAGGGTTAGGGTTAGGGAACGGCAAGGCTTAGGGCACAGGTGAGGGTACGGAAACGTGGGAGGGTCAGGCTACGTGATGACGCACGGGTCAGTGCCAGCGTACGGGTCAGTTGCAGCGTACGGCGTAAGGTATGGTGTAGGGCTGGTGGTGGGTTACTATTCCGGGCTAGGGTTAGGGTTAGGGAATGGCAAGGCTTAGGGCACAGGTGAGGGTACGGAAACGTGGGAGGGTCAGGCTACGTGCTGACGCACGTGTCAGTGCCAGCGTATGGGCCAGGAGTAGGCAACGGCGTAAGGTAAGGTGTAGGGCTGGTGGTTGGTTTCCGTTCCAGGCTAGGGATAGGGTTAGAGAACGGCAAGGCTTAGGGCACAGGTGAGAGTACGGAAACGTGGCAGGGTCGGGCTATGTGCTGACGCACGGGTCAGTGCCAGCGTACGGGCCAGGAGTAGGCAACGGCCTAGGATAAAGTGTAGGGCTGGTGGTGGATTTGCGTTCTGGGCTAGGGTTAGGGTTAGGGAACGGCAAGGCTTAGGGCACAGGTCAGGGTACAGAAACACGGGAGGGTAAGGCTATGTGCTGATGCACGGTTCAGTGCCAGAGTACAGGCCAGGAGTAGGCAACGGCGTAGGGTAAGGTGTAGGGCTGGTGGTGGGTTTCCGTTCCGGACTAGTTTAGGGTTAGGGAACGGCAAGGCTTAGCGCACAGGTCAGGGTACGGAAACGCGTGAGGGTAAGGCTACGTGCTGAGGCACGGTTCAGTGCCAGAGTACAGGCCAGGAGTAGGCAACGGCGTAGGGTAAGGTGTAGGGCTGGTGGTGGGTTTCCGTTCAGGGCTAGGGTTAGGATTAGGGAACGGCAAGGCTTAGGGCACAGGTGAGGGTACGTAAACGTGGGAGGGTCAGGCTACGTGCTGACGCACGGGTCAATGCCAGCGTACGGGCGAGGAGTAGGCAACGACGTAAGGTAAGGTGTACGGCTGGTGGTTGGTTTCCGTTCCAGGCTAGGGTTAGGGTTAGGGAATGGCAAGGCTTAGGGCACAGGTGAGGGTACGGAAACGTGGGAGGGTCAGGCAACGTGCTGACGCACGGTTCAGTGCCAGCGTACGGGCCAGGAATAGGGTACGGCGTAAGGTAAGGTGTAGGGCTGGTGGTGGTTTTCTAATCCTGGCTAGGGTTAGGGTTAGGGAACGGCAAGTCTTAGGGCAAAGGAGAGGGTACGGAAACGTGGGAGGGTCAGGCTACGTGCTGACGCACGGTTCAGTGCCAGCGTAAGGGCCAGGAATAGGGTACGGCGTAAGGTAAGGTGTACGGCTGGTGGTGGGTTTCCGTTCCGGGCTAGGGTTAGGGTTAGGGAACGGCAAGGCTTAGGGCACAGGTGAAGTTACCGAAACGTGGGACGGTCAGGCTACGTGCTGACGCACGTGTCAGTGCCAGCGTACGGGCCAGGGGTAGGCAACGGCGTAAGGTAAGATGTAGGGCTGGTGGTTGGTTTCCGTTCCAGGCTAGGGTTAGGGTAAGGGAACGGCAAGGCTTAGGGCACAGGTGAGGGTACCGAAACGTGGGAGGGTCAGGCTACATGCTGACGCACGGTTCAGTGCCAGCGTATGGGCCAGGAATAAGTTACGGCGTAAGGTAAGGTGTAGGGCTCGTGGTGGGTTTCCGTTCCAGGCTAGGGTTACGGTTAGGGAACGGCAAGGCTTAGGGCACAGGTGAGGGTACGGAAACGTGGGAGGGTCAGGCTACGTGCTGACGCATGGGTCAGTGCCAGCGTACGGGTCAGTTGCAGCGTACGGCGTAAGGTATGGTGTAGGGCTGGTGGTGGGTTACTATTCCGGGCTAGGGTTAGGGTTAGGGAATGGCAAGGCTTAGGGCACAGGTGAGGGTACGGAAACGTGGGAGGGTCAGGCTACGTGCTGACGCACTTGTCAGTGCCAGCGTACGGGCCAGGAGTAGGCAACGGCGTAAGGTAAGGTGTAGGGCTGGTGGTTGGTTTCCGTTCCAGGCTAGGGTTAGGGTTAGGGAACGGCAAGGCTTAGGGCACAGGTGAGGGTACGGAAACGTGGGAGTGTCGGGCTACGTGCTGACGCACGGGTCAGTGCCAGCGTACGGGCCAGGAGTAGGCAACGGCGTAGGATAAAGTGTAGGGCTGGTGGTGGATTTGCGTTCTGGGCTAGGGTTATGGTTAGGGAACCGCAAGTCTTAGGGCACAGGTCAGGGTACAGAAACGCGGGAGGGTAAGGCTATGTGCTGATGCACCGTTCAGTGCCAGAGTACAGGCCAGGAGTAGGCAACGGCGTAGGGTAAGGTGTAGGGCTGGTGGTGGGTTTCCGTTCCGGGCTAGGGTTAGTGTTAGGGAACGGCAAGGCTTAGGGCACAGGTGAAGTTACAGAAACGTGGGACGGTCAGGCTACGTGCTGACGCACGTGTCAGTGCCAGCGTACGGGCCAGGGGTAGGCAACGGCGTAAGGTAAGATGTAGGGCTGGTGGTTGGTTTCCGTTCCAGGCTCGGGTTAGCGTAAGGGAACGGCAAGGCTTAGGGCACAGGTGAGGGTACCGAAACGTGGGAGGGTCAGGCTACATGCTGACGCACGGTTCAGTGCCAGCGTATGGGCCAGGAATAAGTTACGGCGTAAGGTAAGGTGTAGGGCTGGTGGTGGGTTTCCATTCGGGGCTAGGGTTAGGGTTAGGGAACGGCAAGGCTTAGGGCACAGGTGAGGGTACGGAAACGTGGGAGGGTCAGGCTACGTGCTGACGCACGGGTCAGTGCCAGCGTGCGGGTCAGTAGCAGCGTACGGCGTAAGGTATGGTGTAGGGCTGGTGGTGGGTTACTATTCCGGGCTAGGGTTAGGGTTAGGGAATGGCAAGGCTTAGGGCACAGGTGAGGGTACGGAAACGTGGGAGGGTCAGGCTATGTACTGACGCACGGGTCAGTGCCAGCGTACGGGCCAGGAGTAGGCAACGGCGTAAGGTAAGGTGTAGGGCTGGTGGTTGGTTTCCGTTCCAGGCTAGGGTTAGGGTTAGGGAACGGCAAGGCTTAGGGCACAGGTGAGGGTACGGAAACGTGGGAGGGTCGGGCTACGTGCTGACGCACGGGTCAGTGCCAGCGTACGGGCCAGGAGTAGGCAACGGCGTAGGATAAAGTTTAGGGCTGGTGGTGGATTTGCGTTCTGGGCTAGGGTTAGGGCTAGGGAACGGCAAGGCTTAGGGCACAGGTCAGGGAACGGAAACGCGGGAGGTTAAGGCTACGTGCTGATGCACGGTTCAGTGCCAGAGTACAGGCCAGGAGTAGGCAACGGCGTAGGGTAAGGTGTAGGGCTGGTGGTGGGTTTCCTTTCCGGGCTAGGGTTAGGGTTAGGGAACGGCAAGGCTTAGGGCAGAGGTGAGGGTACGGAAACGTGAGAGGGACGGGCTACGTGCTGACGCACGGGTCAGTGGCAGCGTACGGAACAGGAGTAGGCAACGGCATAGGATACAGTGTAGGGCTGGTGGTGGATTTGCGTTCAGGGCTAGGGTTAGGGTTAGCGAACGGCAAGGCTTAGGGCACAGGTGAGGGTACGGAAACGTGGGAGGGACAGGCTACGTGCTGACGCATGGGTCAGTGCCAGCGTACGGGTCAGGAGTAGGGTACGGCGTAATGTAAGGTGTAGGGCTGGTGGTGGGTTTCTATTCCGGGCTAGGGTTAGGGTTAGGGAACGGCAAGGCTTAGGGCACAAGTGAGGGTACGAAAACTTGGGAGGGTCAGGCTACATGCTGACGCAATGTTCAGTGCCAGCGTACGGGCCAGGAATAGGGTACGGCGTAAGGTAAGGTGTAGGGCTGGTGGTGGGTTTCTAATCCGGGCTAGGGTTAGGGTTAGGGAACGGCAAGGCTTAGGGCACAGGTGAGGGTATGGAAACGTGGGAGGGTCAGGCTACGTGCTGACGCATGGGTCAGTGCCAGCGTACGGGTCAGCAGTAGGGTACGGCGTAATGTAAGGTGTAGGGCTGGTGGTGGGTTTCTATTCCGGGCTAGGTTTAGGGTTAGGGAACGGCAAGGCTTAGGGCACAGGTGAGGGTACGGAAACTTGGGAGGGTCAGGCTACATGCTGACGCACTGTTCAGTGCCAGCGTACGGGCCAGGAATAGGGTACGGCGTAAGGTAAGGTGTAGGGCTGGTGTTGGGTTTCTAATCCGGTCTAGGGTTAGGGTTAGGGAACGGCAAGTCTTAGGGCAAAGGAGAGGGTACGGAAACGTGGGAGGGTCAGGCTACGTGCTGACGCACGGTTCAGTGCCAGCGTACGGGCCAGAAATAGGGTACGGCGTAAGGTAAGGTGTACGGCTGGTGGTGGGTTTCCGTTCCGGGCTAGGGTTAGGGTTAGGGAACGGCAAGGCTTAGGGCACAGGTGAGGTTACAGAAACGTGGGACTGTCAGGCTACGTGCTGATGCACGTGTCAGTGCCAGCGTACGGGCCAGGTGTAGGCAACGGCGTAAGGTAAGATGTAGGGCTGGTGGTTGGTTTCCGTTCCAGGCTATGGTTAGGGTAAGGGAACGGCAAGGCTTAGGGCAAGGTGAGGGTACGGAAACTTGGGAGGGTCAGGCTACATGCTGACGCACTGTTCAGTGCCAGCGTACGGGCCAGGAATAGGGTACGGTGTAAGGTAAGGTGTAGGGCTGGTGGTGGGTTTCTAATCCGGTCTAGTGTTAGGGTTAGGGAACGGCAAGTCTTAGGGCAAAGGAGAGGGTACGGAAACGTGGGAGGGTCAGGCTACGTGCTGACGCACGGGTCAGTGCCAGCGTACGGGTCAGTAGCAGCGTACGGCGTAAGGTATGGTGTAGGGCTGGTGGTGGGTTACTATTCCGGGCTAGGGTTAGGGTTAGGGAATGGCAAGGCTTAGGGCACAGGTGAGGGTACGGAAACGTGGGAGGGTCAGGCTACGTGCTGACGCACGTGTCAGTGCCAGCGTACGGGCCAGGAGTAGGCAACGGCGTAAGGTAAGGTGTAGGGCTGGTGGTTGGTTTCCGTTCCAGGCTAGGGTTAGGGTTAGGGAACGGCAAGGCTTAGGGCACAGGTGAGGGTACGGAAACGTGGGACGGTCGGGCTATGTGCTGACGCACGGGTCAGTGCCAGCGTACGGGCCAGGAGTAGGCAACGGCGTAGGATAAAGTGTAGGGCTGGTGGTGGATTTGCGTTCTGGGCTAGGGTTAGGGTTAGGGAACGGCAAGGCTTAGGGCACAGGTCAGGGTACAGAAACGCGGGAGGGTAAGGCTATGTGCTGATGCACGGTTCAGTGCCAGAGTACAGGCCAGGAGTAGGCAACGGCATAGGGTAAGGTGTAGTGCTGGTGGTGGGTTTCCGTTCCGGGCTAGGGTTAGGGTCAGGGAACGGCAAGGCTTAGGGCATAGGTGAGGGTACGGAAACGTGGGAGGGTCAGGCTACGTGCTGACGCACGGGTCAGTGCCAGCGTAGGGGTCAGTTGCAGCGTACGGCGTAAGGTATGGTGTAGGGCTGGTGGCGGTGTACTATTCAGGGCTAGGGTTAGGGTTAGGGAATGGCAAGGCTTAGGGCACAGGTGATGGTACGGAAACGTGGGAGGGTCAGGCTACGTGCTGACGCACGTGTCAGTGCCAGCGTACGGGCCAGGAGTAGGCAACGGCGTAAGGTAAGGTGTACGGCAGGTGGTTGTTTTCCGTTCCAGGCTAGGGTTAGGGTTAGGGAACGGCAAGGCTTAGGGCACAGGTGAGGGTACGGAAAAGTGGGAGGGTCAGGCTACGTGCTGACGCACGGTTCAGTGCCAGCATACGGGCCAGGAATAGGGAAAGGCGTAAGGTAAGGTATAGGGCTGGTGGTGGGTTTCCGTTCCGGGCTAGGGTTAGGGTTAGGGAACGGCAAGGTTTAGGGCACAGGTCAGGGTACGGAAACGCGTGAGGGTAAGGCCACGTGCTAATGCACGGGTCAGTGCCGGAGTACAGGCCAGTAGTAGGCAACGGCGTAAGGTAAGGTGTAGGGCTGGTGGTTGGTTTCCGTTCAAGGCTAGGGTTAGTGTTAGGGAACGGCAAGGCTTAGGGCACAGGTGAGGGTACGGAAACGTGGGAGGGTCAGGCTACGTGCTGACGCACTGGTCAGTGCCAGCGTACGGGCCAGGAGTAGGCAACGGCATAGGATAAAGTGTAGGGCTGGTGGTGGATTTGCGTTCCTGGCTAGGGTTAGGGTTAGGGAACGGCAAGGCTTAGGGCACAGGTGAGGGAACGGAAACGTGGGAGGGTCAGGCTACGTGCTGACACACGGTTCTGTGCCAGCGTACGGGCGAGGAATAGGGAACGGCGTAAGTTAAGGTGTAGGGCTGGTGGTGGGTTTCCGTTCCGGGCTAGGGTTAGGGTTAGGGAACGTCAAGGCTTAGGGCACAGGTGAGGGTACGGAAACGTGGGAGGCTCAGACTACGTGCTGACGTATGGTTCAGTGCCAGCGTATGGGTCAGGAGTAGGATACGGCGTAAGGTAAGGTGTAGGGCTGGTGGTGGGTTTCTATTCCGGGCTAGGGTTAGGGTTAGGGAAAGGCAAGGCTTAGGGCACACGTGAGGTTACGGAAACGTGGGAGGGTCAGGCTACATGCTGACGCACGGTTCATTGCCAGCGTACGGGCCAGGAATAGGTTACGGCGTAAGGTAAGGTGTAGGGCTGGTGGTGGGTTTCCGTTCAGGGCTAGGGTTATGGTTAGGGAACGGCAAGTCTTAGGGCACAGGTGAGGGTACTGAAACGTGGGAGGGTCAGGCTACGTGCTGACGCATGGGTCAGTGCCAGCGTACGGGCCAGGTGTAGGGTACGGCGTAAGGTAAGGTGTAGGGCTGGTGGTGGGTTTCTATTCCGGGCTAGGGTTAGGGTTAGGGCACGGCAAGGCTTAGGGCACAGGTGAGGGTATGGAAACTTGGGAGGGTCAGGCTACATGCTGACGCAATGTTCAGTGCCAGCGTACGGGCCAGGAATAGGGTACGGCGTAAGGTAAGGTGTAGGGCTGGTGGTCGGTTTCTAATCCGGGCTAGGGTTAGGGTTAGGGAAAGGCAAGTCTTAGTGCAAAGGAGAGGGTACGGAAACGTGGGAGGGTCATGCTACATGCTGACGCACGGTTCAGTGCCAGCGTACGGGCCAGGAATTGGGTACGGCGTAAGGTAAGGTGTACGGCTGGTGGTGGGTTTCCGTTCCGGGCTAGGGTTAGGGTTAGGGAACGGCAAGGCTTAGGGCACAGGTGAGGTTACAGAAACGTGGGACGGTCAGGCTACGTGCTGACGCATGTGTCAATGCCAGCATACGGGTGAGGAGTAGGCAACGGCGTAAGGTAAGGTGTACGGCTGGTGGTTGGTTTCCGTTCCAGGCTAAGGTTAGGGTTAGGGAACGGCAAGGCTTAGGGCACAGGTGATGGTACGGAAACGTGGGAGGGTCAGGCTACGTACTGATGCACGGTTCAGTGCCAGCGTACGGGCCAGGAATAGGGAACGGCGTAAGGTAAGGTGTAGGGCTGGTGGTGGGTTTCCGTTCCGGGCTAGGGTTAGGGTTAGGGAACGGCAAGGCTTAGGGCACAGGTCAGGGTACGGAAACGTGGGAGGGTAAGGCTACGTGCTGATGCACGGGTCAGTACCAGAGTACAGGCCAGTAGTAGGCAACGGCGTAGGGTAAGGTTTTGGGCTGGTGGTGAGATTCCATTCCGGGCTAGGGTTAGGGTTAGGGAACCGCAGGGCTTAGGGCACAGGTGAGGGTACGGAGACGAGGGAGGGTCTGGCTACGTGCTGACGCACGGGTCAATGCCAGCATACGGGCCAGGAGTAGGCAACGGCGTAAGGTAAGGTGTAGGGCTGATGGTTCGTTTCTGTTCCAGGCTAGGGGTAGGGTTAGGGAACGCAAGCCTTAGGGCACAGGTGAGGGTACGGAAACGTTGGAGGGTCGGGCTACGTGCTGATGCACGGTTCAGTGCCAGCGTACGGGTCAGCAGTATGGTACGGCGTAATGTAAGGTGTAGGGCTGGTGGTGGGTTTCTATTCCGGGCTAGGGTTAGGGTTAGGGAACGGCAAGGCTTAGGGCACAGGTGAGGGTACGGAAACTTGGGAGGGTCAGGCTACATGCTGACGCAGTGTTCAGTGCCAGCGTACGGGCCAGGAATAGGGTACGGCGTAAGGTAAGGTGTAGGGCTGGTGGTAGGTTTCTAATCCGGTCTAGGGTTACGGTTAGGGAACGGCAAGTCTTAGGGCAAAGGAGAGGTTACGGAAACGTGGGAGGGTCAGGCTACGTGCTGACCCACGGTTCAGTGCCAGCGTACGGGCCAGGAATAGGGTACGGCGTAAGGTAAGGTGTACGGCTGGTGGTGGGTTTCCGTTCCGGGCTAGGGTTAGGGTTAGGGAACGGCAAGGCTTAGGGCACAGGTGAGGTTACAGATACGTGGGACTGTCAGGCTACGTGCTGACGCACGTGTCAGTGCCTGCGTACGGGCCAGGTGTAGGCAACGGCGTAAGGTAAGATGTAGGGCTGGTGGTTGGTTTCCGTTCCAGGCTAGGGTTAGGGTAAGGGAACGGCAAGGCTTAGGGCACAGGTGAGGGTACGTAAACGTGGGAGGGTCAGGCTACGTGCTGACGCACGGGTCCATGCCAGCGTACGGGCGAGGAGTAGGCAACGGAGTAAGGTAAGGTTTAGGGCTGGTGGTGGGTTTCCGTTCCGGACTAGGGTTAGGGTTAGGGAACGGCAAGGCTTAGGGCACAGGTCAGGGTACGGAAACGCGTGAGGGTAAGGCTACGTGCTGAAGCACGGTTCAGTGCCAGAGTACAGGCCAGGATAGGCAACGGCGTAGGGTAAGGTGTAGGGCTGGTGGTGGGTTTCCGTTCCGGGCTAGGGTTAGGGTTAGGGAACGGCAAGGCTTAGGGCACAGGTGAGGGTACGGAAACGTGGGCGGGTCAGGCTACGTGCTGACGCACGGTTCAGTGCCAGCGTACGGGCCAGGAATAGGGTACGGCGTAAGGTAAGGTGTAGGGCTGGTGGTGGGTTTCTAATCCGGGCTAGGGTTAGGGTTAGGGAACGGCAAGTCTTAGGGCAAAGGAGAGGGTATGGAAACGTGGGAGGGTCAGGCTACGTGCTGACGCACGGTTCAGTGCCAGCGTACGGGCCAGGAATAGGGAACGGCGTAAGGTAAGGTGTACGGCTGGTGGTGGGTTTCCGTTCCGGGCTAGGGTTAGGGTTAGGGAACGGCAAGGCTTAGGGCACAGGTGAAGTTACAGAAACGTGGGACGGTCAGGCTACGTGCTGACGCACGTGTCAGTGCCAGCGTACGGGCCAGGGGTAGGCAACGGCGTAAGGTAAGATGTAGGGCTGGTGGTTGGTTTCCGTTCCAGGCTAGGGTTAGGGTAAGGGAACGGCAAGGCTTAGGGCACAGGTCAGGGTACGGAAACACGGGAGGGTAAGGCTAAGTGCTGATGCACGGGTCAGTACCAGAGTACAGGCCAGTAGTAGGCAACGGCGTAGGGTAAGGTTTTGGGCTGGTGGTGGGATTCCATTTCGGGCTAGGGTTAGGGTTAGGGAACCGCAGTGCTTAGCGCACAGGTGAGGGTACGGAGACGAGGGAGGGTCAGGCTACGTGCTGACGCACGGGTCAATGCCAGCGTACGGGCCAGGAGTAGGCAACGGCGTAAGGTAAGGTGTAGGGCTGGTGGTTGGTTTCTGTTCCAGGCTAGGGTTAGGGTTAGGGAACGGCAAGGCTTAGGGCACAGGTGAGGGTACGGAAACTTTGGAGGGTCGGGCTACGTGCTGATGCACGGGTCAGTGCCAGCGTACGGGCCAGGAGTAGGCAACGGCGTAAGATAAAGTGTAGGGCTGCTGGTGGATTTGCGTTCCGGGCTAGGGTTAGGGTTAGGGAATGGCAAGGCTTAGGGCACAGGTGAGGGTACGGAAACGTGGGACGGTCAGGTTACGTGCTGACGCACGTGTCAGTGCCAGCGTACGGGCCAGGGGTAGGCCACGCGTAAGGTAAGATGTAGGGCTGGTGGTTGGTTTCCCTTTCAGGTTAGGGTTAGGGTAAGGGAACGGCAAGGCTTAGGGCACAGGTGAGGGTACCGAAACGGGGGAGGGTCAGGCTACATGCTGACGCACGGTTCAGTGCCAGCGTATGGGCCAGGAATAAGTTACGGCGTAAGGTAAGGTGTAGGGCTGGTGGTGGGTTTCCATTCGGGGCTAGGGTTAGGGTTAGGGAACGGCAAGGCTTAGGGCACAGGTGAGGGTACGGAAACGTGGGAGGGTCAGGCTACGTGCTGACGCATGGGTCAGTGCCAGCGTGCGGGTCAGTAGCAGCGTACGGCGTAAGGTATGGTGTAGGGCTGGTGGTGGGTTACTATTCCGGGCTAGGGTTAGAGTTAGGGAATGGCAAGGCTTAGGGCACAGGTGAGGGTACGGAAACTTGGGAGGGTCAGGCTATGTGCTGACGCACGGGTCAGTGCCAGCGTACGGGCCAGGAGTAGGCAACGGCGTAAGGTAAGGTGTAGGGCTGGTGGTGGGTTTCTATTCCGGGCTAGGGTTAGGGTTAGGGAACGGTAAGGCTTAGGGCACAGGTGAGGGTACGGAAACTTGGGAGGGTCAGGCTACATGCTGACGCAGTGTTCAGTGCCAGCGTACGGGCCAGGAATAGGGTACGGCGTAAGGTAAGGTGTAGGGCTGGTGGTAGGTTTCTAATCCGGTCTAGGGTTACGGTTAGGGAACGGCAAGTCTTAGGGCAAAGGAGAGGTTACGGAAACGTGGGAGGGTCAGGCTACGTGCTGACCCACGGTTCAGTGCCAGCGTACGGGCCAGGAATAGGGTACGGCGTAAGGTAAGGTGTACGGCTGGTGGTGGGTTTCCGTTCCGGGCTAGGGTTAGGGTTAGGGAACGGCAAGGCTTAGGGCACAGGTGAGGTTACAGATACGTGGGACTGTCAGGCTACGTGCTGACGCACGTGTCAGTGCCTGCGTACGGGCCAGGTGTAGGCAACGGCGTAAGGTAAGATGTAGGGCTGGTGGTTGGTTTCCGTTCCAGGCTAGGGTTAGGGTAAGGGAACGGCAAGGCTTAGGGCACAGGTGAGGGTACGTAAACGTGGGAGGGTCAGGCTACGTGCTGACGCACGGGTCAATGCCAGCGTACGGGCGAGGAGTAGGCAACGGAGTAAGGTAAGGTTTAGGGCTGGTGGTGGGTTTCCGTTCCGGACTAGGGTTAGGGTTAGGGAACGGCAAGGCTTAGGGCACAGGTCAGGGTACGGAAACGCGTGAGGGTAAGGCTACGTGCTGAAGCACGGTTCAGTGCCAGAGTACAGGCCAGGATAGGCAACGGCGTAGGGTAAGGTGTAGGGCTGGTGGTGGGTTTCCGTTCCGGGCTAGGGTTAGGGTTAGGGAACGGCAAGGCTTAGGGCACAGGTGAGGGTACGGAAACGTGGGCGGGTCAGGCTACGTGCTGACGCACGGTTCAGTGCCAGCGTACGGGCCAGGAATAGGGTACGGCGTAAGGTAAGGTGTAGGGCTGGTGGTGGGTTTCTAATCCGGGCTAGGGTTAGGGTTAGGGAACGGCAAGTCTTAGGGCAAAGGAGAGGGTATGGAAACGTGGTAGGGTCAGGCTACGTGCTGACGCACGGTTCAGTGCCAGCGTACGGGCCAGGAATAGGGAACGGCGTAAGGTAAGGTGTACGGCTGGTGGTGGGTTTCCGTTCCGGGCTAGGGTTAGGGTTAGGGAACGGCAAGGCTTAGGGCACAGGTGAAGTTACAGAAACGTGGGACGGTCAGGCTACGTGCTGACGCACGTGTCAGTGCAAGCGTACGGGCCAGGGGTAGGCAACGGCGTAAGGTAAGATGTAGGGCTGGTGGTTGGTTTCCGTTCCAGGCTAGGGTTAGGGTAAGGGAACGGCAAGGCTTAGGGCACAGGTCAGGGTACGGAAACACGGGAGGGTAAGGCTAAGTGCTGATGCACGGGTCAGTACCAGAGTACAGGCCAGTAGTAGGCAACGGCGTAGGGTAAGGTTTTGGGCTGGTGGTGGGATTCCATTTCGGGCTAGGGTTAGGGTTAGGGAACCGCAGTGCTTAGCGCACAGGAGAGGGTACGGAGACGAGGGAGGGTCAGGCTACGTGCTGACGCACGGGTCAATGCCAGCGTACGGGCCAGGAGTAGGCAACGGCGTAAGGTAAGGTGTAGGGCTGGTGGTTGTTTTCTGTTCCAGGCTAGGGTTAGGGTTAGGGAACGGCAAGGCTTAGGGCACAGGTGAGGGTACGGAAACTTTGGAGGGTCGGGCTACGTGCTGATGCACGGGTCAGTGCCAGCGTACGGGCCAGGAGTAGGCAACGGCGTAAGATAAAGTGTAGGGCTGCTGGTGGATTTGCGTTCCGGGCTAGGGTTAGGGTTAGGGAATGGCAAGGCTTAGGGCACAGGTGAGGGTACGGAAACGTGGGACGGTCAGGTTACGTGCTGACGCACGTGTCAGTGCCAGCGTACGGGCCAGGGGTAGGCCACGCGTAAGGTAAGATGTAGGGCTGGTGGTTGGTTTCCCTTTCAGGTTAGGGTTAGGGTAAGGGAACGGCAAGGCTTAGGGCACAGGTGAGGGTACCGAAACGTGGGAGGGTCAGGCTACATGCTGACGCACGGTTCAGTGCCAGCGTATGGGCCAGGAATAAGTTACGGCGTAAGGTAAGGTGTAGGGCTGGTGGTGGGTTTCCATTCGGGGCTAGGGTTAGGGTTAGGGAACGGCAAGGCTTAGGGCACAGGTGAGGGTACGGAAACGTGGGAGGGTCAGGCTACGTGCTGACGCACGGGTCAGTGCCAGCGTGCGGGTCAGTAGCAGCGTACGGCGTAAGGTATGGTGTAGGGCTGGTGGTGGGTTACTATTCCGGGCTAGGGTTAGAGTTAGGGAATGGCAAGGCTTAGGGCACAGGTGAGGGTACGGAATCTTGGGAGGGTCAGGCTATGTGCTGACGCACGGGTCAGTGCCAGCGTACGGGCCAGGAGTAGGCAACGGCGTAAGGTAAGGTGTAGGGCTGGTGGTTGGTTTCCGTTCCAGGCTAGGGTTAGGGTTAGGGAACGGCAAGGCTTAGGGCACAGGTGAGGGTACGGAAACGTGGGAGGGTCGGGCTACGTGCTGACGCACGGGTCAGTGCCAGCGTACGGGCCAGGAGTAGGCAACGGCGTAAGGTAAGGTGTAGGGCTGGTGGTGGGTTTCTATTCCGGGCTAGGGTTAGGGTTAGGGAACGGTAAGGCTTAGGGCACAGGTGAGGGTACGGAAACTTGGGAGGGTCAGGCTACATGCTGACGCAGTGTTCAGTGCCAGCGTACGGGCCAGGAATAGGGTACGGCGTAAGGTAAGGTGTAGGGCTGGTGGTAGGTTTCTAATCCGGTCTAGGGTTACGGTTAGGGAACGGCAAGTCTTAGGGCAAAGGAGAGGTTACGGAAACGTGGGAGGGTCAGGCTACGTGCTGACCCACGGTTCAGTGCCAGCGTACGGGCCAGGAATAGGGTACGGCGTAAGGTAAGGTGTACGGCTGGTGGTGGGTTTCCGTTCCGGGCTAGGGTTAGGGTTAGGGAACGGCAAGGCTTAGGGCACAGGTGAGGTTACAGATACGTGGGACTGTCAGGCTACGTGCTGACGCACGTGTCAGTGCCTGCGTACGGGCCAGGTGTAGGCAACGGCGTAAGGTAAGATGTAGGGCTGGTGGTTGGTTTCCGTTCCAGGCTAGGGTTAGGGTAAGGGAACGGCAAGGCTTAGGGCACAGGTGAGGGTACGTAAACGTGGGAGGGTCAGGCTACGTGCTGACGCACGGGTCAATGCCAGCGTACGGGCGAGGAGTAGGCAACGGAGTAAGGTAAGGTTTAGGGCTGGTGGTGGGTTTCCGTTCCGGACTAGGGTTAGGGTTAGGGAACGGCAAGGCTTAGGGCACAGGTCAGGGTACGGAAACGCGTGAGGGTAAGGCTACGTGCTGAAGCACGGTTCAGTGCCAGAGTACAGGCCAGGATAGGCAACGGCGTAGGGTAAGGTGTAGGGCTGGTGGTGGGTTTCCGTTCCGGGCTAGGGTTAGGGTTAGGGAACGGCAAGGCTTAGGGCACAGGTGAGGGTACGGAAACGTGGGCGGGTCAGGCTACGTGCTGACGCACGGTTCAGTGCCAGCGTACGGGCCAGGAATAGGGTACGGCGTAAGGTAAGGTGTAGGGCTGGTGGTGGGTTTCTAATCCGGGCTAGGGTTAGGGTTAGGGAACGGCAAGTCTTAGGGCAAAGGAGAGGGTATGGAAACGTGGTAGGGTCAGGCTACGTGCTGACGCACGGTTCAGTGCCAGCGTACGGGCCAGGAATAGGGAACGGCGTAAGGTAAGGTGTACGGCTGGTGGTGGGTTTCCGTTCCGGGCTAGGGTTAGGGTTAGGGAACGGCAAGGCTTAGGGCACAGGTGAAGTTACAGAAACGTGGGACGGTCAGGCTACGTGCTGACGCACGTGTCAGTGCAAGCGTACGGGCCAGGGGTAGGCAACGGCGTAAGGTAAGATGTAGGGCTGGTGGTTGGTTTCCGTTCCAGGCTAGGGTTAGGGTAAGGGAACGGCAAGGCTTAGGGCACAGGTCAGGGTACGGAAACACGGGAGGGTAAGGCTAAGTGCTGATGCACGGGTCAGTACCAGAGTACAGGCCAGTAGTAGGCAACGGCGTAGGGTAAGGTTTTGGGCTGGTGGTGGGATTCCATTTCGGGCTAGGGTTAGGGTTAGGGAACCGCAGTGCTTAGCGCACAGGTGAGGGTACGGAGACGAGGGAGGGTCAGGCTACGTGCTGACGCACGGGTCAATGCCAGCGTACGGGCCAGGAGTAGGCAACGGCGTAAGGTAAGGTGTAGGGCTGGTGGTTGTTTTCTGTTCCAGGCTAGGGTTAGGGTTAGGGAACGGCAAGGCTTAGGGCACAGGTGAGGGTACGGAAACTTTGGAGGGTCGGGCTACGTGCTGATGCACGGGTCAGTGCCAGCGTACGGGCCAGGAGTAGGCAACGGCGTAAGATAAAGTGTAGGGCTGCTGGTGGATTTGCGTTCCGGGCTAGGGTTAGGGTTAGGGAATGGCAAGGCTTAGGGCACAGGTGAGGGTACGGAAACGTGGGACGGTCAGGTTACGTGCTGACGCACGTGTCAGTGCCAGCGTACGGGCCAGGGGTAGGCCACGCGTAAGGTAAGATGTAGGGCTGGTGGTTGGTTTCCCTTTCAGGTTAGGGTTAGGGTAAGGGAACGGCAAGGCTTAGGGCACAGGTGAGGGTACCGAAACGTGGGAGGGTCAGGCTACATGCTGACGCACGGTTCAGTGCCAGCGTATGGGCCAGGAATAAGTTACGGCGTAAGGTAAGGTGTAGGGCTGGTGGTGGGTTTCCATTCGGGGCTAGGGTTAGGGTTAGGGAACGGCAAGGCTTAGGGCACAGGTGAGGGTACGGAAACGTGGGAGGGTCAGGCTACGTGCTGACGCACGGGTCAGTGCCAGCGTGCGGGTCAGTAGCAGCGTACGGCGTAAGGTATGGTGTAGGGCTGGTGGTGGGTTACTATTCCGGGCTAGGGTTAGAGTTAGGGAATGGCAAGGCTTAGGGCACAGGTGAGGGTACGGAATCTTGGGAGGGTCAGGCTATGTGCTGACGCACGGGTCAGTGCCAGCGTACGGGCCAGGAGTAGGCAACGGCGTAAGGTAAGGTGTAGGGCTGGTGGTTGGTTTCCGTTCCAGGCTAGGGTTAGGGTTAGGGAACGGCAAGGCTTAGGGCACAGGTGAGGGTACGGAAACGTGGGAGGGTCGGGCTACGTGCTGACGCACGGGTCAGTGCCAGCGTACGGGCCAGGAGTAGGCAACGGCGTAGGATAAAGTGTAGGGCTGGTGGTGGATTTGCGTTCTGGGCTAGGGTTAGGGTTAGGGAACGGCAAGGCTTAGGGCACATGTCAGGGAACGAAAACGCGGGAGGGTAAGGCTACGTGCTGATGCACGGTTCAGTGCCAGAGTACAGGCCAGGAGTAGGCAACGGCGTAGGGTAAGGTGTAGGGCTGGTGGTGGGTTTCCGTTCCGGGCTAGGGTTAGGGTTAGGGAACGGCAAGGCTTAGGGCAGAGGTGAGGGTACGGCAACGTGAGAGGGACGGGCTACGTGCTGACGCACGGGTCAGTGGCAGCGTACGGAACAGGAGTAGGCAACGGCATAGGATACAGGGTAGGGCTGGTGGTGGATTTGCGTTCAGGGCTCGGGTTAGGGTTAGGGAATGGCAAGGCTTAGGGCACAGGTGAGGGTATGGAAACGTGGGAGGGTCAGGCTACGTGCTGACACACGGGTCAGTGCCAGCGTACGGGTCAGGAGTAGGGTACGGCGTAATGTAAGGTGTAGGGCTGGTGGTGGGTTTCTATTCCGGGCTAGGGTTAGGGTTAGGGAACGGCAAGGCTTAGGGCACAGGTGAGGGTACGGAAACTTGGGAGGGTCAGGCTACATGCTGACGCAATGTTCAGTGCCAGCGTACGGGCCAGGAATAGGGTACGGCGTAAGGTAAGGTGTAGGGCTGGTGGTGGGTTTCTAATCCGGGCTAGGGTTAGGGTTAGGGAACGGCAAGTCTTAGGGCAAAGGAGAGGGTACGGAAACGTGGGAGGGTCAGGCTACATGCTGACGCACGGTTCAGTGCCAGTGTACGGGCCAGGAATAGGGTACAGCGTAAGGTAAGGTGTACGGCTGGTGGTGGGTTTCCGTTCCGGGCTAGGGTTAGGGTTAGGGAACGGCAAGGCTTAGGGCACAGGTGAGGTTACAGAAACGTGGGACGGTCAGGCTACGTGCTGACGCATGTGTCAATGCCATCATACGGGCGAGGAGTAGGCAACGGCGTAAGGTAAGGTGTACGGCTGGTGGTTGGTTTCCGTTCCAGGCTAAGGTTAGGGTTAGGGAACGGCAAGGCTTAGGGCACAGGTGATGGTACGGAAACGTGGGAGGGTCAGGCTACGTGCTGACGCACGGTTCAGTGCCAGCATACGGGCCAGGAATAGGGAACGGCGTAAGGTAAGGTGTAGGGCTGGTTGTGGGTTTCCGTTCCGGGCTAGGGTTAGGGTTAGGGAACGGCAAGGCTTAGGGCACAGGTCAGGGTACGGAAACGCAGGAGGGTAAGGCTACGTGCTGATGCACGGGTCAGTACCAGAGTACAGGCCAGTAGTAGGCAACGGCGTAGGGTAAGGTTTTGGGCTGGTGGTGGGATTCCATTCCGGGCTAGGGTTAGGGTTAGGGAACCGCAGGGCTTAGCGCACAGGTGAGGGTACGGAGACGAGGGAGGGTCAGGCTACGTGCTGACGCACGGGTCAATGCCAGCGTACGGGCCAGGAGTAGGCAACGGCGTAAGGTAAGGTGTAGGGCTGGTGGTTGGTTTCTGTTCCAGGCTAGGGTTAGGGTTAGGGAACAGCAAGGCTTAGGGCACAGGTGAGGGTACGGAAACGTTGGAGGGTCGGGCTACGTGCTGATGCACGGGTCAGTGCCAGCGTACGGGCCAGGAGTAGGCAACGGCGTAGGATAAAGTGTAGGGCTGGTGGTGGATTTGCGTTCCGGGCTAGGGTTAGGGTTAGCGAACGGCAAGGCTTAGGGCACAGGTGAGGGTATGGAAACGTGGGAGGGACAGGCTACGTGCTGACGCACGGGTCAGTGCCAGCGTACGGGTCAGGAGTAGGGTACGGCGTAATGTAAGGTGTAGGGCTGGTGGTGGGTTTCTATTCCGGGCTAGGGTTAGGGTTAGGGAACGGCAAGGCTTAGGGCACAGGTGAGGGTACGGAAACTTGGGAGGGTCAGGCTACATGCTGACGCAATATTCAGTGCCAGCGTACGGGCCAGGAATAGGGTACGGCGTAAGCTAAGGTGTAGGGCTGGTGGTGGGTTTCTAATCCGGGCTAGGGTTAGGGTTAGGGAACGGCAAGGCTTAGGGCACAGGTGAGGGTATGGAAACGTGGGAGGGTCAGGCTACGTGCTGACGCATGGGTCAGTGCCAGCGTATGGGTCAGCAGTAGGGTACGGCTTAATGTAAGGTGTAGGGCTGGTGGTGGGTTTCTATTCCGGGCTAGGTTTAGGGTTAGGGAACGGCAAGGCTTAGGGCACAGGTGAGGGTACGGAAACTTCGGAGGGTCAGGCTACATGCTGACGCACTGTTCAGTGCCAGCGTACGGGCCAGGAATAGGGTACGGCGTAAGGTAAGGTGTAGGGCTGGTGGTGGGTTTCTAATCCGGGCTTGGGTTAGGTTTAGGGAACGGCAAGGCTTAGGGCACAGGTGAGGTTACAGAAACTTGGGACTGTCAGGCTACGTGCTGACGCACGTGTCAGTGCCAGCGTACGGGCCAGGTGTAGGCAACGGCGTAAGGTAAGATGTAGGGCTGGTGGTTGGTTTCCGTTCCAGGCTATGGTTAGGGTAAGGGAACGGCAAGGCTTAGGGCACAGGTGAGGGTACGGAAACTTGGGAGGGTCAGGCTACATGCTGACGCACTGTTCAGTGCCAGCGTACGGGCCAGGAATAGGGTACGGCGTAAGGTAAGGTGTAGGGCTGGTGGTGGGTTTCTAATCCGGTCTAGGGTTAGGTTTAGGGAACGGCAAGTCTTAGGGCAAAGGAGAGGGTACGGAAACGTGGGAGGGTCAGGCTACGTGCTGACGCACGGGTCAGTGCCAGCGTACGGGTCAGTAGCAGCGTACGGCGTAAAGTATGGTGTAGGGCTGGTGGTGGGTTACTATTCCGGGCTAGGGTTAGGGTTAGGGAATGGCAAGGCTTAGGGCACAGGTGAGGGTACGGAAACGTGGGAGGGTCAGACTACGTGCTGACGCACGTGTCAGTGCCAGCGTACGGGCCAGGAGTAGGCAACGGCGTAAGGTAAGGTGTAGGGCTGGTGGTTGGTTTCCGTTCCAGGCTAGGGTTAGGGTTAGGGAACGGCAAGGCTTAGGGCACAGGTGAGGGTACGGAAACGTGGGACGGTCAGGTTACGTGCTGACGCACGTGTCAGTGCCAGCGTACGGGCCAGGGGTAGGCCACGCGTAAGGTAAGATGTAGGGCTGGTGGTTGGTTTCCCTTTCAGGTTAGGGTTAGGGTAAGGGAACGGCAAGGCTTAGGGCACAGGTGAGGGTACCGAAACGTGGGAGGGTCAGGCTACATGCTGACGCACGGTTCAGTGCCAGCGTATGGGCCAGGAATAAGTTACGGCGTAAGGTAAGGTGTAGGGCTGGTGGTGGGTTTCCATTCGGGGCTAGGGTTAGGGTTAGGGAACGGCAAGGCTTAGGGCACAGGTGAGGGTACGGAAACGTGGGAGGGTCAGGCTACGTGCTGACGCACGGGTCAGTGCCAGCGTGCGGGTCAGTAGCAGCGTACGGCGTAAGGTATGGTGTAGGGCTGGTGGTGGGTTACTATTCCGGGCTAGGGTTAGTGTTAGGGAATGGCAAGGCTTAGGGCACAGGTGAGGGTACGGAAACTTGGGAGGGTCAGGCTATGTGCTGACGCACGGGTCAGTGCCAGCGTACGGGCCAGGAGTAGGCAACGGCGTAAGGTAAGGTGTAGGGCTGGTGGTTGGTTTCCGTTCCAGGCTAGGGTTAGGGTTAGGGAACGGCAAGGCTTAGGGCACAGGTGAGGGTACGGAAACGTGGGAGGGTCGGGCTACGTGCTGACGCACGGGTCAGTGCCAGCGTACGGGCCAGGAGTAGGCAACGGCGTAGGATAAAGTGTAGGGCTGGTGGTGGATTTGCGTTCTGGGCTAGGGTTAGGGTTAGGGAACGGCAAGGCTTAGGGCACATGTCAGGGAACGAAAACGCGGGAGGGTAAGGCTACGTGCTGATGCACGGTTCAGTGCCAGAGTACAGGCCAGGAGTAGGCAACGGCGTAGGGTAAGGTGTAGGGCTGGTGGTGGGTTTCCGTTCCGGGCTAGGGTTAGGGTTAGGGAACGGCAAGGCTTAGGGCAGAGGTGAGGGTACGGCAACGTGAGAGGGACGGGCTACGTGCTGACGCACGGGTCAGTGGCAGCGTACGGAACAGGAGTAGGCAACGGCATAGGATACAGGGTAGGGCTGGTGGAGGATTTGCGTTCAGGGCTAGGGTTAGGGTTAGGGAATGGCAAGGCTTAGGGCACAGGTGAGGGTATGGAAACGTGGGAGGGTCAGGCTACGTGCTGACACACGGGTCAGTGCCAGCGTACGGGTCAGGAGTAGGGTACGGCGTAATGTAAGGTGTAGGGCTGGTGGTGGGTTTCTATTCCGGGCTAGGGTTAGGGTTAGGGAACGGCAAGGCTTAGGGCACAGGTGAGGGTACGGAAACTTGGGAGGGTCAGGCTACATGCTGACGCAATGTTCAGTGCCAGCGTACGGGCCAGGAATAGGGTACGGCGTAAGGTAAGGTGTAGGGCTGGTGGTGGGTTTCTAATCCGGGCTAGGGTTAGGGTTAGGGAACGGCAAGTCTTAGGGCAAAGGAGAGGGTACGGAAACGTGGGAGGGTCAGGCTATATGCTGACGCACGGTTCAGTGCCAGCGTACGGGCCAGGAATAGGGTACAGCGTAAGGTAAGGTGTACGGCTGGTGGTGGGTTTCCGTTCCGGGCTAGGGTTAGGGTTAGGGAACGGCAAGGCTTAGGGCACAGGTGAGGTTACAGAAACGTGGGACGGTCAGGCTACGTGCTGACGCATGTGTCAATGCCATCATACGGGAGAGGAGTAGGCAACGGCGTAAGGTAAGGTGTACGGCTGGTGGTTGGTTTCCGTTCCAGGCTAAGGTTAGGGTTAGGGAACGGCAAGGCTTAGGGCACAGGTGATGGTACGGAAACGTGGGAGGGTCAGGCTACGTGCTGACGCACGGTTCAGTGCCAGCATACGGGCCAGGAATAGGGAACGGCGTAAGGTAAGGTGTAGGGCTGGTTGTGGGTTTCCGTTCCGGGCTAGGGTTAGGGTTAGGGAACGGCAAGGCTTAGGGCACAGGTCAGGGTACGGAAACGCGGGAGGGTAAGGCTACGTGCTGATGCACGGGTCAGTACCAGAGTACAGGCCAGTAGTAGGCAACGGCGTAGGGTAAGGTTTTGGGCTGGTGGTGGGATTCCATTCCGGGCTAGGGTTAGGGTTAGGGAACCGCAGGGCTTAGCGCACAGGTGAGTGTACGGAGACGAGGGAGGGTCAGGCTACGTGCTGACGCACGGTTCAATGCCAGCGTACGGGCCAGGAGTAGGCAACGGCGTAAGGTAAGGTGTAGGGCTGGTGGTTGGTTTCTGTTCCAGGCTAGGGTTAGGGTTAGGGAACAGCAAGGCTTAGGGCACAGGTGAGGGTACGGAAACGTTGGAGGGTCGGGCTACGTGCTGATGCACGGGTCAGTGCCAGCGTACGGGCCAGGAGTAGGCAACGGCGTAGGATAAAGTGTAGGGCTGGTGGTGGATTTGCGTTCCGGGCTAGGGTTAGGGTTAGCGAACGGCAAGGCTTAGGGCACAGGTGAGGGTATGGAAACGTGGGAGGGACAGGCTACGTGCTGACGCACGGGTCAGTGCCAGCGTACGGGTCAGGAGTAGGGTACGGCGTAATGTAAGGTGTAGGGCTGGTGGTGGGTTTCTATTCCGGGCTAGGGTTAGGGTTAGGGAACGGCAAGGCTTAGGGCACAGGTGAGGGTACGGAAACTTGGGAGGGTCAGGCTACATGATGACGCAATATTCAGTGCCAGCGTACGGGCCAGGAATAGGGTACGGCGTAAGCTAAGGTGTAGGGCTGGTGGTGGGTTTCTAATCCGGGCTAGGGTTAGGGTTAGGGAACGGCAAGCCTTAGGGCACAGGTGAGGGTATGGAAACGTGGGAGGGTCAGGCTACGTGCTGACGCATGGGTCAGTGCCAGCGTATGGGTCAGCAGTAGGGTACGGCTTAATGTAAGGTGTAGGGCTGGTGGTGGGTTTCTATTCCGGGCTAGGTTTAGGGTTAGGGAACGGCAAGGCTTAGGGCACAGGTGAGGGTACGGAAACTTCGGAGGGTCAGGCTACATGCTGACGCACTGTTCAGTGCCAGCGTACGGGCCAGGAATAGGGTACGGCGTAAGGTAAGGTGTAGGGCTGGTGGTGGGTTTCTAATCCGGGCTTGGGTTAGGTTTAGGGAATGGCAAGGCTTAGGGCACAGGTGAGGTTACAGAAACGTGGGACTGTCAGGCTACGTGCTGACGCACGTGTCAGTGCCAGCGTACGGGCCAGCTGTAGGCAACGGCGTAAGGTAAGATGTAGGGCTGGTGGTTGGTTTCCGTTCCAGGCTATGGTTAGGGTAAGGGAACGGCAGGGCTTAGGGCACAGGTGAGGGTACGGAAACTTGGGAGGGTCAGGCTACATGCTGACGCACTGTTCAGTGCCAGCGTACGGGCCAGGAATAGGGTACGGCGTAAGGTAAGGTGTAGGGCTGGTGGTGGGTTTCTAATCCGGTCTAGGGTTAGGGTTAGGGAACGGCAAGTCTTAGGGCAAAGGAGAGGGTACAGAAACGTGGGAGGGTCAGGCTACAGGCTGACGCACGGGTCAGTGCCAGCGTACGGGTCAGTAGCAGCGTACGGCGTAAAGTATGGTGTAGGGCTGGTGGTGGGTTACTATTCCGGGCTAGGGTTAGGGTTAGGGAATGGCAAGGCTTAGGGCACAGGTGAGGGTACGGAAACGTGGGAGGGTCAGACTACGTGCTGACGCACGTGTCAGTGCCAGCGTACGGGCCAGGAGTAGGCAACGGCGTAAGGTAAGGTGTAGGGCTGGTGGTTGGTTTCCGTTCCAGGCTAGGGTTAGGGTTAGGGAACGGCAAGGCTTAGGGCACAGGTGAGGGTACGGAAACGTGGGACGGTCGGGCTATGTGCTGACGCACGGGTCAGTGCCAGCGTACGGGCCAGGAGTAGGCAACGGCGTAGGATAAAGTGTAGGGCTGGTGGTGGATTTGCGTTCTGGACTACGGTTAGGGTTAGGGAACGGCAAGGCGTAGGGCACAGGTCAGGGTACAGAAACGCGGGAGGGTAAGGCTATGTGCTGATGCACGGTTCAGTGCCAGAGTACAGGCCAGGAGTAGGCAACGGCATAGAATAAGGTGTAGGGCTGGTGGTGGGTTTCCGTTCCGGGCTAGGGTTATGGTCAGGGAACGGCAAGGCTTAGGGCACAAGTGAGGGTACGGAAACGTGGTAGGGTCAGGCTACGTGCTGACGCACGTGTCAGTGCCAGCGTACGGGTCAGTTGCAGCGTACGGCGTAAGGTATGGTGTAGTGCTGGTGGTGGGTTACTATTCCGGGCTAGGGTTAGGGTTAGGGAATGGCAAGGCTTAGGGCACAGGTGATGGTACGGAAACGTGGGAGGGTCAGGCTACGTGCTGACGCACATGTCAGTGCCAGCGTACGGGCCAGGAGTAGGCAACGGCGTAAGGTAAGGTGTACGGCAGGTGGTGGTTTTCCGTTCCAGGCTAGGGTTAGGGTTAGGGAACGGCAAGGCTTAGGGCACAGGTGAGGGTACGGAAAAGTGGGAGGGTCAGGCTACGTGCTGACGCACGGTTCAGTGCCAGCATACGGGCCAGGAATAGGGAAAGGCGTAATGTAAGGTATAGGGCTGGTGGTGGGTTTCCGTTCCGGGCCAGGGTTAGGGTTAGGGAACGGCAAGGCTTAGGGCACAGGTCAGGGTACGGAAACGCGTGAGGGTAAGGCCACGTGCTAATGCACGGGTCAGTGCCGGAGTACAGGCCAGTAGTAGGCAACGGCGTAAGGTAAGGTGTAGGGCTGGTGGATGGTTTCCGTTCCAGGCTAGGGTTAGTGTTAGGGAACGGCAAGGCTTAGGGCACAGGTGAGGGTACGGAAACGTGGGAGGGTTGGGCTACGTGCTGACGCACTGGTCAGTGCCAGCGTACGGGCCAGGAGTAGGCAACGGCATAGGATAAAGTGTAGGGCTTGTGGTGGATTTGCGTTCCTGGCTAGGGTTAGGGTTAGGGAACGGCAAGGCTTAGGGCACAGGTGAGGGAACGGAAACGTGGGAGGGTCAGGCTACGTGCTGACACATGGTTCTGTGCCAGCGTACGGGCCAGGAATAGGGAACGGCGTAAGTTAAAGTGTAGGGCTGGTGGTGGGTTTCCGTTCCTGGCTAGGGTTAGGGTTAGGGAACGTCAAGGCTTAGGGCAGAGGTGAGGGTACGGAAACGTTGGAGGCTCAGACTACGTGCTGACGTATGGTTCAGTGCCAGCGTACGGGTCAGGAGTAGGATACGGCGTAAGGTAAGGTGTAGGGCTTGTGGTGGGTTTCTATTCCGGGCTAGGGTTAGGGTTAGGGAAAGGCAAGGCTTAGGGCACAGGTGAGGTTACGGAAACGTGGGAGGGTCAGGCTACATGCTGACGCACGGTTCATTGCCAGCGTACGGGCCAGGAATAGGTTACGGCGTAAGGTAAGGTGTAGGGCTGGTGGTGGGTTTCCGTTCCGGGCTAGGGTTATGGTTAGGGAACGGCAAGGCTTAGGGCACAGGTGAGGGTACTGAAACGTGGGAGGGTCAGGCTACGTGCTGACGCGTGGGTCAGTGCCAGCGTACGGGCCAGGAGTAGGCAACGGCGTAAGGTAAGGTGTAGGGCTGGTGGTTGGTTTCTGTTCCAGGCTAGGGTTAGGGTTAGGGAACGGCAAGGCTTAGGGCACAGGTGAGGGTATGGAAACGTGGGAGGGTCAGGCTACGTGCTGACGCATGGGTCAGTGCCAGCGTACGGGTCAGCAGTAGGGTACGGCGTAATGTAAGGTGTAGGGCTGGTGGTGGGTTTCTATTCCGGGCTAGGTTTAGGGTTAGGGAACGGCAAGGCTTAGGGCACAGGTGAGGGTACGGAAACTTGGGAGGGTCAGGCTACATGCTGACGCACTGTTCAGTGCCAGCGTACGGGCCAGGAAGAGGGTACGGCATAAGGTAAGGTGTAGGGCTGGTGGTGGGTTTCTAATCCGGGCTAGGGTTAGGGTTAGGGAACGGCAAGTCTTAGGGCAAAGGAGAGGGTACGGAAACGTGGGAGGGTCAGGCTACGTGCTAACGCACGGTTCAGTGCCAGCGTACGGGCCAGGAATAGGGTACGGCATAAGGTATGATGTAGGGCTGGTGGTTGGTTTCCGTTCCAGGCTAGGGTTAGGGTAAGGGAACGGCATGGCTTAGGGCACAGGTGAGGGTACCGAAACGTGGGAGGGTCAGGCTACATGCTGACGCACGGTTCAGTGCCAGCGTACGGGCCAGGAATAAGTTACGGCGTAAGGTAAGGTGTAGGGCTGGTGGTGGGTTTCCGTTCGGGGCTAGGGTTAGGGTTAGGGAACGGCAAGGCTTAGGGCACAGGTGAGGGTACGGAAAGGTGGGAGGGTCAGGCTACGTGCTGACGCACGGGTCAGTGCCAGCGTGCGGGTCAGTAGCAGCGTACGGCGTAAGGTATGGTGTAGGGTTGGTGGTGGGTTACTATTCCGGGCTAGGGTTAGGGTTAGGGAATGGCAAGGCTTAGGGCACAGGTGAGGGTACGGAAACGTTGGATGCTCAGACTACGTGTAGACGCATGGTTCAGTGCCAGCGTACGGGTCAGGAGTAGGATACGGCGTAAGGTAAGGTGTAGGGCTGGTGGTGGGATTCTATTCCGGGCTAGGGTTAGGGTTAGGGAAAAGCAAGGCTTAGGGCACAGGTGAGGTTACGGAAACGTGGGAGGGTCAGGCTACATGCAGACGAACGGTACAGTGCCTGCGTACGGGCCAGGAATAGGTTACGGCGTAAGGTAAGGTGTAGGGCTGGTGGTGGGTTTCCGTTCCGGGCTAGGGTTATGGTTAGGGAACGGCAAGGCTTAGGGCACAGGTGAGGGTACGTAAACGTGGGAGGGTCAGACTACGTGCTGACGCACGGGTCAATGCCAGCGTACGGGCGAGGAGTAGGCAACGGCGTAAGGTAATGTTTAGGGCTGGTGGTGGGTTTCCGTTCCGGACTAGGTTTAGGGTTTGGGAACGTCACGGCTTAGGGCACAGGTCAGGGTATGGAAACGCGGGAGGGTAAGGCTACGTGCTGATGCACGGTTCAGTGCCAGAGTACAGGCCAGGAGTAGGCAACGGCGTAGGGTAAGGTGTAGGGCTGGTGGTGGGTTTCCGTTCCGGGCTAGGGTTAGGGTTAGGTAACGCAAGGCTTAGGGCACAGGTGAGGGTACGTAAACGTGGGAGGGTCAGGCTACGTGCTGACGCATGGGTCAATGCCAGCGTACGGGCGAGGAGTAGGCAACGACGTAAGGTAAGGTGTACGGCTGGTGGTTGGTTTCCGTTCCAGGCTAGGGTTAGGGTTAGGGAATGGCAAGGCTTAGGGCACAGGTGAGGGTACGTAAACGTGGGAGGGTCAGGCTACGTGCTGACGCACGGTTCAGTGCCAGCGTACGGGCCAGGAATAGGGTACGGCGTAAGGTAAGGTGTAGGGCTGGTGGTGGGTTTCTAATCAGGGCTAGGGTTAGGGTTAGGGAACGGCAAGTCTTAGGGCAAAGGAGAGGATACGGAAACGTGGGAGGGTCAGGCTACGTGCTGACGCACGGTTCAGTGCCTGCGTACGGGCCCGGAATAGGGTACGGCGTAAGGTAAGGTGTACGGCTAGTGGTGGGCTTCCGTTCCGGTCTAGGGTTAGGGTTAGGGAACGGCAAGGCTTAGGGCACAGGT
Organism: Mesoplodon bidens; assembly: GCF_964165515.1. Taxonomy (NCBI): domain Eukaryota; kingdom Metazoa; phylum Chordata; class Mammalia; order Artiodactyla; family Ziphiidae; genus Mesoplodon; species Mesoplodon bidens. The sequence continues at coordinate 879,478 of NW_027671711.1, read as the reverse complement.
GAGGTTACAGAAACGTGGGACGGTTAAACTACGTACTGACGCACGTGTCAGTGCCAGCGTACGGGCCAGGGGTAGGCAACGGCGTAAGGTAAGATGTAGGGCTGGTGATTGGTTTCCGTTCCAGGCTAGGGTTAGGGTAAGGGAACGGCAAGTCTTAGGGCACAGGTGAGAGTACCGAAACGTGGGAGGGTCAGGCTACATGCTGACGCATGTTTTAGTGCCAGCGTATGGGCCAGGAATAAGTTACGGCGTAAGGTAAGGTGTAGGGCTGGTGGTGGGTTTCCGTTCGGGGCTAGGGTTAGGGTTAGGGAACGGCAAGGCTTAGGGCACAGGTGAGGGTACGGAAAGGTGGGAGGGTCAGGCTACGTGCTGACGCACGGGTCAGTGCCAGCGTACGGGTCAGTAGCAGCGTACGGCGTAAGGTATGGTGTCGGGCTGGTGGTGGGTTACTATTCTGGGCTAGGATTAGGGTTAGGGAATGGCAAGGCTTAGGGCACAGGTGAGGGTACGGAAACGTGGGAGGGTCAGGCTACGTGCTGACGCACGGGTCAGTGCCAGCGTACGGGCCAGGAATAGGCAACGGCGTAAGGTAAGGTTTAGGGCTGGTGGTTGGTTTCCGTTCCTGGCTAGGGTTAGGGTTAGGGAACGGCAAGGCATAGGGCACAGGTGAGGGTACGGAAACGTGGGAGGGTCGGGCTACGTGCTGACGCACGGGTCAGTGCCAGCGTACCGGCCAGGAGTAGGCAACGGCGTAGGATAAAGTGTAAGGCTGGTGGTGGATTTGCGTTCTGGGCTAGGGTTAGGGTTAGGGAACGGCAAGGCTTAGGGCACAGGTCAGGGTACGGAAACGCGGGAGGGTAAGGCTACGTGCTGATGCACGGTTAAGTGCCAGAGTACAGGCCAGGAATAGGCAACGGCGTAGGGTAAGGTGTAGGGCTGGTGGTTGGTTTCCGTTCCAGGCTAGGGTTAGTGTTAGGGAACGGCAAGGCTTAGGGCACAGGTGAGGGTACGGAAACGTGGGAGGGTCGGGCTACGTGCTGACGGACTGGTCAGTGCCAGCGTACGGGCCAGGAGTAGGCAACGGCGTAGGATAAAGTGTAGGGCTGGTGGTGGATTTGCGTTCCTGGCTAGGGTTAGGGTTAGGGAACGGCAAGGCTTAGGGCACAGGTGAGGGAACGGAAACGTGGGAGGGTCAGGCTACGTGCTGACACACGGTTCAGTGCCAGCGTACGGGCCAGGAATAGGGAACGGCGTAAGTTAAGGTGTAGGGCTGGTGGTGGGTTTCCGTTCCGGGCTAGGGTTAGGGTTAGGGAACGTCAAGGCTTAGGGCACAGGTGAGGGTACGGAAACGTTGGAGGCTCAGACTACGTGCTGACGCATGGTTCAGTGCCAGCGTACGGGTCAGGAGTAGGATACGGCGTAAGGTAAGGTGTAGGGCTGAAGGTGGGTTTCTATTTCGGGCTAGGGTTAGGGTTAGGGAAAGGCAAGGCTTAGGGCACAGGTGAGGATACGGAAACGTGGGAGGGTCAGGCTACATCCTGACGCACGGTTCATTGCCAGCGTACGGGCCAGGAATAGGTTACGGCGTAAGGTAAGGTGTAAGGCTGATGGTGGGTTTCCGTTCCGGGCTAGGGTTATGGTTAGGGAACGGCAAGGCTTAGGGCACAAGTGAGGGTACTGAAACGTGGGAGGGTCAGGCTACGTGCTGACGCATGCGTCAGTGCCAGCGTACGGGCCAGGAGTAGGGTACGGCGTAAGGTAATGTGTAGCGCTTGTGGTTGATTTCCTTTCCAGACTAGGTTTAGGTTTAGGGAACGACAAGGCTTAGGGCACAGGTGAGGGTACGGAAACGTGAGAGGGACGGGCTACGTGCTGACGCACGGGTCAGTGCCAGCGTACGGAACAGGAGTAGGCAACGGCATAGGATACAGTGTAGGGCTGGTGGTGGATTTGCGTTCAGGGCTAGGGTTAGGGTTAGGGAACGGCAAGGCTTAGGGCACAGGTGAGGGTATGGAAACGTGGGAGGGTCAGGCTACGTGCTAACGCACGGGTCAGTGCCAGCGTACGGGTCAGGAGTAGGGTACGGCGTAATGTAAGGTGTAGGGCTGGTGGTGGGTTTCCGTTCCGGGATAGGGTTAGGGTTAGGGAACGGCTAGGCTTAGGGCACAGGTGAGGGTACGGAAACTTGGGAGGCTCAGGCTACATGCTGACGCAATGTTCAGTGCCAGCGTACGGGCCAGGAATAGGGTACGGCGTAAGCTAAGGTGTAGGGATGGTGGTGGGTTTCTAATCCGGGCTAGGGTTAGGGTTAGGGAACGGCAAGTCTTAGGGCAAAGGAGAGGGTACGGAAACGTGGGAGGGTCAGGCTACATGCTAACGCACTGTTCAGTGCCAGCGTACGGGCCAGGAATAGGGTACGGCGTAAGGTAAGGTGTACGGCTGGTGGTGGGTTTCCGTTCCGGGCTAGGGTTAGGGTTAGGGAACGGCAAGGCTTAGGGCACAGGTGAGGTTACAGAAACGTGGGACGGTCAGGCTACGTGCTGACGCATGTGTCAATGCCAGCATACGGGCGAGGAGTAGGTAACGGCGTAAGGTAAGGTGTACGGCTGGTGGTTGGTTTCCGTTCCAGGCTAGGGTTAGGGTTAGGGAACGGCAAGGGTTAGGGCACAGGTGATGGTACGGAAACGTGGGAGGGTCAGGCTACGTGCTGACGCACGGTTCAGTGGCAGCGTACGGGCCAGGAATAGGGAACGGCGTAAGGTAAGGTGTAGGGCTGGTGGTGGGTTTCCTTTCCGGGCTAGGGTTAGGGTTAGGGAACGGCAAGGCTTAGGGCACAGGTCAGGGTACGGAAACGCGGGAGGGTAAGGCTACGTGCTGATGCACGGGTCAGTGCCAGAATACGGGCCAGTAGTAGGCAACGGCGTAGGGTAAGGTTTTGGGCTGGTGGTGGGATTCCATTCCGGGCTAGGGTTAGGGTTAGGGAACCGCAGGGCTTAGGGCACAGGTGAGGGTACGGAGACGAGGGAGGGTCAGGCTACGTGCTGACGCACGAGTCACTGCCAGCTTACGGACCAGGAGTAGGCAACGGCGTAAGGTAAGGTGTAGGGCTGGTGGTTGGTTTCTGTTCCAGGCTAGGGTTAGGGTTAGGGAACGGCAAGGCTTAGGGCACAGGTGAGGGTACGGAAACGTTGGAGGGTCGGGCTACGTGCTGATGCACGGGTCAGTGCCAGCGTACGGGACAGGAGTAGGCAACGGCATAGGATAAAGTGTAGGGCTGGTGCTGGATTTGCGTTCCGGGCTAGGGTTAGGGTAATGGAAAGGCAAGGCTTAGGGCTCAGGAGAGGGAACGGAAACGTGGGAGTGTCAGGCTACGTGCTGACGCACGGTTCAGTGCCAGCGTACGGGCCAGGAATAGGGAACGGCATAAGTTAAGGTGTAGGGCTGGTGGTGGGTTTCCGTTCCGGGCTAGGGTTAGGGTTAGGGAACAGCAAGGCTTAGGGCACAGGTGAGGGTACGTAATCCTGGGAGGGTCAGGCTACGTGCTGACGCACGGGTCAATGCCAGCGTACGGGCGAGTAGTAGGCAACGGCGTAAGGTAAGGTGTACGGCAGGTGGTTGTTTTCCGTTCCAGGCTAGGGTTAGGGTTAGGGAACGGCAAGGCTTAGGACACAGGTGAGGGTACGGAAAAGTGGGAGGGTCAGGCTACGTGCTGACGCACGGTTCAGTGCCAATATACGGGCCAGGAATAGGGAAAGTCGTAAGGTAAGGTATAGGGCTGGTGGTGGGTTTCCGTTCCGGGCTAGGGTTAGGGTTAGGGAACGGCAAGGCTTCGGGCACAGGTCAGGGAACGGAAACGCGTGAGGGTAAGGCCACGTGCTCATGCACGGTTCAGTGCCGGAGTACAGGCCAGTAGTAGGCAACGGCGTAAGGTAAGGTGTAGGGCTGGTGGTTGGTTTCCGTTCCAGGCTAGGGTTAGTGTTAGGGAACGGCAAGGCTTAGGGCACAGGTGAGGGTACGGAAACGTGGGAGGGTCGGGCTACGGGCAGACGCACTGGTCAGTGCCAGCGTACGGGCCAGGAGTAGGCAACGGCGTAAGATAAGGTGTAGGGCTGGCGGTTGGTTTCTGTTCCAGGCTAGGGTTAGGGTTAGGGAACGGCAAGACTTAGGGCACAGGTGAGGGTATGGAAACGTTGGAGGGTCGGGCTACGTGCTGATGCACGGGTCAGTGCCAGCGTATGGGCCAGGAGTAGGCAACGGCATAGGATAATGTGTAGGGCTGGTGGTGGATTTGCGTTCCGGGCTAGGGTTAGGGTTAGGGAACGGCAAGGCTTAGGGCTCAGGTGAGGGAACGGAAACGTGGGAGGGTCAGGCTACGTGCTGACGCACGGTTCAGTGCCAAAGTACGGGCCAGGAATAGGGAACGGCGTAAGTTAAGGTGTAGGGCTGGTGGTGGGTTTCCGTTCCGGGCTAGGGTTAGGGTTAGGGAACGGCAAGGCTTAGGGCACAGGTCAGGGTACGGAAACGCGGGAGGGTAAGGCTACGTGCTGATGCGCAGGTCAGTGCCAGAGTACACGCCAGTAGTAGGCAACGGCGTAGGGTAAGGTTTTGGGCTGGTGGTAGGTTTCCACTCCGGGCTAGGGTTAGGGTTAGGGAAAGGCAAGGCTTAGGGCACAGGTGAGGTTACGGAAACGTGGGAGGGTCAGGCTACATGCTGACGCACGGTTCAGTGCCAGCGTACGGGCCAGGAATAGGTTACGGCGTAAGGTATGGTGTAGGGCTGGTGGTGGGTTTCCGTTCCGGGCTAGGGTTATGGTTAGGGAACGGCAAGGCTTAGGGCACAGGTGAGGGTACTGAAACGTGGGAGGGTCAGGCTACGTGCTGACGCATGGGTCAGTGCCAGGGTACGGGCCAGGAGTAGGGTACGGCGTAAGGTAAAGTGTAGCGCTTGTGGTTGATTTCCTTTCCAGGCTAGGTTTAGGGTTAGGGAACGGCAAGGCTTAGGGCACAGGTGAGGGTACGGAAACGTGAGAGGGACGGGCTACGTGCTGACGCACGGGTCAGTGCCAGCGTACGGAACAGGAGTAGGCAACGGCATAGGATACAGTGTAGGGCTGGTGGTGGATTTGCGTTCAGGGCTAGGGTTAGGGTTAGGGAACGGCAAGGCTTAGGGCACAGGTGAGGGTATGGAAACTTGGGAGGGTCAGGCTACATGCTGACGCAATGTTCAGTGGCAGCGTACGGGCCAGGAATAGGGTACGGCGTAAGGTAAGGTGTAGAGCTGGTGGTGGGTTTCTAATCCGGGCTAGGGTTAGGGTTAGGGAAAGGCAAGTCTTAGGGCAAAGGAGAGGGTATGGAAACGTGGGAGGGTCAGGCTACATGCTGACGCACGGTTCAGTGCCAGCGTACGGGCCAGGAATAGGGTACTGCGTAAGGTAAGGTGTAGAGCTGGTGGTGGGTTTCTAATCCGGGCTAGGGTTAGGGTTAGGGAACAGCAAGTCTTAGGGCGCAGGTGAGGGTACGTAAACGTGGGAGGGTCAGGCTACGTGCTGACGCACGGGTCAATGCCAGCGTACGGGCGAGTAGTAGGCAACGGCGTAAGGTAAGGTGTACGGCAGGTGGTTGTTTTCCGTTCCAGGCTAGGGTTAGGGTTAGGGAACGGCTAGGCTTAGGACACAGGTGAGGGTACGGAAAAGTGGGAGGGTCAGGCTACGTGCTGACGCACGGTTCAGTACCAATATACGGGCCAGGAATAGGGAAAGTCGTAAGGTAAGGTATAGGGCTGGTGGTGGGTTTCCGTTCCGGGCTAGGGTTAGGGTTAGGGAACGGCAAGGCTTCGGGCACAGGTCAGGGAACGGAAACGCATGAGGGTAAGGCCACGTGCTAATGCACGGGTCAGTGCCGGAGTACAGGCCAGTAGTAGGCAACGGCGTAAGGTAAGGTGTAGGGCTGGTGGTTGGTTTCCGTTCCAGGCTAGGGTTAGTGTTAGGGAACGGCAAGGCTTAGGGCACAGGTGAGGGTATGGAAACGTGGGAGGGTCGGGCTACGGGCTGACGCACTGGTCAGTGCCAGCGTACGGGCCAGGAGTAGGCAACGGCGTAGGATAAAGTGTAGGGCTGGTGGTGGATTTGCGTTCCTGGCTAGGGTTAGGGTTAGGGAACGGCAAGGCTTAGGGCACAGGTGAGGGAACGGAAACGTGGGAGGGTCAGGCTACGTGTTGATACACGGTTCAGTGCCAGCGTACGGGCCAGGAATAGGGAACTGCGTAAGTTAAGGTGTAGGGCTGGTGGTTGGTTTCCGTTCCGGGCTAGGGTTACGGTTAGGGAACGTCAAGGCTTAGGGCACAGGTGAGGTTACGGAAACGTTGGAGGCTCAGACTACGTACTGACGCATGGTTCAGTGCCAGCGTACGGGTCAGGAGTAGGATACGGCGTAAGGTAAGGTGTAGGGCTGGTGGTGGGTTTCTATTCCGTGCTAGGGTTAGGGTTAGGGAAAGGCAAGTCTTAGGGCACAGGTGAGGTTACGGAAACGTGGGAGGGTCAGGCTACATGCTGACGCACGGTTCAGTGCCAGCGTACGGGCCAGGAATAGGTTACGGCGTAAGGTAAGGTGTAGGGCTGGTGGTGGGTTTCCGTTCTGGTCTAGGGTTATGGTTAGGGAACGGCAAGGCTTAGGGCACAGGTGAGGGTACTGAAACGTGGGAGGGTCAGGCTACGTGCTGACGCATGGGTCAGTGCCAGCGTACGGACCAGGTGTAGGGTACGGCGTAAGGTACAGTGTAGCGCTTGTGGTTGATTTCCTTTCCAGGCTAGGTTTAGGGTTAGGGAACGGCAAGGCTTAGGGCACAGGTGAGGGTACGGAAACTTGGGAGGGTCAGGCTACATGCTGACGCAATGTTCAGTGCCAGCGTACGGGCCAGGAATAGGGTACGGCGTAAGGTAAGGTGTAGGGCTGGTGTTGGGTTTCTAATCCGGGCTAGGGTTAGGGTTAGGGAACGGCAAGTCTTAGGGCAAAGGAGAGGGTATGGAAATGTGGGAGGGTCAGGCTACATGCTGACGCATGGTTCAGTGCCAGCGTACGGCCCAGGAATAGGGTACGGCGTAAGGTAAGGTGAACGGCTGCTGGTGGGTTTCCGTTCCGGGCTAGGGTTAGGGTTAGGGAACGGCAAGGCTTAGGGCACAGGTGAGGTTACAGAAACGTGGGACGGTCAGGCTACGTGCTGACGCATGTGTCAATGCCAGCATACGGGCGAGGAGTAGGCAACGGCGTAAGGTAAGGTGTACGGCTGGTGGTTGGTTTCCGTTCCAGGCTAAGGTTAGGGTTAGGGAACGGCAAGGCTTAGGGCACAGGTGATGGTACGGAAACGTGGGAGGGTCAGGCTACGTGCTGACGCACGATTCACTGCCAGCGTACGGGCCAGGAATAGGGAACGGCGTAAGGTAAGGTGTAGGGCTGGTGGTGGGTTTCCGTTCCGGGCTAGGGTTAGGGTTAGGGAACGGCAAGGCTTAGGGCACAGGTCAGGGTACGGAAACGCGGGAGGGTAAGGCTACGTGCAGATGCACGGGTCAGTACCAGAGTACAGGCCAGTAGTAGGCAATGGCACAGGGTAAGGTTTTGGGCTGGTGGTGGGATTCCATTCCGGGCTAGGGTTAGGGTTAGGGAACCGCAGGGCTTAGGGCACAGGTGAGGGTACGGAGACGAGGGAGGTTCAGGCTACATGCTGACGCACGAGTCAATGCCAGGGTACGAGCCAGGAGTAGGCAACGGCGTAAGGTAAGGTGTAGGGCTGGCGGTTGGTTTCTGTTCCAGGCTAGGGTTAGGGTTAGGGAACGGCAAGGCTTAGGGCACAGGTGAGGGTACGGAAACGTTGGAGGGTCGGGCTACGTGCTGATGCACGGGTCAGTGCCAGCGTATGGGCCAGGAGTAGGCAACGGCATAGGATAAAGTGTAGGGCTGGTGGTGGATTTGCGTTCCGGGCTAGGGTTAGGGTTAGGGAACGGCAAGGCTTAGGGCTCAGGTGAGGGAACGGAAACGTGGGAGGGTCAGGCTACGTGCTGACGCACGGTTCAGTGCCAAAGTACGGGCCAGGAATAGGGAACGGCGTAAGTTAAGGTGTAGGGCTGGTGGTGGGTTTCCGTTCCGGGCTAGGGTTAGGGTTAGGGAACGGCAAGGCTTAGGGCACAGGTCAGGGTACGGAAACGCGGGAGGGTAAGGCTACGTGCTGATGCGCAGGTCAGTGCCAGAGTACACGCCAGTAGTAGGCAACGGCGTAGGGTAAGGTTTTGGGCTGGTGGTAGGTTTCCATTCCGGGCTAGGGTTAGGGTTAGGGAAAGGCAAGGCTTAGGGCACAGGTGAGGTTACGGAAACGTGGGAGGGTCAGGCTACATGCTGACGCACGGTTCAGTGCCAGCGTACGGGCCAGGAATAGGTTACGGCGTAAGGTATGGTGTAGGGCTGGTGGTGGGTTTCCGTTCCGGGCTAGGGTTATGGTTAGGGAACGGCAAGGCTTAGGGCACAGGTGAGGGTACTGAAACGTGGGAGGGTCAGGCTACGTGCTGACGCATGGGTCAGTGCCAGGGTACGGGCCAGGAGTAGGGTACGGCGTAAGGTAAAGTGTAGCGCTTGTGGTTGATTTCCTTTCCAGGCTAGGTTTAGGGTTAGGGAACGGCAAGGCTTAGGGCACAGGTGAGGGTACGGAAACGTGGGAGGGTCAGGCTACGTGCTGACGCACGGGTCAGTGCCAGCGTACGGAACAGGAGTAGGCAACGGCATAGGATACAGTGTAGGGCTGGTGGTGGATTTGCGTTCAGGGCTAGGGTTAGGGTTAGGGAACGGCAAGGCTTAGGGCACAGGTGAGGGTATGGAAACTTGGGAGGGTCAGGCTACATGCTGACGCAATGTTCAGTGCCAGCGTACGGGCCAGGAATAGGGTACGGCGTAAGGTAAGGTGTAGAGCTGGTGGTGGGTTTCTAATCCGGGCTAGGGTTAGGGTTAGGGAAAGGCAAGTCTTAGGGCAAAGGAGAGGGTACGGAAACGTGGGAGGGTCATGCTACATGCTGACGCACGGGTCAGTGCCAGCGTACGGGCCAGGAATAGGGTACGGCGTAAGGTAAGGTGTACGGCTGGTGGTGGGTTTCCGTTCCGGGCTAGGGTTAGGGTTAGGGAACGGCAAGGCTTAGGGCACAGGTGAGGTTACAGAAACGTGGGACGGTCAGGCTACGTGCTGACACATGTGTCAATGCCAGCATACGGGCGAGGAGTAGGCAACGGCGTAAGGTAAGGTATACGGCTGGTGGTTGGTTTCCGTTCCAGGCTAAGGTTAGGGTTAGGGAACGGCAAGGCTTAGGGCACAGGTGATGGTACGGAAACGTGGGAGGGTCAGGCTACGTGCTGACGCACGGTTCAGTGCCAGCGTACAGGCCAGGAATAGGGAACGGCGTAAGGTAAGGTGTAGGGCTGGTGGTGGGTTTCCGTTCCGGGCTAGGGTTAGGGTTAGGGAACGGCAAGGCTTAGGGCACAGGTCAGGGTACGGAAACGCGGGAGAGTAAGGCTACGTGCTGATGCACGGGTCAGTACCATAGTACAGGCCAGTAGTAGGCAACGGCGTAGGGTAAGGATTTGGGCTGGTGGTGGGATTCCATTCCGGGCTAGGGTTAGGGTTAGGGAACCGCAGAGCTTAGGGCACAAGTGAGGGTACGGAGACGAGGGAGGGTCTGGCTACGTGCTGACACACGGGTCAATGCCAGCATACGGGCCAGGAGTAGGCAACGGCGTAAGGTAAGGTGTAGGGCTGGTGGTTGGTTTCTGTTCCAGGCTAGGGTTAGGGTTAGGGAACGGCAAGTCTTAGGGCACAGGTGAGGGTACGGAAACGTTGGAGGGTCGGGCTACGTGCTGATGCACGGGTCACTGCCAGCGTACGGGTCAGCAGTAGGGTACGGCGTAATGTAAGGTGTAGGGCTGGTGGTGGGTTTCTATTCCGGGCTAGGGTTAGGTTTAGGGAACGGCAAGGCTTAGGGCACAGGTGAGGGTACGGAAACTTGGGAGAGTCAGGCTACATGCTGACGCACTTTTCAGTGCCAGCGTACGGGCCAGGAATAGGGTACGGTGTAAGGTAAGGTGTAGGGCTGGTGGTAGGTTTCTAATCCGGGCTAGGGTTAGGGTTAGGGAACGGCAAGTCTTAGGGCAAAGGAGAGGGTACGGAAACGTGGGAGGGTCAGGCTACGTGCTGACGCAAGTTTCAGTGCCAGCGTACGGGCCAGGAATAGGGTACGGCGTAAGGTAAGGTGTACGGCTGGTGGTGGGTTTCCGTTCCGGGCTAGGGTTAGGGTTAGGGAACGGCAAGGCTTAGGGCACAGGTGAGGTTACAGATACGTGGGACTGTCAGGCTACGTGCTGACGCACGTGTCAGTGCCAGCGTACGGGCCAGGTGTAGGCAACGGCGTAAGGTAAGATGTAGGGCTGGTGGTTGGTTTCCGTTCCAGGCTAGGCTTAGCGTAAGGGAACGGCAAGGCTTAGGGCACAGGTGAGGGTACCGAAACGTGGGAGGGTCAGGCTACATGCTGACGCACGGTTCAGTGCCAACGTACGGGCCAGGAATAAGTTACGGCGTAAGGTAAGGTGTAGGGCTGGTGGTGGGTTTCCGTTCCAGGCTAGGGTTAGGGTTAGGGAACGGCAAGGCTTAGGGCACAGGTGAGGGTACGGAAACGTGGGAGGGTCAGGCTACGTGCTGACGCACGGGTCAGTGCCAGCGTACGGGTCAGTTGCAGCGTACGGCGTAAGGTATGGTGTAGGGCTGGTTGTGGGTTATTATTCCGGGCTACGGTTAGGGTTAGGGAATGGCAAGGCTTAGGGCACAGGTGAGGGTACCGAAACGTGGGAGGGTCAGGCTACGTGCTGACGCACGTGTCAGTGCCAGCGTACGGGCCAGGAGTAGGCAACGGCGTAAGGTAAGGTGTAGGGCTGGTGGTTGGTTTCCGTTCCAGGCTAGGGTTAGGGTTAGGGAACAGCAAGGCTTAGGGCACAGGTGAGGGTACGGAAACGTGGGAGGGTCGGGCTACGTGCTGACGCACGGGTCAGTGCCAGCGTACGGGCCAGGAGTAGGCAACGGCGTAGGATAAAGTGTAGGGCTGGTGGTGGATTTGCGTTCTGGGCTAGGGTTAGGGTTAGGGAAGCGCAAGGCTTAGGGCACAGGTCAGGGTACAGAAACGCGGGAGGGTAAGGCTATGTGCTGATGCACGGTTCCGTGCCAGAATACAGGCCAGGAGTAGGCAACGGCGTAGGGTAAGGTGTAGGGCTGGTTGTGGGTTTCCGTTCCGGGCTAGGGTTAGGGTTAGGGAACGGCAAGGCTTAGGGCACAGGTGAGGGTACGGAAACGTGAGAGGGACGGGCTACGTGCTGACGCACGGGTCAGTGCCAGCGTACGGAACAGGAGTAGGCAACGGCATAGGATACAGTGTAGGGCTGGTGGTGGATTTGCGTTCAGGGCTAGGGTTAGGGTTAGGGAACGGCAAGGCTTAGGGCACAGGTGAGGGTATGGAAACTTGGGAGGGTCAGGCTACATGCTGACGCAATGTTCAGTGGCAGCGTACGGGCCAGGAATAGGGTACGGCGTAAGGTAAGGTGTAGAGCTGGTGGTGGGTTTCTAATCCGGGCTAGGGTTAGGGTTAGGGAAAGGCAAGTCTTAGGGCAAAGGAGAGGGTATGGAAACGTGGGAGGGTCAGGCTACATGCTGACGCACGGTTCAGTGCCAGCGTACGGGCCAGGAATAGGGTACTGCGTAAGGTAAGGTGTAGAGCTGGTGGTGGGTTTCTAATCCGGGCTAGGGTTAGGGTTAGGGAACAGCAAGTCTTAGGGCGCAGGTGAGGGTACGTAAACGTGGGAGGGTCAGGCTACGTGCTGACGCACGGGTCAATGCCAGCGTACGGGCGAGTAGTAGGCAACGGCGTAAGGTAAGGTGTACGGCAGGTGGTTGTTTTCCGTTCCAGGCTAGGGTTAGGGTTAGGGAACGGCTAGGCTTAGGACACAGGTGAGGGTACGGAAAAGTGGGAGGGTCAGGCTACGTGCTGACGCACGGTTCAGTACCAATATACGGGCCAGGAATAGGGAAAGTCGTAAGGTAAGGTATAGGGCTGGTGGTGGGTTTCCGTTCCGGGCTAGGGTTAGGGTTAGGGAACGGCAAGGCTTCGGGCACAGGTCAGGGAACGGAAACGCATGAGGGTAAGGCCACGTGCTAATGCACGGGTCAGTGCCGGAGTACAGGCCAGTAGTAGGCAACGGCGTAAGGTAAGGTGTAGGGCTGGTGGTTGGTTTCCGTTCCAGGCTAGGGTTAGTGTTAGGGAACGGCAAGGCTTAGGGCACAGGTGAGGGTATGGAAACGTGGGAGGGTCGGGCTACGGGCTGACGCACTGGTCAGTGCCAGCGTACGGGCCAGGAGTAGGCAACGGCGTAGGATAAAGTGTAGGGCTGGTGGTGGATTTGCGTTCCTGGCTAGGGTTAGGGTTAGGGAACGGCAAGGCTTAGGGCACAGGTGAGGGAACGGAAACGTGGGAGGGTCAGGCTACGTGTTGATACACGGTTCAGTGCCAGCGTACGGGCCAGGAATAGGGAACTGCGTAAGTTAAGGTGTAGGGCTGGTGGTTGGTTTCCGTTCCGGGCTAGGGTTACGGTTAGGGAACGTCAAGGCTTAGGGCACAGGTGAGGTTACGGAAACGTTGGAGGCTCAGACTACGTACTGACGCATGGTTCAGTGCCAGCGTACGGGTCAGGAGTAGGATACGGCGTAAGGTAAGGTGTAGGGCTGGTGGTGGGTTTCTATTCCGTGCTAGGGTTAGGGTTAGGGAAAGGCAAGTCTTAGGGCACAGGTGAGGTTACGGAAACGTGGGAGGGTCAGGCTACATGCTGACGCACGGTTCAGTGCCAGCGTACGGGCCAGGAATAGGTTACGGCGTAAGGTAAGGTGTAGGGCTGGTGGTGGGTTTCCGTTCTGGTCTAGGGTTATGGTTAGGGAACGGCAAGGCTTAGGGCACAGGTGAGGGTACTGAAACGTGGGAGGGTCAGGCTACGTGCTGACGCATGGGTCAGTGCCAGCGTACGGACCAGGTGTAGGGTACGGCGTAAGGTACAGTGTAGCGCTTGTGGTTGATTTCCTTTCCAGGCTAGGTTTAGGGTTAGGGAACGGCAAGGCTTAGGGCACAGGTGAGGGTACGGAAACTTGGGAGGGTCAGGCTACATGCTGACGCAATGTTCAGTGCCAGCGTACGGGCCAGGAATAGGGTACGGCGTAAGGTAAGGTGTAGGGCTGGTGTTGGGTTTCTAATCCGGGCTAGGGTTAGGGTTAGGGAACGGCAAGTCTTAGGGCAAAGGAGAGGGTATGGAAATGTGGGAGGGTCAGGCTACATGCTGACGCATGGTTCAGTGCCAGCGTACGGCCCAGGAATAGGGTACAGCGTAAGGTAAGGTGAACGGCTGCTGGTGGGTTTCCGTTCCGGGCTAGGGTTAGGGTTAGGGAACGGCAAGGCTTAGGGCACAGGTGAGGTTACAGAAACGTGGGACGGTCAGGCTACGTGCTGACGCATGTGTCAATGCCAGCATACGGGCGAGGAGTAGGCAACGGCGTAAGGTAAGGTGTACGGCTGGTGGTTGGTTTCCGTTCCAGGCTAAGGTTAGGGTTAGGGAACGGCAAGGCTTAGGGCACAGGTGATGGTACGGAAACGTGGGAGGGTCAGGCTACGTGCTGACGCACGATTCACTGCCAGCGTACGGGCCAGGAATAGGGAACGGCGTAAGGTAAGGTGTAGGGCTGGTGGTGGGTTTCCGTTCCGGGCTAGGGTTAGGGTTAGGGAACGGCAAGGCTTAGGGCACAGGTCAGGGTACGGAAACGCGGGAGGGTAAGGCTACGTGCAGATGCACGGGTCAGTACCAGAGTACAGGCCAGTAGTAGGCAATGGCACAGGGTAAGGTTTTGGGCTGGTGGTGGGATTCCATTCCGGGCTAGGGTTAGGGTTAGGGAACCGCAGGGCTTAGGGCACAGGTGAGGGTACGGAGACGAGGGAGGTTCAGGCTACATGCTGACGCACGAGTCAATGCCAGGGTACGAGCCAGGAGTAGGCAACGGCGTAAGGTAAGGTGTAGGGCTGGCGGTTGGTTTCTGTTCCAGGCTAGGGTTAGGGTTAGGGAACGGCAAGGCTTAGGGCACAGGTGAGGGTACGGAAACGTTGGAGGGTCGGGCTACGTGCTGATGCACGGGTCAGTGCCAGCGTATGGGCCAGGAGTAGGCAACGGCATAGGATAAAGTGTAGGGCTGGTGGTGGATTTGCGTTCCGGGCTAGGGTTAGGGTTAGGGAACGGCAAGGCTTAGGGCTCAGGTGAGGGAACGGAAACGTGGGAGGGTCAGGCTACGTGCTGACGCACGGTTCAGTGCCAAAGTACGGGCCAGGAATAGGGAACGGCGTAAGTTAAGGTGTAGGGCTGGTGGTGGGTTTCCGTTCCGGGCTAGGGTTAGGGTTAGGGAACGGCAAGGCTTAGGGCACAGGTCAGGGTACGGAAACGCGGGAGGGTAAGGCTACGTGCTGATGCGCAGGTCAGTGCCAGAGTACACGCCAGTAGTAGGCAACGGCGTAGGGTAAGGTTTTGGGCTGGTGGTAGGTTTCCATTCCGGGCTAGGGTTAGGGTTAGGGAAAGGCAAGGCTTAGGGCACAGGTGAGGTTACGGAAACGTGGGAGGGTCAGGCTACATGCTGACGCACGGTTCAGTGCCAGCGTACGGGCCAGGAATAGGTTACGGCGTAAGGTATGGTGTAGGGCTGGTGGTGGGTTTCCGTTCCGGGCTAGGGTTATGGTTAGGGAACGGCAAGGCTTAGGGCACAGGTGAGGGTACTGAAACGTGGGAGGGTCAGGCTACGTGCTGACGCATGGGTCAGTGCCAGGGTACGGGCCAGGAGTAGGGTACGGCGTAAGGTAAAGTGTAGCGCTTGTGGTTGATTTCCTTTCCAGGCTAGGTTTAGGGTTAGGGAACGGCAAGGCTTAGGGCACAGGTGAGGGTACGGAAACGTGGGAGGGTCAGGCTACGTGCTGACGCACGGGTCAGTGCCAGCGTACGGAACAGGAGTAGGCAACGGCATAGGATACAGTGTAGGGCTGGTGGTGGATTTGCGTTCAGGGCTAGGGTTAGGGTTAGGGAACGGCAAGGCTTAGGGCACAGGTGAGGGTATGGAAACTTGGGAGGGTCAGGCTACATGCTGACGCAATGTTCAGTGCCAGCGTACGGGCCAGGAATAGGGTACGGCGTAAGGTAAGGTGTAGAGCTGGTGGTGGGTTTCTAATCCGGGCTAGGGTTAGGGTTAGGGAAAGGCAAGTCTTAGGGCAAAGGAGAGGGTACGGAAACGTGGGAGGGTCATGCTACATGCTGACGCACGGGTCAGTGCCAGCGTACGGGCCAGGAATAGGGTACGGCGTAAGGTAAGGTGTACGGCTGGTGGTGGGTTTCCGTTCCGGGCTAGGGTTAGGGTTAGGGAACGGCAAGGCTTAGGGCACAGGTGAGGTTACAGAAACGTGGGACGGTCAGGCTACGTGCTGACACATGTGTCAATGCCAGCATACGGGCGAGGAGTAGGCAACGGCGTAAGGTAAGGTATACGGCTGGTGGTTGGTTTCCGTTCCAGGCTAAGGTTAGGGTTAGGGAACGGCAAGGCTTAGGGCACAGGTGATGGTACGGAAACGTGGGAGGGTCAGGCTACGTGCTGACGCACGGTTCAGTGCCAGCGTACGGGCCAGGAATAGGGAACGGCGTAAGGTAAGGTGTAGGGCTGGTGGTGGGTTTCCTTTCCGGGCTAGGGTTAGGGTTAGGGAACGGCAAGGCTTAGGGCACAGGTCAGGGTACGGAAACGCGGGAGAGTAAGGCTACGTGCTGATGCACGGGTCAGTACCATAGTACAGGCCAGTAGTAGGCAACGGCGTAGGGTAAGGATTTGGGCTGGTGGTGGGATTCCATTCCGGGCTAGGGTTAGGGTTAGGGAACCGCAGAGCTTAGGGCACAAGTGAGGGTACGGAGACGAGGGAGGGTCTGGCTACGTGCTGACACACGGGTCAATGCCAGCATACGGGCCAGGAGTAGGCAACGGCGTAAGGTAAGGTGTAGGGCTGGTGGTTGGTTTCTGTTCCAGGCTAGGGTTAGGGTTAGGGAACGGCAAGGCTTAGGGCACAGGTGAGGGTACGGAAACGTTGGAGGGTCGGGCTACGTGCTGATGCACGGGTCACTGCCAGCGTACGGGTCAGCAGTAGGGTACGGCGTAATGTAAGGTGTAGGGCTGGTGGTGGGTTTCTATTCAGGGCTAGGGTTAGGGTTAGGGAACGGCAAGGCTTAGGGCACAGGTGAGGGTACGGAAACTTGGGAGAGTCAGGCTACATGCTGACGCACTGTTCAGTGCCAGCGTACGGGCCAGGAATAGGGTACGGTGTAAGGTAAGGTGTAGGGCTGGTGGTAGGTTTCTAATCCGGGCTAGGGTTAGGGTTAGGGAACGGCAAGTCTTAGGGCAAAGGAGAGGGTACGGAAACGTGGGAGGGTCAGGCTACGTGCTGACGCATGTTTCAGTGCCAGCGTACGGGCCAGGAATAGGGTACGGCGTAAGGTAAGGTGTACGGCTGGTGGTGGGTTTCCGTTCCGGGCTAGGGTTAGGGTTAGGGAACGGCAAGGCTTAGGGCACAGGTGAGGTTACAGATACGTGGGACTGTCAGGCTACGTGCTGACGCACGTGTCAGTGCCAGCGTACGGGCCAGGTGTAGGCAACGGCGTAAGGTAAGATGTAGGGCTGGTGGTTGGTTTCCGTTCCAGGCTAGGCTTAGCGTAAGGGAACGGCAAGGCTTAGGGCACAGGTGAGGGTACCGAAACGTGGGAGGGTCAGGCTACATGCTGACGCACGGTTCAGTGCCAACGTACGGGCCAGGAATAAGTTACGGCGTAAGGTAAGGTGTAGGGCTGGTGGTGGGTTTCCGTTCCAGGCTAGGGTTAGGGTTAGGGAACGGCAAGGCTTAGGGCACAGGTGAGGGTACGGAAACGTGGGAGGGTCAGGCTACGTGCTGACGCACGGGTCAGTGCCAGCGTACGGGTCAGTTGCAGCGTACGGCGTAAGGTATGGTGTAGGGCTGGTTGTGGGTTATTATTCCGGGCTACGGTTAGGGTTAGGGAATGGCAAGGCTTAGGGCACAGGTGAGGGTACCGAAACGTGGGAGGGTCAGGCTACGTGCTGACGCACGTGTCAGTGCCAGCGTACGGGCCAGGAGTAGGCAACGGCGTAAGGTAAGGTGTAGGGCTGGTGGTTGGTTTCCGTTCCAGGCTAGGGTTAGGGTTAGGGAACAGCAAGGCTTAGGGCACAGGTGAGGGTACGGAAACGTGGGAGGGTCGGGCTACGTGCTGACGCACGGGTCAGTGCCAGCGTACGGGCCAGGAGTAGGCAACGGCGTAGGATAAAGTGTAGGGCTGGTGGTGGATTTGCGTTCTGGGCTAGGGTTAGGGTTAGGGAAGCGCAAGGCTTAGGGCACAGGTCAGGGTACAGAAACGCGGGAGGGTAAGGCTATGTGCTGATGCACGGTTCAGTGCCAGAATACAGGCCAGGAGTAGGCAACGGCGTAGGGTAAGGTGTAGGGCTGGTTGTGGGTTTCCGTTCCGGGCTAGGGTTAGGGTTAGGGAACGGCAAGGCTTAGGGCACAGGTGAGGGTACGTAAACGTGGGAGGGTCAGGCTACGTGCTGACGCACGGGTCAATGCCAGCGTACAGGCGAGGAGTAGGCAACGGCGTAAGGTTATGTTTAGGGCTGGTGGTGGGTTTCCGTTCCGGACTAGGGTTAGGGTTAGCGAACGGCAAGGCTTAGGGCACAGGTCAGGGTACGGAAACGCGTGATGGTAAGGCTACGTGCTGATGCACGGTTCAGTGCCAGAGTACAGGCCAGGATAGGCAACGGCGTAGGGTAAGGTGTAGGGCTGGTGGTGGGTTTCCGTTCAGGGCTAGGGTTAGGGTTAGGGAACGGCAAGGCTTAGGGCACAGGTGAGGGTACGGAAACGTGGGAGGGTCAGGCTACGTGCTGACGCACCGTTCAGTGCCAGCGTACAGGCCAGGAATAGGGTACGGCGTAAGGTAAGGTGTAGGGCTGGTGGTGGGTTTCTAATCCGGGCTAGGGTTAGGGTTAGGGAACGGCAAGTCTTAGGGCAAAGGAGAGGGTACGGAAACGTGGGAGGGTCAGGCTACGTGCTGACGCACGGTTCAGTGCCAGCGTACGGGCCAGGAATATGGTACGGCGTAAGGTAAGGTGTACGGCTGGTGGTGGGTTTCCGTTCCGGGCTAGGGTTGGGGTTAGGGAACGGCAAGGCTTAGGGCACAGGTGAAGTTACAGAAACGTGGGACGGTCAGGCTACGTGCTGACGCACGTGTCAGTGCCAGCGTACGGGCCAGGGGTAGGCAACGGCGTAAGGTAAGATGTAGGGCTGGTGGTTGGTTTCCGTTCCAGGCTAGGGTTAGGGTAAGGGAACGGCAAGGCTTAGGGCACAGGTGAGGGTACCGAAACGTGGGAGGGTCAGGCTACATGCTGACGCACGGTTCAGTGCCAGCGTATGGGCCAGGAATAAGTTACGGCGTAAGGTAAGGTGTAGGGATGGTGGTGGGTTTCCGTTCGGGGCTAGGGTTAGGGTTAGGGAACGGCAAGGCTTAGGGCACAGGTGAGGGTACGGAAACGTGGGAGGGTCAGGCTACGTGCTGACGCACGGGTCAGTGCCAGCGTGCGGGTCAGTAGCAGTGTACGGCGTAATGTATGGTGTAGGGCTGGTGGTGGGTTACTATTCCGGGCTAGGGTTAGGGTTAGGGAATGGCAAGACTTAGGGCACAGGTGAGGGTACGGAAACGTGGGAGGGTCAGGCTATGTGCTGACGCACGGGTCAGTGCCAGCGTACGGGCCAGGAGTAGGCAACGGCGTAAGGTAAGGTGTAGGGCTGGTGGTTGGTTTCCGTTCCAGGCTAGGGTTAGGGTTAGGGAACGGCAAGGCTTAGGGCACAGGTGAGGGTACGGAAACGTGGGAGGGTCGGGCTACGTGCTGACGCACGAGTCAGTGCCTGCGTACGGGCCAGGAGTAGGCAACGGCGTAGGATAAAGTTTAGGGCTGGTGGTGGATTTGCGTTCTGGGATAGGGTTAGGGTTAGGGAACGGCAAGGCTTAGGGCACAGGTCAGGGAACGGAAACGCGGGAGGGTAAGGCTACGTGCTGATGCACGGTTCAGTGCCAGAGTACAGGCCAGGAGTAGGCAACGGCGTAGGGTAAGGTGTAGGGCTGGTGGTGGGTTTCCGTTCCGGGCTAGGGTTAGGGTTAGGGAACGGCAAGGCTTAGGGCAGAGGTGAGGGTACGGAAACGTGAGAGGGACGGGCTACGTGCTGATGCACGGGTCAGTGGCAGCGTACGGAACAGGAGTAGGCAACGGCATAGGATACAGTGTAGGGCTGGTGGTGGATTTGCGTTCAGGGCTAGGGTTAGGGTTAGGGAACGGCAAGGCTTAGGGCACAGGTGAGGGTACGTAAACGTGGGAGGGTCAGGCTACGTGCTGACGCACGGGTCAATGCCAGCGTACGGGCGAGGAGTAGGCAACGGCGTAAGGTTATGTTTAGGGCTGGTGGTGGGTTTCCGTTCTGGACTAGGGTTAGGATTAGGGAACGGCAAGGCTTAGGGCACAGGTCAGGGTACGGAAACGCGTGAGGGTAAGGCTACGTGCTGATGCACGGTTCAGTGCCAGAGTACAGGCCAGGATAGGCAACGGCGTAGGGTAAGGTGTAGGGCTGGTGGTGGGTTTCCGTTCAGGGCTAGGGTTAGGGTTAGGGAACGGCAAGGCTTAGGGCACAGGTGAGGGTACGGAAACGTGGGAGGGTCAGGCTACGTGCTGACGCACCGTTCAGTGCCAGCGTACAGGCCAGGAATAGGGTACGGCGTAAGGTAAGGTGTAGGGCTGGTGGTGGGTTTCTAATCCGGGCTAGGGTTAGGGTTAGGGAACGGCAAGTCTTAGGGCAAAGGATAGGGTACGGAAACGTGGGAGGGTCAGGCTACGTGCTGACGCACGTTTCAGTGCCAGCGTACGGGCCAGGAATATGGTACGGCGTAAGGTAAGGTGTACGGCTGGTGGTGGGTTTCCGTTCCGGGCTAGGGTTAGGGTTAGGGAACGGCAAGGCTTAGGGCACAGGTGAAGTTACAGAAACGTGGGACGGTCAGGCTACGTGCTGACGCACGTGTCAGTGCCAGCGTACGGGCCAGGGGTAGGCAAAGGCGTAAGGTAAGATGTAGGGCTGGTGGTTGGTTTCCGTTCCAGGCTAGGGTTAGGGTAAGGGAACGGCAAGGCTTAGGGCACAGGTGAGGGTACCGAAACGTGGGAGGGTCAGGCTACATGCTGACGCACGGTTCAGTGCCAGCGTATGGGCCAGGAATAAGTTACGGCGTAAGGTAAGGTGTAGGGCTGGTGGTGGGTTTCCGTTCGGGGCTAGGGTTAGGGTTAGGGAACGGCAAGGCTTAGGGCACAGGTGAGGGTACGGAAACGTGGGAGGGTCAGGCTACGTGCTGACGCACGGGTCAGTGCCAGCGTGCGGGTCAGTAGCAGTGTACGGCGTAAGGTATGGTGTAGGGCTGGTAGTGGGTTACTATTCCGGGCTAGGGTTAGGGTTAGGGAATGGCAAGGCTTAGGGCACATGTGAGGGTACGGAAACGTGGGAGGGTCAGGCTATGTGCTGACGCACGTGTCAGTGCCAGCGTACGGGCCAGGAGTAGGCAACGGCGTAAGGTAAGGTGTAGGGCTGGTGGTTGGTTTCCGATCCAGGCTAGGGTTAGGGTTAGGGAACGGCAAGGCTTAGGGCACAGGTGAGGGTACGGAAACGTGGGAGGGTCGGGCTACGTGCTGACGCACGGGTCAGTGCCTGCGTACGGGCCAGGAGTAGGCAACGGCGTAGGATAAAGTTTAGGGCTTGTGGTGGATTTGCGTTCTGGGCTAGGGTTAGGGTTAGGGAACGGCAAGGCTTAGGGCACAGGTCAGGGAACGGAAACGCGGGAGGGTAAGGCTACGTGCTGATGCACGGTTCAGTGCCAGAGTACAGGCCAGGAGTAGGCAACGGCGTAGGGTAAGGTGTAGGGCTGGTGGTGGGTTTCCGTTCCGGGCTAGGGTTAGGGTTAGGGAACGGCAAGGCTTAGGGCAGAGGTGAGGGTACGGAAACGTGAGAGGGACGGGCTACGTGCTGACGCACGGGTCAGTGGCAGCGTACGGAACAGGAGTAGGCAACGGCATAGGATACAGTGTAGGGCTGGTGGTGGATTTGCGTTCAGGGCTAGGGTTAGGGTTAGGGAACGGCAAGGCTTAGGGCACAGGTGAGGGTATGGAAACGTGGGAGGGTCAGGCTACGTGCTGACGCACGGGTCAGTGCCAGCGTACGGGTCAGGAGTAGGGTACGGCGTAATGTAAGGTGTAGGGCTGGTGGTGGGTTTCTATTCCGGGCTAGGCTTAGGGTTAGGGAACGGCAAGCCTTAGGGCACAGGTCAGGGTACAGAAACGCGGGATTGTAAGGCTACGTGCTGATGCACGGTTCAGTGCCAGACTACAGGCCAGGAGTAGGCAACGGTG
The DNA here is from genome assembly GCF_964165515.1 of Mesoplodon bidens. Lineage (NCBI taxonomy): Eukaryota > Metazoa > Chordata > Mammalia > Artiodactyla > Ziphiidae > Mesoplodon > Mesoplodon bidens. The sequence goes on along the minus strand of NW_027671711.1, from coordinate 857,853 downwards.
TAGGGTAAGGTGTAGGGCTGGTGGTGGGTTTCCGTTCCGGGCTAGGGTTAGGGTTAGGGAACGGCAAGGCTTAGGGCACAGGTGAAGGTACGTAAACGTGGGAGTGTCAGGCTACGTGCTGACGCACGGGTCAATGCCAGCGTACGGGCGAGGAGTAGACAACGGCGTAAGGTAAGGTTTAGGGCTGGTGGTGGGTTTCCGTTCCGGACTAGGGTTAGGGTTAGGGAACGGCAAGACTTAGGGCACAGGTCAGGGTACGGAAACGCGTGAGGGTAAGGCTACGTGCTGATGCACGGTTCAGTGCCAGAGTACAGGCCAGGAGTAGGCAACGGCGTAGGGTAAGGTGTAGGGCTGGTGGTGGGTTTCCGTTCCGGGCTAGGGTTAGGGTTAGGGAACGGCAAGGCTTAGGGCACAGGTGAGGTACGTAAACGTGGGAGGGTCAGGCTACGTGCTGACGCACGGGTCAATGCCAGCGTACGGGCGAGGAGTAGGCAACGACGTAAGGTAAGGTGTACGACTGGTGGTTGCTTTCCGTTCCAGGCTAGGGTTAGGGTTAGGGAATGGCACGGCTTAGGGCACAGGTGAGGGTACGGAAACGTGGGAGGGTCAGGCTACGTGCTGACGCACGGTTCAGTGCCAGCGTACGGGCCAGGAATAGGGTACGGCGTAAGGTAAGGTGTAGGGCTGGTGGTGGGTTTCTAATCCGGGCTAGGGTTAGGGTTAGGGAACGGCAAGTCTTAGGGCAAAGGAGAGGGTACGGAAACGTGGGAGGGTCAGGCTACGTGCTGACGCACGGTTCAGTGCCAGCGTACGGGCCAGGAATAGGGTACGGCGTAAGGTAAGGTGTACGGCTGGTGGTGGGTTTCCGTTCCGGGCTAGGGTTAGGGTTAGGGAACGGCAAGGCTTAGGGCACAGGTGAGGGTACGTAAACGTGGGAGTGTCAGGCTACGTGCTGACGCACGGGTCAATGCCAGCGTACGGGCGAGGAGTAGGCAACGGCGTAAGGTAAGGTTTAGGGCTGGTGGTGGGTTTCCGTTCCGGACTAGGGTTAGGGTTAGGGAACGGCGAGGCTTAGGGCACAGGTCAGGGTACGGAATCGCGTGAGGGTAAGGCTACGTGCTGATGCACGGTTCAGTGCCAGAGTACAGGCCAGGAGTAGGCAACGGCGTAGGGTAAGGTGTAGGGCTGGTGGTTGGTTTCCGTTCCGGGCTAGGGTTAGGGTTAGGGAACGGCAAGGCTTAGGGCACAGGTGAGGGTACTGAAACGTGGGAGGGTCAGGCTACGTGCTGACGCACGGGTCAGTGGCAGCGTACGGACCAGGAGTAGGGTACGGCGTAAGGTAAAGTGTAGCGCTTGTGGTTGATTTCCTTTCCAGGCTAGGTATAGGGTTAGGGAACGGCAAGGCTTAGGGCACAGGTCAGGGTACGGAACCTTGGGAGGGTCAGGCTACATGCTGACGCAATGTTCAGTGCCAGCGTACGGGCCAGGAATAGGGTACGGCGTAAGGTAAGGTGTAGGGCTGGTGGTTGGTTTCTGTTCCAGGCTAGGGTTAGGGTTAGGGAACGGCAAGGCTTAGGGCACAGGTGAGGGTACGGAAACGTTGGAGGGTCGGGCTACGTGCTGATGCACGGGTCAGTGCCAGCGTATGGGCCAGGAGTAGGCAACGGCATAGGATAAAGTGTAGGGCTGGTGGTGGATTTGCTTTCCGGGCTAGGGTTAGGGTTAGGGAACGGCAAGGCTTAGGGCTCAGGTGAGGGAACGGAAACGTGGGAGGGTCAGGCTACGTGCTGACGCACGGTTCAGTGCCAAAGTACGGGCCAGGAATAGGGAACGGCGTAAGTTAAGGTGTAGGGCTGGTGGTGGGTTTCCGTTCCGGGCTAGGGTTAGGGTTAGGGAACGGCAAGGCTTAGGGCACAGGTCAGGGTACGGAAACGCGGGAGGGTAAGGCTACGTGCTGATGCGCAGGTCTGTGCCAGAGTACACGCCAGTAGTAGGCAACGGCGTAGGGTAAGGTTTTGGGCTGGTGGTGGGTTTCCATTCCGGGCTAGGGTTAGGGTTAAGGAAAGGCAAGGCTTAGGGCACAGGTGAGGTTACGGAAACGTGGGAGGGTCAGGCTACATGCTGACGCACGGTTCAGTGCCAGCGTACGGGCCAGGAATAGGTTACGGCGTAAGGTATGGTGTAGGGCTGGTGGTGGGTTTCCTTTCTGGGCTAGGGTTATGGTTAGGGAACGGCAAGGCTTAGGGCACAGGTGAGGGTACTGAAACGTGGGAGGGTCAGGCTACGTGCTGACGCATGGGTCAGTGCCAGGGTACGGGCCAGGAGTAGGGTACGGCGTAAGGTAAAGTGTAGCGCTTGTGGTTGATTTCCTTTCCAAGCTAGGTTTAGGGTTAGGGAACGGCAAGGCTTAGGGCACAGGTGAGGGTACGGAAACGTGAGAGGGACGGGCTACGTGCTGACGCACGGGTCAGTGCCAGCGTACGGAACAGGAGTAGGCAACGGCATAGGATACAGTGTAGGGCTGGTGGTGGATTTGCGTTCAGGGCTAGGGTTAGGGTTAGGGAACGGCAAGGCTTAGGGCACAGGTGAGGGTACGGAAACGTGAGAGGGACGGGCTACGTGCTGACGCACGGGTCAGTGCCTGCGTACGGGCCAGGAATAGGGTACGGCGTAAGGTAAGGTGTACGGCTGGTGGTGGGTTTCCGTTCCGGGCTAGGGTTAGGGTTAGGGAACGGCAAGGCATAGGGCACAGGTGAGGTTACAGAAACGTGGGACGGTCAGGCTACGTGCTGACACATGTGTCAATGCCAGCATACGGGCGAGGAGTAGGCAACGGCGTAATGTAAGGTGTACGGCTGGTGGTTGGTTTCCGTTCCAGGCTAAGGTTAGGGTTAGGGAACGGCAAGGCTTAGGGCATAGGTGAGGGTACGGAAACGTTGGAGGGTCGGGCTACGTGCTGATGCACGGGTCAGTGCCAGCGTACGGGTCAGCAGTAGGGTACGGCGTAATGTAAGGTGTAGGGCTGGTGGTGGGTTTCTATTCCGGGCTAGGGTTAGGGTTAGGGAACGGCAAGGCTTAGGGCACAGGTGAGGGTACGGAAACTTGGGAGGGTCAGGCTACATGCGGACGCACTGTTCAGTGCCAGCTTACGGGCCAGGAATAGGGTACGGCGTAAGGTAAGGTGTACGGCTGGTGGTGGGTTTCCGTTCCGGGCTAGGGTTAGGGTTAGGGAACGGCAAGGCTTAGGGCACAGGTGAGGTTACAGATACGTGGGACTGTCAGGCTACGTGATGACGCACGTGGCAGTGCCAGCGTACGGGCCAGGTGTAGGCAACGGCGTAAGGTAAGATGTAGGGCTGGTGGTTGGTTTCCGTTCCAGGCTAGGCTTAGCGTAAGGGAACGGCAAGGCTTAGGGCACATGTGAGGGTACCGAAACGTGGGAGGGTCAGGCTACATGCTGACGCACGGTTCAGTGCCAACGTACGGGCCAGGAATAAGTTACGGCATAAGGTAAGGTGTAGGGCTGGTGGTGGGTTTCCGTTCCAGGCTAGGTTTAGTGTTAGGGAACGGCAAGGCTTAGGGCACAGGTGAGGGTACGGAAACGTGGGAGGGTCAGGCTACGTGCTGACGCACGGGTCAGTGCCAGCGTACGGGTCAGTTGCAGCGTACGGCGTAAGGTATGGTGTAGGGCTGGTGGTGGGTTACTATTCCGGGCTACGGTTAGGGTTAGGGAATGGCAAGGCTTAGGGCACAGGTGAGGGTACGGAAACGTGGGAGGTTCAGGCTACGTGCTGACGCACGTGTCAGTGCCAGCGTACGGGCCAGGAGTAGGCAACGGCGTAAGGTTAGGTGTAGGGCTGGTGGTTGTTTTCCGTTCCAGGCTAGGGTTAGGGATAGGGAACGGCAAGGCTTAGGGCACAGGTGAGGGTACGGAAACGTGGGAGGGTCGGGCTACGTGCTGACGCACGGGTCAGTGCCAGCGTACGGGCCAGGAGTAGGCAACGGCGTAGGATAAAGTGTAGGGCTGGTGGTGGATTTGCGTTCTGGGCTAGGGTTAGGGTTAGGGAACCGCAAGGCTTAGGGCACAGGTCAGGGTACAGAAACGCGGGAGGGTAAGGCTATGTGCTGATGCACGGTTCAGTGCCAGAGTACAGGCCAGGATTAGGCAACGGCGTAGGGTAAGGTGTAGGGCTGGTTGTGGGTTTCCGTGCCGGGCTAGGGTTAGGGTTAGGGAACGGCAAGGCTTAGGGCACAGGTGAAGTTACAGAAACGTGGGACGGTCAGGCTACGTGCTGACGCACGTGTCAGTGCCAGCGTACGGGCCAGGGGTAGGCAACGGCTTAAGGTAAGATGTAGGGCTGGTGGTTGGTTTCCGTTCCAGGCTAGGGTTAGGGTAAGGGAACGGCAAGGCTTAGGGCACAGGTGAGGGTACCGAAACGTGGGAGGGTCAGGCTACATGCTGACGCACGGTTCAGTGCCAGCGTATGGGCCAGGAATAAGTTACGGCGTAAGGTAAGGTGTAGGGCTGGTGGTGGGTTTCTGTTCGGGGCTAGGGTTAGGGTTAGGGAACGGCAAGGCTTAGGGCACAGGTGAGGGTACGGAAACGTGGGAGGGTCAGGCTACGTGCTGACGCACGGGTCAGTGCCAGCGTGCGGGTCAGTAGCAGTGTACGGCGTAAGGTATGGTGTAGGGCTGGTGGTGGGTTACTATTCCGGGCTAGGGTTAGGGTTAGGGAATGGCAAGGCTTAGGGCACAGGTGAGGGTACGGAAACGTGGGAGGGTCAGGCTATGTGCTGACGCACGGGTCAGTGCCAGCGTACGGGCCAGGAGTAGGCAACGGCGTAAGGTAAGGTGTAGGGCTGGTGGTTGGTTTCCGTTCCAGGCTAGGGTTAGGGTTAGGGAACGGCAAGGCTTAGGGCACAGGTGAGGGTACGGAAACGTGGGAGGGTCGGGCTACGTGCTGACGCACGGGTCAGTGCCTGCGTACGGGCCAGGAGTAGGCAACGGCGTAGGATAAAGTTTAGGGCTGGTGGTGGATTTGCGTTCTGGGCTAGGGTTAGGGTTAGGGAACGGCAAGGCTTAGGGCACAGGTCAGGGAACGGAAACGCGGGAGGGTAAGGCTACGTGCTGATGCACGGTTCAGTGCCAGAGTACAGGCCAGGAATAGGCAACGGCGTAGGGTAAGGTGTAGGGCGGGTGGTGGGTTTCCGTTCCGTGCTAGGGTTAGGATTAGGGAACGGCAAGGCTTAGGGCAGAGGTGAGGGTACGGAAACGTGAGAGGGACGGGCTACGTGCTTACGCACGGGTCAGTGGCAGCGTACGGAACAGGAGTAGGCAACGGCATAGGATAAAGTGTAGGGCTGGTGGTGGATTTGCGTTCAGGGCTAGGGTTAGGGTTAGGGAACGGCAAGGCTTAGGGCACAGGTGAAGGTATGGAAACGTGGGAGGGTCAGGCTACGTGCTGACGCACGGGTCAGTGCCAGCGTACGGGCCAGGGGTAGGCAACGGCGTAAGGTAAGATGTAGGGCTGGTGGTTGGTTTCCGTTCCAGGCTAGGGTTAGGGTAAGGGAACGGCAAGGCTTAGGGCACAGGTGAGGGTACCAAAACGTGGGAGGGTCAGGCTACATGCTGACGCACGATTCAGTGCCAGCGTATGGGCCAGGAATAAGTTACGGCGTAAGGTAAGGTGTAGGGCTGGTGGTTGGTTTCCGTTCGGGGCTAGGGTTAGGGTTAGGGAACGGCAAGGCTTAGGGCACAGGTGAGGGTACGGAAACGTGGGAGGGTCAGGCTACGTGCTGACGCACGGGTCAGTGCCAGCGTGCGGGTCAGTAGCAGCGAACGGCGTAAGGTATGGTGTAGGGCTGGTGGTGGGTTACTATTCCGGGCTAGGGTTAGGGTTAGGGAATGGCAAGTCTTAGGGCACAAGTGAGGGTACGGAAACGTGGGAGGGTCAGGCTATGTGCTGACGCACGGGTCAGTGCCAGCGTACGGGCCAGGAGTAGGCAACGGCGTAAGGTAAGGTGTAGGGCTGGTGGTTGGTTTCCGTTCCAGGCTAGGGTAAGGGTTAGGGAACGGCAAGGCTTAGGGCACAGGTGAGGGTACGGAAACGTGGGAGGGTCGGGCTACATGCTGACGCACGGGTCAGTGCCAGCGTACGGGCCAGGAGTAGGCAACGGCGTAGGATAAAGTGTAGGGCTGGTGGTGGAATTGCGTTCTGGGCTAGGGTTAGGGTTAGGGAACGGCAAGGCTTAGGGCACATGTCAGGGAACGGAAACGCGGGAGGGTAAGGCTACGTGCTGATGCACGGTTCAGTGCCAGAGTACAGGCCAGGAGTAGGCAACGGCGTACGGTAAGGTGTAGGGCTGGTGGTGGGTTTCCGTTCCGGGCTAGGGTTAGGGTTAGGGAACGGCAAGGCTTAGGGCACAGGTGAGGGTATGGAAACGTGGGAGGGTCAGGCTACGTGCTGACGCACGGGTCAGTGCCAGCGTACGGGTCAGGAGTAGGGTACGGCGTAATGTAAGGTGTAGGGCTGGTGGTGGGTTTCTATTCCGGGCTAGGGTTAGGGTTAGGGATCGGCAAGGCTTAGGGCACAGGTGAGGGTACGGAAACTTGGGAGGGTCAGGCTACATGCTGACGCAATGTTCAGTGCCAGCGTACGGGCCAGGAATAGGGTACGGCGTAAGGTAAGGTGTAGGGCTGGTGGTGGGTTTCTAATCCGGGCTAGGGTTAGGGTTAGGGAACGGCAAGTCTTAGGGCAAAGGAGACGGTACGGAAACGTGGGAGGGTCAGGCTACATGCTGACGCACGGTTCAGTGCCAGCGTACGGGCCAGGAATAGGGTACGGCGTAAGGTAAGGTGTACGGCTGGTGGTGGGTTTCCGTTCCGGGCTAGGGTTAGGGTTAGGGAACGGCAAGGCTTAGGGCACAGGTGAGGTTACAGAAACGTGGGACGGTCAGGCTACGTGCTGACGCATGTGTCAATGCCAGCATACGGGCGAGGAGTAGGCAACGGCGTAAGGTAAGGTGTACGGCTGGTGGTTGGTTTCCGTTCCAGGCTAAGGTTATGGTTAGGGAACGGCAAGGCTTAGGGCACAGGTGATGATACGGAAACGTGGGAGGGTCTGGCTACGTGCTGACGCACGGTTCAGTGCCAGCGTACGGGCCAGGAATAGGGAACGGCATAAGGTAAGGTGTAGGGCTGGTGGTGGGTTTCCGTTCCGGGCTAGGGTTAGGGTTAGGGAACGGCAAGGCTTAGGGCACAGGTCAGGGTACGGAAACGCGGGAGGGTAAGGCTACAGGCTGATGCACGGGTCAGTACCAGAGTACAGGCCAGTAGTAGGCAACGGCGTAGGGTAAGGCTTTGCGCTGGTGGTGGGATTCCATTCCGGGCTAGGGTTAGGGTTAGGGAACCGCAGGGCTTAGCGCACAGGTGAGGGTACGGAGACGAGGGAGGGTCAGGCTACGTGCTGACGCACGGGTCAATGCCAGCGTACGGGCCAGGAGTAGGCAACGGCGTAAGGTAAGGTGTAGGGCTGGTGGTTGGTTTCTGTTCCAGGCTAGGGTTAGGGTTAGGGAACGGCAAGGCTTAGGGCACAGGTCAGGGTACGGAAACGCGTGAGGGTAAGGCCACGTGCTAATGCACGGGTCAGTGCCGGAGTACAGGCCAGTAGTAGGCAACGGCGTAAGGTAAGGTGTAGGGCTGGTGGTTGGTTTCCGTTCCAGGCTAGGGTGAGTGTTAGGGAACGGCAAGGCTTAGGGCACAGGTGAGGGTACGGAAACGTTGGAGGGTCGGGCTACGTGCTGACGCACTGGTCAGTGCCAGCGTACGGGCCAGGAGTAGGCAACGGCATAGGATAAAGTGTAGGGCTGGTGGTGGATTTGCGTTCCTGGCTAGGGTTAGGGTTAGGGAACGGCAAGGCTTAGGGCACAGGTGAGGGAACGGAAACGTGGGTGGGTCAGGCTACGTGCCGACACACGGTTCTGTGCCAGCGTACGGGGCAGGAATAGGGAACGGCGTAAGTTAAGGTGTAGGGCTGGTGGTGGGTTTCCGTTCCGGGCTAGGGTTAGGGTAAGGGAACGGCAAGGCTTAGGGCACAGGTGAGGGTACGTAAACGTGGGAGGATCAGGCTACGTGCTGACGCACGGGTCAATGCCAGCGTACGGGCGAGGAGTACTCAACGGCGTAAGGTAATGTTTAGGGCTGGTTGTGGGTTTCCGTTCCGGACTAGGGTTAGGGTTAGGTAACGGCAAGGCTTAGGGCACAGGTCAGGGTACGGAAACGCGTGAGTGTAAGGCTACGTGCTGATGCACGGTTCAGTGCCAGAGTACAGGCCAGGATAGGCAACGGCGTAGGGTAAGGTGTAGGGCTGGTGGTGGGTTTCCGTTCCGGGCTAGGGTTATGGTTAGGGAACGGCAAGGCTTAGGGCACAGGTGAGGGTACGGAAACGTGGGAGGGTCAGGCTACGTGCTGACGCACGGTTCAGTGCCAGCGTACGGGCCAGGAATAGGGTACGGCGTAAGGTAAGGTGTAGGGCTGGTGGTGGGTTTCTAATCCGGGCTAGGGTTAGGGTTAGGGAACGGCAAGTCTTAGGGCAAAGGAGAGGGTACGGAAACGTGTGAGGGTCAGGCTAGGTGCTGACGCACGGTTCAGTGCCAGCGTACGGGCCAGGAATAGGGTACGGCGTAAGGTAAGGTGTACGGCTGGTGGTGGGTTTCCGTTCCGGGCTAGGGTTAGGGTTAGGGGACGGCAAGGCTTAGGGCACAGGTGAAGTTTCAGAAACGTGGGACGGTCAGGCTACGTGCTGACGCACGTGTCAGTGCCAGCGTACGGGCCAGGGGTAGGCAACGGCGTAAGGTAAGATGTAGGGCTGGTGGTTGGTTTCCGTTCCAGGCTAGGGTTAGGGTAAGGGAACGGCAAGGCTTAGGGCACAGGTGAGGGTACCGAAACGTGGGAGGGTCAGGCTACATGCTGACGCACGATTCAGTGCCAGCGTATGGGCCAGGAATAAGTTACGGCGTAAGGTAAGGTGTAGGGCTGGTGGTGGGTTTCCGTTCGGGGCTAGGGTTAGGGTTAGGGAACGGCAAGGCTTAGGGCACAGGTGAGGGTACGGAAACGTGGGAGGGTCAGGCTACGTGCTGACGCACTGGTCAGTGCCAGCGTGCGGGTCAGTAGCAGCGAACGGCGTAAGGTATGGTGTAGGGCTGGTGGTGGGTTACTATTCCGGGCTAGGGTTAGGGTTAGGGAATGGCAAGTCTTAGGGCACAGGTGAGCGTACGGAAACGTGGGAGGGTCAGGCTATGTGCTGACGCACGGGTCAGTGCCAGCGTACGGGCCAGGAGTAGGCAACGGCCTAAGGTAAGGTGTAGGGCTGGTGGTTGGTTTCCGTTCCAGGCTAGGGTTAGGGTTAGGGAACGTCAAGGCTTAGGGCACAGGTGAGGGTACGGAAACGTGGGAGGGTCGGGCTACATGCTGACGCACGGGTCAGTGCCAGCGTACGGGCCAGGAGTAGGCAACGGCGTAGGATAAAGTGTAGGGCTGGTGGTGGAATTGCGTTCTGGGCTAGGGTTAGGGTTAGGGAACGGCAAGGCTTAGGGCACATGTCAGGGAACGGAAACGCGGGAGGGTAAGGCTACGTGCTGATGCACGGTTCAGTGCCAGAGTACAGGCCAGGAGTAGGCAACGGCGTACGGTAAGGTGTAGGGCTGGTGGTGGGTTTCCGTTCCGGGCTAGGGTTAGGGTTAGGGAACGGCAAGGCTTAGGGCACAGGTGAGGGTATGGAAACGTGGGAGGGTCAGGCTACGTGCTGACGCACGGGTCAGTGCCAGCGTACGGGTCAGGAGTAGGGTACGGCGTAATGTAAGGTGTAGGGCTGGTGGTGGGTTTCTATTCCGGGCTAGGGTTAGGGTTAGGGAACGGCAAGGCTTTGGGCACAGGTGTGGGTACGGAAACTTGGGAGGGTCAGGCTATATGCTGACGCAATGTTCAGTGCCAGCGTACGGGCCAGGAATAGGGTACGGCGTAAGGTAAGGTGTAGGGCTGGTGGTGGGTTTCTAATCCGGGCTAGGGTTAGGGTTAGGGAACGGCAAGTCTTAGGGCAAAGGAGACGGTACGGAAACGTGGGAGGGTCAGGCTACATGCTGACGCACGGTTCAGTGCCAGCGTACGGGCCAGGAATAGGGTACGGCGTAAGGTAAGGTGTACGGCTGGTGGTGGGTTTCCGTTCCGGGCTAGGGTTAGGGTTAGGTAACGGCAAGGCTTAGGGCACAGGTGAGGTTACAGAAACGTGGGACGGTCAGGCTACGTGCTGACGCATGTGTCAATGCCAGCATACGGGCGAGGAGTAGGCAACGGCGTAAGGTAAGGTGTACGGCTGGTGGTTGGTTTCCGTTCCAGGCTAAGGTTAGGGTTAGGGAACGGCAAGGCTTAGGGCACAGGTGATGGTACGGAAACGTGGGAGGGTCAGGCTACGTGCTGACGCACGGTTCAGTGCCAGCATACGGGCCAGGAATAGGGAACGGCGTAAGGTAAGGTGTAGGGCTGGTGGTGGGTTTCCGTTCCGGGCTAGGGTTAGGGTTAGGGAACGGCAAGGCTTAGGGCACAGGTCAGGGTACGGAAACGCGGGAGGGTAAGGCTACGTGCTGATGCACGGGTCAGTACCAGAGTACAGGCCAGTAGTAGGCAACGGCGTAGGGTAAGGTTTTGGGCTGGTGGTGGGATTCCATTCCGGGCTAGGGTTAGGGTTAGGGAACCGCAGAGCTTAGGGCACAAGTGAGGGTACGGAGACGAGGGAGGGTCTGGCTACGTGCTGACACACGGGTCAATGCCAGCATACGGGCCAGGAGTAGGCAACGGCGTAAGGTAAGGTGTAGGGCTGGTGGTTGGTTTCTGTTCCAGGCTAGGGTTAGGGTTAGGGAACGGCAAGTCTTAGGGCACAGGTGAGGGTACGGAAACGTTGGAGGGTCGGGCTACGTGCTGATGCACGGGTCACTGCCAGCGTACGGGTCAGCAGTAGGGTACGGCGTAATGTAAGGTGTAGGGCTGGTGGTGGGTTTCTATTCCGGGCTAGGGTTAGGGTTAGGGAACGGCAAGGCTTAGGGCACAGGTGAGGGTACGGAAACTTGGGAGAGTCAGGCTACATGCTGACGCACTGTTCAGTGCCAGCGTACGGGCCAGGAATAGGGTACGGTGTAAGGTAAGGTGTAGGGCTGGTGGTAGGTTTCTAATCCGGGCTAGGGTTAGGGTTAGGGAACGGCAAGTCTTAGGGCAAAGGAGAGGGTACGGAAACGTGGGAGGGTCAGGCTACGTGCTGACGCATGTTTCAGTGCCAGCGTACGGGCCAGGAATAGGGTACGGCGTAAGGTAAGGTGTACGGCTGGTGGTGGGTTTCCGTTCCGGGCTAGGGTTAGGGTTAGGGAACGGCAAGGCTTAGGGCACAGGTGAGGTTACAGATACGTGGGACTGTCAGGCTACGTGCTGACGCACGTGTCAGTGCCAGCGTACGGGCCAGGTGTAGGCAACGGCGTAAGGTAAGATGTAGGGCTGGTGGTTGGTTTCCGTTCCAGGCTAGGCTTAGCGTAAGGGAACGGCAAGGCTTAGGGCACAGGTGAGGGTACCGAAACGTGGGAGGGTCAGGCTACATGCTGACGCACGGTTCAGTGCCAACGTACGGGCCAGGAATAAGTTACGGCGTAAGGTAAGGTGTAGGGCTGGTGGTGGGTTTCCGTTCCAGGCTAGGGTTAGGGTTAGGGAACGGCAAGGCTTAGGGCACAGGTGAGGGTACGGAAACGTGGGAGGGTCAGGCTACGTGCTGACGCACGGGTCAGTGCCAGCGTACGGGTCAGTTGCAGCGTACGGCGTAAGGTATGGTGTAGGGCTGGTTGTGGGTTATTATTCCGGGCTACGGTTAGGGTTAGGGAATGGCAAGGCTTAGGGCACAGGTGAGGGTACAGAAACGTGGGAGGGTCAGGCTACGTGCTGACGCACGTGTCAGTGCCAGCGTACGGGCCAGGAGTAGGCAACGGCGTAAGGTAAGGTGTAGGGCTGGTGGTTGGTTTCCGTTCCAGGCTAGGGTTAGGGTTAGGGAACAGCAAGGCTTAGGGCACAGGTGAGGGTACGGAAACGTGGGAGGGTCGGGCTACGTGCTGACGCACGGGTCAGTGCCAGCGTACGGGCCAGGAGTAGGCAACGGCGTAGGATAAAGTGTAGGGCTGGTGGTGGATTTGCGTTCTGGGCTAGGGTTAGGGTTAGGGAACCGCAAGGCTTAGGGCACAGGTCAGGGTACAGAAACGCGGGAGGGTAAGGCTATGTGCTGATGCACGGTTCAGTGCCAGAATACAGGCCAGGAGTAGGCAACGGCGTAGGGTAAGGTGTAGGGCTGGTTGTGGGTTTCCGTTCCGGGCTAGGGTTAGGGTTAGGGAACGGCAAGGCTTAGGGCACAGGTGAGGGTACGTAAACGTGGGAGGGTCAGGCTACGTGCTGACGCACGGGTCAATGCCAGCGTACGGGCGAGGAGTAGGCAACGGCGTAAGGTTATGTTTAGGGCTGGTGGTGGGTTTCCGTTCCGGACTAGGGTTAGGGTTAGCGAACGGCAAGGCTTAGGGCACAGGTCAGGGTACGGAAACGCGTGATGGTAAGGCTACGTGCTGATGCACGGTACAGTGCCAGAGTACAGGCCAGGATAGGCAACGGCGTAGGGTAAGGTGTAGGGCTGGTGGTGGGTTTCCGTTCAGGGCTAGGGTTAGGGTTAGGGAACGGCAAGGCTTAGGGCACAGGTGAGGGTACGGAAACGTGGGAGGGTCAGGCTACGTGCTGACGCACCGTTCAGTGCCAGCGTATAGGCCAGGAATAGGGTACGGCGTAAGGTAAGGTGTAGGGCTGGTGGTGGGTTTCTAATCCGGGCTAGGGTTAGGGTTAGGGAACGGCAAGTCTTAGGGCAAAGGAGAGGGTACGGAAACGTGGGAGGGTCAGGCTACGTGCTGACGCACGGTTCAGTGCCAGCGTACGGGCCAGGAATATGGTACGGCGTAAGGTAAGGTGTACGGCTGGTGGTGGGTTTCCGTTCCGGGCTAGGGTTGGGGTTAGGGAACGGCAAGGCTTAGGGCACAGGTGAAGTTACAGAAACGTGGGACGGTCAGGCTACGTGCTGACGCACGTGTCAGTGCCAGCGTACGGGCCAGGGGTAGGCAACGGCGTAAGGTAAGATGTAGGGCTGGTGGTTGGTTTCCGTTCCAGGCTAGGGTTAGGGTAAGGGAACGGCAAGGCTTAGGGCACAGGTGAGGGTACCGAAACGTGGGAGGGTCAGGCTACATGCTGACGCACGGTTCAGTGCCAGCGTATGGGCCAGGAATAAGTTACGGCGTAAGGTAAGGTGTAGGGCTGGTGGTGGGTTTCCGTTCGGGGCTAGGGTTAGGGTTAGGGAACGGCAAGGCTTAGGGCACAGGTGAGGGTACGGAAACGTGGGAGGGTCAGGCTACGTGCTGACGCACGGGTCAGTGCCAGCGTGCGGGTCAGTAGCAGTGTACGGCGTAATGTATGGTGTAGGGCTGGTGGTGGGTTACTATTCCGGGCTAGGGTTAGGGTTAGGGAATGGCAAGACTTAGGGCACAGGTGAGGGTACGGAAACGTGGGAGGGTCAGGCTATGTGCTGACGCACGGGTCAGTGCCAGCGTACGGGCCAGGAGTAGGCAACGGCGTAAGGTAAGGTGTAGGGCTGGTGGTTGGTTTCCGTTCCAGGCTAGGGTTAGGGTTAGGGAACGGCAAGGCTTAGGGCACAGGTGAGGGTACGGAAACGTGGGAGGGTCGGGCTACGTGCTGACGCACGGGTCAGTGCCTGCGTACGGGCCAGGAGTAGGCAACGGCGTAGGATAAAGTTTAGGGCTGGTGGTGGATTTGCGTTCTGGGATAGGGTTAGGGTTAGGGAACGGCAAGGCTTAGGGCACAGGTCAGGGAACGGAAACGCGGGAGGGTAAGGCTACGTGCTGATGCACGGTTCAGTGCCAGAGTACAGGCCAGGAGTAGGCAACGGCGTAGGGTAAGGTGTAGGGCTGGTGGTGGGTTTCCGTTCCGGGCTAGGGTTAGGGTTAGGGAACGGCAAGGCTTAGGGCAGAGGTGAGGGTACGGAAACGTGAGAGGGACGGGCTACGTGCTGATGCACGGGTCAGTGGCAGCGTACGGAACAGGAGTAGGCAACGGCATAGGATACAGTGTAGGGCTGGTGGTGGATTTGCGTTCAGGGCTAGGGTTAGGGTTAGGGAACGGCAAGGCTTAGGGCACAGGTGAGGGTACGTAAACGTGGGAGGGTCAGGCTACGTGCTGACGCACGGGTCAATGCCAGCGTACGGGCGAGGAGTAGGCAACGGCGTAAGGTTATGTTTAGGGCTGGTGGTGGGTTTCCGTTCTGGACTAGGGTTAGGATTAGGGAACGGCAAGGCTTAGGGCACAGGTCAGTGTACGGAAACGCGTGAGGGTAAGGCTACGTGCTGATGCACGGTTCAGTGCCAGAGTACAGGCCAGGATAGGCAACGGCGTAGGGTAAGGTGTAGGGCTGGTGGTGGGTTTCCGTTCAGGGCTAGGGTTAGGGTTAGGGAACGGCAAGGCTTAGGGCACAGGTGAGGGTACGGAAACGTGGGAGGGTCAGGCTACGTGCTGACGCACCGTTCAGTGCCAGCGTACAGGCCAGGAATAGGGTACGGCGTAAGGTAAGGTGTAGGGCTGGTGGTGGGTTTCTAATCCGGGCTAGGGTTAGGGTTAGGGAACGGCAAGTCTTAGGGCAAAGGATAGGGTACGGAAACGTGGGAGGGTCAGGCTACGTGCTGACGCACGTTTCAGTGCCAGCGTACGGGCCAGGAATATGGTACGGCGTAAGGTAAGGTGTACGGCTGGTGGTGGGTTTCCGTTCCGGGCTAGGGTTAGGGTTAGGGAACGGCAAGGCTTAGGGCACAGGTGAAGTTACAGAAACGTGGGACGGTCAGGCTACGTGCTGACGCACGTGTCAGTGCCAGCGTACGGGCCAGGGGTAGGCAAAGGCGTAAGGTAAGATGTAGGGCTGGTGGTTGGTTTCCGTTCCAGGCTAGGGTTAGGGTAAGGGAACGGCAAGGCTTAGGGCACAGGTGAGGGTACCGAAACGTGGGAGGGTCAGGCTACATGCTGACGCACGGTTCAGTGCCAGCGTATGGGCCAGGAATAAGTTACGGCGTAAGGTAAGGTGTAGGGCTGGTGGTGGGTTTCCGTTCGGGGCTAGGGTTAGGGTTAGGGAACGGCAAGGCTTAGGGCACAGGTGAGGGTACGGAAACGTGGGAGGGTCAGGCTACGTGCTGACGCACGGGTCAGTGCCAGCGTGCGGGTCAGTAGCAGTGTACGGCGTAAGGTATGGTGTAGGGCTGGTGGTGGGTTACTATTCCGGGCTAGGGTTAGGGTTAGGGAATGGCAAGGCTTAGGGCACATGTGAGGGTACGGAAACGTGGGAGGGTCAGGCTATGTGCTGACGCACGTGTCAGTGCCAGCGTACGGGCCAGGAGTAGGCAACGGCGTAAGGTAAGGTGTAGGGCTGGTGGTTGGTTTCCGATCCAGGCTAGGGTTAGGGTTAGGGAACGGCAAGGCTTAGGGCACAGGTGAGGGTACGGAAACGTGGGAGGGTCGGGCTACGTGCTGACGCACGGGTCAGTGCCTGCGTACGGGCCAGGAGTAGGCAACGGCGTAGGATAAAATTTAGGGCTTGTGGTGGATTTGCGTTCTGGGCTAGGGTTAGGGTTAGGGAACGGCAAGGCTTAGGGCACAGGTCAGGGAATGGAAACGCGGGAGGGTAAGGCTACGTGCTGATGCACGGTTCAGTGCCAGAGTACAGGCCAGGAGTAGGCAACGGCGTAGGGTAAGGTGTAGGGCTGGTGGTGGGTTTCCGTTCCGGGCTAGGGTTAGGGTTAGGGAACGGCAAGGCTTAGGGCAGAGGTGAGGGTACGGAAACGTGAGAGGGACGGGCTACGTGCTGACGCACGGGTCAGTGGCAGCGTACGGAACAGGAGTAGGCAACGGCATAGGATACAGTGTAGGGCTGGTGGTGGATTTGCGTTCAGGGCTAGGGTTAGGGTTAGGGAACGGCAAGGCTTAGGGCACAGGTGAGGGTATGCAAACGTGGGAGGGTCAGGCTACGTGCTGACGCACGGGTCAGTGCCAGCGTACGGGTCAGGAGTAGGGTACGGCGTAATGTAAGGTGTAGGGCTGGTGGTGGGTTTCTATTCCGGGCTAGGCTTAGGGTTAGGGAACGGCAAGGCTTAGGGCACAGGTCAGGGTACAGAAACGCGGGATTGTAAGGCTACGTGCTGATGCACGGTTCAGTGCCAGAGTACAGGCCAGGAGTAGGCAACGGTGTAGGGTAAGGTGTAGGGCTGGTGGTGGGTTTCCGTTCCGGGCTAGGGTTAGGGTTAGGGAACGGCAAGGCTTAGGGCACAGGTGAAGGTACGTAAACGTGGGAGTGTCAGGCTACGTGCTGACGCACGGGTCAATGCCAGCGTACGGGCGAGGAGTAGACAACGGCGTAAGGTAAGGTTTAGGGCTGGTGGTGGGTTTCCGTTCCGGACTAGGGTTAGGGTTAGGGAACGGCAAGACTTAGGGCACAGGTCAGGGTACGGAAACGCGTGAGGGTAAGGCTACGTGCTGATGCACGGTTCAGTGCCAGAGTACGGGCCAGGAGTAGGCAACGGCGTAGGGTAAGGTGTAGGGCTGGTGGTGGGTTTCCGTTCCGGGCTAGGGTTAGGGTTAGGGAACGGCAAGGCTTAGGGCACAGGTGAGGTACGTAAACGTGGGAGGGTCAGGCTACGTGCTGACGCACGGGTCAATGCCAGCGTACGGGCGAGGAGTAGGCAACGACGTAAGGTAAGGTGTACGACTGGTGGTTGGTTTCCGTTCCAGGCTAGGGTTAGGGTTAGGGAATGGCACGGCTTAGGGCACAGGTGAGGGTACGGAAACGTGGGAGGGTCAGGCTACGTGCTGACGCACGGTTCAGTGCCAGCGTACGGGCCAGGAATAGGGTACGGCGTAAGGTAAGGTGTAGGGCTGGTGGTGGGTTTCTAATCCGGGCTAGGGTTAGGGTTAGGGAACGGCAAGTCTTAGGGCAAAGGAGAGGGTACGGAAACGTGGGAGGGTCAGGCTATGTGCTGACGCACGGTTCAGTGCCAGCGTACGGGCCAGGAATAGGGTACGGCGTAAGGTAAGGTGTACGGCTGGTGGTGGGTTTCCGTTCTGGGCTAGGGTTAGGGTTAGGGAACGGCAAGGCTTAGGGCACAGGTGAGGGTACGTAAACGTGGGAGTGTCAGGCTACGTGCTGACGCACGGGTCAATGCCAGCATACGGGCGAGGAGTAGGCAACGGCGTAAGGTAAGATTTAGGGCTGGTGGTGGGTTTCCGTTCCGGACTAGGGTTAGGGTTAGGGAACGTCGAGGCTTAGGGCACAGGTCAGGGTATGGAAACGCGTGAGGGTAAGGCTACGTGCTGATGCACGGTTCAGTGCCAGAGTAGAGGCCAGGAGTAGGCAACGGCGTAGGGTAAGGTGTAGGCCTGGTGGTTGGTTTCCGTTCCGGGCTAGGGTTAGGGTTAGGGAACGGCAAGGCTTAGGGCACAGGTGAGGGTACTGAAACGTGGGAGGGTCAGGCTACGTGCTGACGCACGGGTCAGTGGCAGCGTACGGACCAGGAGTAGGGTACGGCGTAAGGTAAAGTGTAGCGCTTGTGGTTGATTTCCTTTCCAGGCTAGGTATAGGGTTAGGGAACGGCAAGGCTTAGGGCACAGGTGAGGGTACGGAAACTTGGGAGGGTCAGGCTACATGCTGACGCAATGTTCAGTGCCAGCGTACGGGCCAGGAATAGGGTACGGCGTAAGGTAAGGTGTAGGGCTGGTGGTTGGTTTCTGTTCCAGGCTAGGGTTAGGGTTAGGGAACGGCAAGGCTTAGGGCACAGGTGAGGGTACGGAAACGTTGGAGGGTCGGGCTACGTGCTGATGCACGGGTCAGTGCCAGCGTATGGGCCAGGAGTAGGCAACGGCATAGGATAAAGTGTAGGGCTGGTGGTGGATTTGCTTTCCGGGCTAGGGTTAGGGTTAGGGAACGGCAAGGCTTAGGGCTCAGGTGAGGGAACGGAAACGTGGGAGGGTCAGGCTACGTGCTGACGCACGGTTCAGTGCCAAAGTACGGGCCAGGAATAGGGAACGGCGTAAGTTAAGGTGTAGGGCTGGTGGTGGGTTTCCGTTCCGGGCTAGGGTTAGGGTTAGGGAACGGCAAGGCTTAGGGCACAGGTCAGGGTACGGAAACGCGGGAGGGTAAGGCTACGTGCTGATGCGCAGGTCAGTGCCAGAGTACACGCCAGTAGTAGGCAACGGCGTAGGGTAAGGTTTTGGGCTGGTGGTGGGTTTCCATTCCGGGCTAGGGTTAGGGTTAAGGAAAGGCAAGGCTTAGGGCACAGGTGAGGTTACGGAAACGTGGGAGGGTCAGGCTACATGCTGACGCACGGTTCAGTGCCAGCGTACGGGCCAGGAATAGGTTACGGCGTAAGGTATGGTGTAGGGCTGGTGGTGGGTTTCCTTTCTGGGCTAGGGTTATGGTTAGGGAACGGCAAGGCTTAGGACACAGGTGAGGGTACTGAAACGTGGGAGGGTCAGGCTACGTGCTGACGCATGGGTCAGTGCCAGGGTACGGGCCAGGAGTAGGGTACGGCGTAAGGTAAAGTGTAGCGCTTGTGGTTGATTTCCTTTCCAAGCTAGGTTTAGGGTTAGGGAACGGCAAGGCTTAGGGCAAAGGTGAGGGTACGGAAACGTGAGAGGGACGGGCTACGTGCTGACGCACGGGTCAGTGCCAGCGTACGGAACAGGAGTAGGCAACGGCATAGGATACAGTGTAGGGCTGGTGGTGGATTTGCGTTCAGGGCTAGGGTTAGGGTTAGGGAACGGCAAGGCTTAGGGCACAGGTGAGGGTACGGAAACGTGAGAGGGACGGGCTACGTGCTGACGCACGGGTCAGTGCCTGCGTACGGGCCAGGAATAGGGTACGGCGTAAGGTAAGGTGTACGGCTGGTGGTGGGATTCCGTTCCGGGCTAGGGTTAGGGTTAGGGAACGGCAAGGCATAGGGCACAGGTGAGGTTACAGAAACGTGGGACGGTCAGGCTACGTGCTGACACATGTGTCAATGCCAGCATACGGGCGAGGAGTAGGCAACGGCGTAATGTAAGGTGTACGGCTGGTGGTTGGTTTCCGTTCCAGGCTAAGGTTAGGGTTAGGGAACGGCAAGGCTTAGGGCATAGGTGAGGGTACGGAAACGTTGGAGGGTCGGGCTACGTGCTGATGCACGGGTCAGTGCCAGCGTACGGGTCAGCAGTAGGGTACGGCGTAATGTAAGGTGTAGGGCTGGTGGTGGGTTTCTATTCCGGGCTAGGGTTAGGTTTAGGGAACGGCAAGGCTTAGGGCACAGGTGAGGGTACGGAAAATTGGGAGGGTCAGGCTACATGCGGACGCACTGTTCAGTGCCAGCTTACGGGCCAGGAATAGGGTACGGCGTAAGGTAAGGTGTACGGCTGGTGGTGGGTTTCCGTTCCGGGCTAGGGTTAGGGTTAGGGAACGGCAAGGGTTAGGGCACAGGTGAGGTTACAGATACGTGGGACTGTCAGGCTACGTGATGACGCACGTGGCAGTGCCAGCGTACGGGCCAGGTGTAGGCAACGGCGTAAGGTAAGATGTAGGGCTGGTGGTTGGTTTCCGTTCCAGGCTAGGCTTAGCGTAAGGGAACGGCAAGGCTTAGGGCACAGGTGAGGGTACCGAAACGTGGGAGGGTCAGGCTACATGCTGACGCACGGTTCAGTGCCAACGTACGGGCCAGGAATAAGTTACGGCATAAGGTAAGGTGTAGGGCTGGTGGTGGGTTTCCGTTCCAGGCTAGGGTTAGGGTTAGGGAACGGCAAGGCTTAGGGCACAGGTGAGGGTACGGAAACGTGGGAGGGTCAGGCTACGTGCTGACGCACGGGTCAGTGCCAGCGTACGGGTCAGTTGCAGCGTACGGCGTAAGGTATGGTGTAGGGCTGGTGGTGGGTTACTATTCCGGGCTACGGTTAGGGTTAGGGAATGGCAAGGCTTAGGGCACAGGTGAGGGTACGGAAACGTGGGAGGTTCAGGCTACGTGCTGACGCACGTGTCAGTGCCAGCGTACGGGCCAGGAGTAGGCAACGGCGTAAGGTTAGGTGTAGGGCTGGTGGTTGGTTTCCGTTCCAGGCTAGGGTTAGGGTTAGGGAACGGCAAGGCTTAGGGCACAGGTGAGGGTACGGAAACGTGGGAGGGTCGGGCTACGTGCTGACGCACGGGTCAGTGCCAGCGTACGGGCCAGGAGTAGGCAACGGCGTAGGATAAAGTGTAGGGCTGGTGGTGGATTTGCGTTCTGGGCTAGGGTTAGGGTTAGGGAACCGCAAGGCTTAGGGCACAGGTCAGGGTACAGAAACGCGGGAGGGTAAGGCTATGTGCTGATGCACGGTTCAGTGCCAGAGTACAGGCCAGGATTAGGCAACGGCGTAGGGTAAGGTGTAGGGCTGGTTGTGGGTTTCCGTGCCGGGCTAGTGTTAGGGTTAGGGAACGGCAAGGCTTAGGGCACAGGTGAAGTTACAGAAACGTGGGACGGTCAGGCTACGTGCTGACGCACGTGTCAGTGCCAGCGTACGGGCCAGGGGTAGGCAACGGCTTAAGGTAAGATGTAGGGCTGGTGGTTGGTTTCCGTTCCAGGCTAGGGTTAGGGTAAGGGAACGGCAAGGCTTAGGGCACAGGTGAGGGTACCGAAACGTGGGAGGGTCAGGCTACATGCTGACGCACGGTTCAGTGCCAGCGTATGGGCCAGGAATAAGTTACGGCGTAAGGTTAGGTGTAGGGCTGGTGGTGGGTTTCTGTTCGGGGCTAGGGTTAGGGTTAGGGAACGGCAAGGCTTAGGGCACAGGTGAGGGTACGGAAACGTGGGAGGGTCAGGCTACGTGCTGACGCACGGGTCAGTGCCAGCGTGCGGGTCAGTAGCAGTGTACGGCGTAAGGTATGGTGTAGGGCTGGTGGTGGGTTACTATTCCGGGCTAGGGTTAGGGTTAGGGAATGGCAAGGCTTAGGGCACAGGTGAGGGTACGGAAACGTGGGAGGGTCAGGCTATGTGCTGACGCACGGGTCAGTGCCAGCGTACGGGCCAGGAGTAGGCAACGGCGTAAGGTAAGGTGTAGGGCTGGTGGTTGGTTTCCGTTCCAGGCTAGGGTTAGGGTTAGGGAACGGCAAGGCTTAGGGCACAGGTGAGGGTACGGAAACGTGGGAGGGTCGGGCTACGTGCTGACGCGCGGGTCAGTGCCTGCGTACGGGCCAGGAGTAGGCAACGGCGTAGGATAAAGTTTAGGGCTGGTGGTGGATTTGCGTTCTGGGCTAGGGTTAGGGTTAGGGAACAGCAGGGCTTAGGGCACAGGTCAGGGAACGGAAACGCGGGAGGGTAAGGCTACGTGCTGATGCACGGTTCAGTGCCAGAGTACAGGCCAGGAATAGGCAACGGCGTAGGGTAAGGTGTAGGGCGGGTGGTGGGTTTCTGTTCCGGGCTAGGGTTAGGATTAGGGAACGGCAAGGCTTAGGGCAGAGGTGAGGGTACGGAAACGTGAGAGGGACGGGCTACGTGCTTACGCACGGGTCAGTGGCAGCGTACGGAACAGGAGTAGGCAACGGCATAGGATAAAGTGTAGGGCTGGTGGTGGATTTGCGTTCAGGGCTAGGGTTAGGGTTAGTGAACGGCAAGGCTTAGGGCACAGGTGAAGGTATGGAAACGTGGGAGGGTCAGGCTACGTGCTGACGCACGGGTCAGTGCCAGCGTACGGGCCAGTCGTAGGCAACGGCGTAAGGTAAGATGTAGGGCTGGTGGTTGGTTTCCGTTCCAGGCTAGGGTTAGGGTAAGGGAACGGCAAGGCTTAGGGCACAGGTGAGGGTACCGAAACGTGGGAGGGTCAGGCTACATGCTGACGCACGGTTCAGTGCCAGCGTATGGGCCAGGAATAACTTACGGCGTAAGGTAAGGTGTAGGGCTGGTGGTTGGTTTCCGTTCGGGGCTAGGGTTAGGGTTAGGGAACGGCAAGGCTTAGGGCACATGTGAGGGTACGGAAACGTGGGAGGGTCAGGCTACGTGCTGACGCACGGGTCAGTGCCAGCGTGCGGGTCAGTAGCAGCGAACGGCGTAAGGTATGGTGTAGGGCTGGTGGTGGGTTACTATTCCGGGCTAGGGTTAGGGTTAGGGAATGGCAAGTCTTAGGGCACAGGTGAGGGTACGGAAACGTGGGAGGGTCAGGCTATGTGCTGACGCACGGGTCAGTGCCAGCGTACGGGCCAGGAGTAGGCAACGGCGTAAGGTAAGGTGTAGGGCTGGTGGTTGGTTTCCGTTCCAGGCTAGGGTAAGGGTTAGGGAACGGCAAGGCTTAGGGCACAGGTGAGGGTACGGAAACGTGGGAGGGTCGGGCTACATGCTGACGCACGGGTCAGTGCCAGCGTACGGGCCAGGAGTTGGCAACGGCGTAGGATAAAGTGTAGGGCTGGTGGTGGAATTGCGTTCTGGGCTAGGGTTAGGGTTAGGGAACGGCAAGGCTTAGGGCACATGTCAGGGAACGGAAACGCGGGAGGGTAAGGCTACGTGCTGATGCACGGTTCAGTGCCAGAGTACAGGCCAGGAGTAGGCAACGGCGTACGGTAAGGTGTAGGGCTGGTGGTGGGTTTCCGTTCCGGGCTAGGGTTAGGGTTAGGGAACGGCAAGGCTTAGGGCACAGGTGAGGGTATGGAAACGTGGGAGGGTCAGGCTACGTGCTGACGCACGGGTCAGTGCCAGCGTACGGGTCAGGAGTAGGGTACGGCGTAATGTAAGGTGTAGGGCTGGTGGTGGGTTTCTATTCCGGGCTAGGGTTAGGGTTAGGGATCGGCAAGGCTTAGGGCACAGGTGAGGGTACGGAAACTTGGGAGGGTCAGGCTACATGCTGACGCAATGTTCAGTGCCAGCGTACGGGCCAGGAATAGGGTACGGCGTAAGGTAAGGTGTAGGGCTGGTGGTGGGTTTCTAATCCGGGCTAGGGTTAGGGTTAGGGAACGGCAAGTCTTAGGGCAAAGGAGACGGTACGGAAACGTGGGAGGGTCAGGCTGCATGCTGACGCACGGTTCAGTGCCAGCGTACGGGCCAGGAATAGGGTACGGCGTAAGGTAAGGTGTACGGCTGGTGGTGGGTTTCCGTTCCGGGCTAGGGTTAGGGTTAGGGAACGGCAAGGCTTAGGGCACAGGTGAGGTTACAGAAACGTGGGACGGTCAGGCTACGTGCTGACGCATGTGTCAATGCCAGCATACGGGCGAGGAGTAGGCAACGGCGTAAGGTAAGGTGTACGGCTGGTGGTTGGTTTCCGTTCCAGGCTATGGTTATGGTTAGGGAACGGCAAGGCTTAGGGCACAGGTGATGGTACGGAAACGTGGGAGGGTCTGGCTACGTGCTGACGCACGGTTCAGTGCCAGCGTACGGGCCAGGAATAGGGAACGGCATAAGGTAAGGTGTAGGGCTGGTGGTGGGTTTCCGTTCCGGGCTAGGGTTAGGGTTAGGGAACGGCAAGGCTTAGGGCACAGGTCAGGGTACGGAAACGCGGGAGGGTAAGGCTACAGGCTGATGCACGGGTCAGTACCAGAGTACAGGCCAGTAGTAGGCAACGGCGTAGGGTAAGGCTTTGCGCTGGTGGTGGGATTCCATTCCGGGCTAGGGTTAGGGTTAGGGAACCGCAGGGCTTAGCGCACAGGTGAGGGTACGGAGACGAGGGAGGGTCAGGCTACGTGCTGACGCACGGGTCAATGCCAGCGTACGGGCCAGGAGTAGGCAACGGCGTAAGGTAAGGTGTAGGGCTGGTGGTTGGTTTCTGTTCCAGGCTAGGGTTAGGGTTAGGGAACGGCAAGGCTTAGGGCACAGGTCAGGGTACGGAAACGCGTGAGGGTAAGGCCACGTGCTAATGCACGGGTCAGTGCCGGAGTACAGGCCAGTAGTAGGCAACGGCGTAAGGTAAGGTGTAGGGCTGGTGGTTGGTTTCCGTTCCAGGCTAGGGTGAGTGTTAGGGAACGGCAAGGCTTAGGGCACAGGTGAGGGTACGGAAACGTGGGAGGGTCGGGCTACGTGCTGACGCACTGGTCAGTGCCAGCGTACGGGCCAGGAGTAGGCAACGGCATAGGATAAAGTGTAGGGCTGGTGGTGGATTTGCGTTCCTGGCTAGGGTTAGGGTTAGGGAACGGCAAGGCTTAGGGCACAGGTGAGGGAACGGAAACGTGGGTGGGTCAGGCTACGTGCTGACACACGGTTCTGTGCCAGCGTACGGGGCAGGAATAGGGAACGGCGTAAGTTAAGGTGTAGGGCTGGTGGTGGGTTTCCGTTCCGGGCTAGGGTTAGGGTAAGGGAACGGCAAGGCTTAGGGCACAGGTGAGGGTACGTAAACGTGGGAGGGTCAGGCTACGTGCTGACGCACGGGTCAATGCCAGCGTACGGGCGAGGAGTAGGCAACGGCGTAAGGTAATGTTTAGGGCTGGTTGTGGGTTTCCGTTCCGGACTAGGGTTAGGGTTAGGTAACGGCAAGGCTTAGGGCACAGGTCAGGGTACGGAAACGCGTGAGTGTAAGGCTACGTGCTGATGCACGGTTCAGTGCCAGAGTACAGGCCAGGATAGGCAACGGCGTAGGGTAAGGTGTAGGGCTGGTGGTGGGTTTCCGTTCCGGGCTAGGGTTATGGTTAGGGAACGGCAAGGCTTAGGGCACAGGTGAGGGTACGGAAACGTGGGAGGGTCAGGCTACGTGCTGACGCACGGTTCAGTGCCAGCGTACGGGCCAGGAATAGGGTACGGCGTAAGGTAAAGTGTAGGGCTGGTGGTGGGTTTCTAATCCGGGCTAGGGTTAGGGTTAGGGAACGGCAAGTCTTAGGGCAAAGGAGAGGGTACGGAAACGTGTGAGGGTCAGGCTAGGTGCTGACGCACGGTTCAGTGCCAGCGTACGGGCCAGGAATAGGGTACGGCGTAAGGTAAGGTGTACGGCTGGTGGTGGGTTTCCGTTCCGGGCTAGGGTTAGGGTTAGGGAACGGCAAGGCTTAGGGCACAGGTGAAGTTTCAGAAACGTGGGACGGTCAGGCTACGTGCTGACGCACGTGTCAGTGCCAGCGTACGGGCCAGGGGTAGGCAACGGCGTAAGGTAAGATGTAGGGCTGGTGGTTGGTTTCCGTTCCAGGCTAGGGTTAGGGTAAGGGAACGGCAAGGCTTAGGGCACAGGTGAGGGTACCGAAACGTGGGAGGGTCAGGCTACATGCTGACGCACGATTCAGTGCCAGCGTATGGGCCAGGAATAAGTTACGGCGTAAGGTAAGGTGTAGGGCTGGTGGTGGGTTTCCGTTCGGGGCTAGGGTTAGGGTTAGGGAACGGCAAGGCTTAGGGCACAGGTGAGGGTACGGAAACGTGGGAGGGTCTGGCTACGTGCTGACGCACGGGTCAGTGCCAGCGTGCGGGTCAGTAGCAGCGAACGGCGTAAGGTATGGTGTAGGGCTGGTGGTGGGTTACTATTCCGGGCTAGGGTTAGGGTTAGGGAATGGCAAGTCTTAGGGCACAGGTGAGCGTACGGAAACGTGGGAGGGTCAGGCTATGTGCTGACGCACGGGTCAGTGCCAGCGTACGGGCCAGGAGTAGGCAACGGCCTAAGGTAATGTGTAGGGCTGGTGGTTGGTTTCCGTTCCAGGCTAGGGTTAGGGTTAGGGAACGGCAAGGCTTAGGGCACAGGTGAGGGTACGGAAACGTGGGAGGGTCGGGCTACATGCTGACGCACGGGTCAGTGCCAGCGTACGCGCCAGGAGTAGGCAACGGCGTAGGATAAAGTGTAGGGCTGGTGGTGGAATTGCGTTCTGGGCTAGGGTTAGGGTTAGGGAACGGCAAGGCTTAGGGCACATGTCAGGGAACGGAAACGCGGGAGGGTAAGGCTACGTGCTGATGCACGGTTCAGTGCCAGAGTACAGGCCAGGAGTAGGCAACGGCGTACGGTAAGGTGTAGGGCTGGTGGTGGGTTTCCGTTCCGGGCTAGGGTTAGGGTTAGGGAACGGCAAGGCTTAGGGCACAGGTGAGGGTATGGAAACGTGGGAGGGTCAGGCTACGTGCTGACGCACGGGTCAGTGCCAGCGTACGGGTCAGGAGTAGGGTACGGCGTAATGTAAGGTGTAGGGCTGGTGGTGGGTTTCTATTCCGGGCTAGGGTTAGGGTTAGGGAACGGCAAGGCTTAGGGCACAGGTGTGGGTACGGAAAGTTGGGAGGGTCAGGCTACATGCTGACGCAATGTTCAGTGCCAGCGTACGGGCCAGGAATAGGGTACGGCGTAAGGTAAGGTGTAGGGCTGGTGGTGGGTTTCTAATCCGGGCTAGGGTTAGGGTTAGGGAACGGCAAGTCTTAGGGCAAAGGAGACGGTACGGAAACGTGGGAGGGTCAGGCTACATGCTGACGCACGGTTCAGTGCCAGCGTACGGGCCAGGAATAGGGTACGGCGTAAGGTAAGGTGTACGGCTGGTGGTGGGTTTCCGTTCCGGGCTAGGGTTAGGGTTAGGTAACGGCAAGGCTTAGGGCACAGGTGAGGTTACAGAAACGTGGGACGGTCAGGCTACGTGCTGACGCATGTGTCAATGCCAGCATACGGGCGAGGAGTAGGCAACGGCGTAAGGTAAGGTGTACGGCTGGTGGTTGGTTTCCGTTCCAGGCTAAGGTTAGGGTTAGGGAACGGCAAGGCTTAGGGCACAGGTGATGGTACGGAAACGTGGGAGGGTCAGGCTACGTGCTGACGCACGGTTCAGTGCCAGCATACGGGCCAGGAATAGGGAACGGCGTAAGGTAAGGTGTAGGGCTGGTGGTGGGTTTCCGTTCCGGGCTAGGGTTAGGGTTAGGGAACGGCAAGGCTTAGGGCACAGGTCAGGGTACGGAAACGCGGGAGGGTAAGGCTACGTGCTGATGCACGGGTCAGTACCAGAGTACAGGCCAGTAGTAGGCAACGGCGTAGGGTAAGGTTTTGGGCTGGTGGGGGGATTCCATTCCGGGCTAGGGTTAGGGTTAGGGAACCGCAGGGCTTAGCGCACAGGTGAGGGTACGGAGACGAGGGAGGGTCAGGCTACGTGCTGACGCACGGGTCAATGCCAGCGTACGGGCCAGGAGTAGGCAACGGCGTAAGGTAAGGTGTAGGGATGGTGGTTGGTTTCTGTTCCAGGCTAGGGTTAGGGTTAGGGAACGGCAAGGCTTAGGGCACAGGTGAGGGTACGGAAACGTTGGAGGGTCGGGCTACGTGCTGATGCACGGGTCAGTGCCAGCGTACGGGCCAGGAGTAGGCAACGGCGTAGGATAAAGTGTAGGGCTGGTGCTGGATTTGCGTTCCGGGCTAGGGTTAGGGTTAGGGAACGGCAAGGCTTAGGGCTCAGGTGAGGGAACGGAAACGTGGGAGGGTCAGGCTACGTGCTGACGCACGGTTCAGTGCCAGCGTACGGGCCAGGAATAGGGAACGGCGTAAGTTAAGGTGTAGGGCTGGTGGTGGGTTTCCGTTCCGGGCTAGGGTTAGGGTTAGGGAACGGCAAGGCTTAGGGTACAGGTCAGGGTACGGAAACGCGGGAGGGTAAAGCTACGTGCTGATGCGCAGGTCAGTGCCAGAGTACACGCCAGTAGTAGGCAACGGCGTAGGGTAAGGTTTTGGGCTGGTGGTGGGTTTCAATTCCGGGCTAGTGTTAGGGTTAGGGAACCGCAAGACTTAGGGCACAGGTGAGCGTACGGAGACGTGGGTGGGTCAGGCTACGTGATGACGCACGGGTCAATGCCAGCGTACGGGCCAGGAGTAGGCAACGGCGTAAGGTATGGTGTAGGGCTGGTGGTTTGTTTCCGTTCCAGGCTAGGGTTAGGGTAAGGGAACGGCAAGGCTTAGGGCACAGGTGAGGGTACGGAAACGTGGGAGGGTCGGGCTACGTGCTGACGCACGGGTCAGTGCCAGCGTACGGGCCAGGAGTAGGCAACGGCGTAGGATAAAGTGTAGGGCTGGTGGTGGATTTGCGTTCCGGGCTAGGGTTAGGGTTAGGGAACGGTAAGGCTTAGGGCACAGGTGTGGGAACGAAAACGTGGGAGGGTCAGGCTACGTGCTGACGCACGGTTCAGTGCCAGCGTACGGGCCAGGAATAGGAAACGGCATAAGTTAGGGTGTAGGGCTGGTGGTGGGTTTCCGTTCCGGGCTAGGGTTAGGGTTAGGGAACGGCAAGGCTTAGGGCACAGGTGAGGGTATGGAAACGTGGGAGGGTCAGGCTACGTGCTGACGCATGGGTCAGTGCCAGCGTACGGGTCAGCAGTAGGGTACGGCGTAATGTAAGGTGTAGGGCTGGTGGTGGGTTTCCGTTCCGGGCTAGGGTTAGGGTTAGGGAACGGCAAGGCTTAGGGCACAGGTGAGGGTACCGAAACGTGGGAGGGTCAGGCTACATGCTGACGCACGGTTCAGTGCCAGCGTACGGGCCAAGAATAAGTTACGGCGTAAGGTAAGGTGTAGGGCTGGTGGTGGGTTTCCGTTCGGGGCTAGGGTTAGGGTTAGGGAACGGCAAGGCTTACGGCACAGCTGAGGGTACGGAAACGTGGGAGGGTCAGGCTACGTGCTGACGCACGGGTCAGTGACAGCGTACGGTTCAGGAGTAGGGTACGGCGTAATGTAAGGTGTAGGGCTGGTGGTGGGTTTCTATTCCGGGCTAGGGTTAGGGTTAGGGAACGGCAAGGCTTAGGGCACAGGTGAGGGTACGGAAACTTGGGAGGGTCAGGCTACGTGCTGACGCACTGTTCAGTGCCAGCGTAGGGGCCAGCAATAGGGTACGGCGTAAGGTAAGGTGTAGGGCTGGTGGTGGGTTTCTAATCCGGGCTAGGGTTAGGGTTAGGTTACGGCAAGTCTTAGGGCAAAGGTGGGGTACGGAAACGTGGGAGGGTCAGGCTACGTGCTGACGCACGGTTCAGTGCCAGCGTACGGGCCAGGAATAGTGTACGTCGTAAGGTAAGGTGTACAGCTGGTGGTGGGTTTCCGTTCCGGGCTAGGCTTAGGGTTATGGAACGGCAAGGCTTAGGGCACAGGTGAGTGTACGTAAACGTGGGAGTGTCAGGCTACGTGCTGACGCACGTGTCAGTGCCAGCGTACGGGCCAGGAGTAGGGTACGGCGTAAGGTAAGGTGTAGGGCTTCTGGTTGATATCCGTTCCAGGCTAGGGTTAGGGTTAGGGAACGGCAAGGCTTAGGGCACAGGTGAGGGTACGGAAACGTGGGAGTGTCAGGCTACGTGCTGACGCACGGGTCAGTGCCAGCGTATGGTCCAGGAGTAGGCAACGGTGTAGGATAAAGTGTACGGCTTGTGGTGGATTTGCGTTCTGGGCTAGGGTTAGGGTTAGGGAACGGCAAGGCTTAGGGCACTGGTCAGGGAACGGAAACGCGGGAGGGTAAGGCTACGTGCTGATGCACGGGTCAGTGCCAGAGTACAGGCCAGTAGTAGGCAACGGCGTAGGGTAAGGTGTAGGGCTGGTGGTAGGTTTCCGTTCCGGGCTAGGGTTTGGGTTAGGGAACGGCAAGGCTTAGGGCACAGGTGAGGTTACAGAAACGTGGGACGGTCAGGCTACGTGCTGACACAAGTGTCAGTGCCAGCGTACGGGCCAGGAGTAGGCAACGGCGTAAGGTAAGATGTAGGGCTGGTGGTTGGTTTCCGTTCCAGGCTAGGCTTAGGGTAAGGGAACGACAAGGTTTAGGGCACAGGTGAGGGTACGGAAACGTGGGTGGGTCAGGCTACATGCTGACGCACGGTTCAGTGCCAGCGTACGGGCCAGGAATAAGTTACGGCGTAAAGTAAGGTGTAGGGCTGGTGGTGGGTTTCCGTTCGGGGCTAGGGTTAGGGTTAGGGAACGGCAAGGCTTAGGGCACAGGTGATGGTACGGAAACGTGGGAGGGTCGGGCTCCGTGCTGACACACTGGTCAGTGCCAGCGTACGGGCCAGGAGTAGGCAACGGCATAGGATAAAGTGTACGGCTGGTGGTTGATATGCGTTCTGGGCAAGGGTTAGGGTTACGGAATTGCAAGGCTTAGGGCACAGGTCAGGTTACGGAAACGCGGGAGGGTAAGACTACCTGCTGATGCACGGGTCAGTGCCAGAATACAGGCCAGGAGTAGGCAACGGCGTAGGGTAAAGTGTAGGGCTGGTGGTAGGTTTCCGTTCCGGGCTAGGGTTTGGGTTAGGGAACGGCTAGGCTTAGGGCACAGGTGAGGTTACCGAAACGTGGGACAGTCAGGCTACGTGCTGACGCACGGGTCAGTGCCAGCGTACGGGCCAGGTGTAGGCAACGGCGTAAGGTAAGATGTAGCGCTGGTGGTGGGTTTCCATTCCAGGCTAGGATTAGGGTAAGGGAACGGCACGGCTTAGGGCACAGGTGAGGGTACGGAAACGTGGGAGGGTCAGGCTACATGCTGACACACGGTTCTGTGCCAGCGTACGGGCCAGGAATAGGTTACGGCGTAAGGTAAGGTTTAGGGCTGGTGGTGTGTTTCTGTTCGGGGCTAGGTTTAGGGTTAGGGAACAGCAAGGCTTAGGGCATAGATGAGGTTACGGAAACGTGGGAGGGTCAGGCTACGTGCTGACGCACGGGTCAATGCCAGCGTACGGGCCAGGAGTAGGCAACGGCGTAAGGTAAGGTGTAGGGCTGGTGGTTGGTTTCCGTTCCAGGCTATGGTTAGGGTTAGGGAACGGCAAGGCTTAGGGCTCAGGTGAGTGTACGGAAACGTGGGAGGGTCGGGCTACGTGCTGATGCACGCGTCAGTGCCAGGGTACGGGCCAGGAGTAGGCAACGGCGTAGGATAAAGTGTAGGGCTAGTGGTGGATTTGCGTTCTGGGCTACGGTTATGGTTAGGGAACGGCAAGTCTTAGGGCACAGCTCGGGGTACGGAAACGCGGGAGGTTAAGGCTACGTGCTGATGCACGGTTCAGTGCCAGAGTACAGGCCAGGAGTAGGCAACGGCGTAGGGTAAGGTGTAGGGCTGGTGGTGGGTTTCCGTTCCGTGCTAGGGTTAGGGTTAGGGAACGTCAAGGCTTAGGGCACAGGTGAGGGTACGTAAACGTGGGAGGGTCAGGCTACGTGCTGACGCACGGGTCAATGCCAGCGTACGGGCGAGGTGTAGGCAACGGCGTAAGGTATGGTGTACGGCTGGTGGTTGGTTTCCGTTCCAGGCTAGTGTTAGGGTTAGGGAACGGCAAGGCTTAGGGCACAGGTGAGGGTACGGAAACGTGGGAGGTTCGGGCTACGTGCTGATGCATGGGTCAATGCCAGCGTACGGTCCAGGAGTAGGCAACGGCGTAGGATAAAGTGTAGGGCTGGTGGTGGATTTGCGTTCCGGGCTAGTGTTAGGGTTAGGGAACGGCAAGGCTTAGGGCACAGTTGAGGGTACGGAAACGTGGGAGGGTCAGGTTACGTGCTGACGCACGGGTCATTGCCAGCGTACGGGTAAGGAGTAGCGTACAGCGTAAGGTAAGGTGTAGGGCTGGTGGTGGGTTTCTATTCCAGGCTAGGGTTAGGGTTAGGGAACCGCAAGGCTTAGGGCACAGGTGAGGGTACGGAGACGTGGGAGGGTCAGGTTACGTGCTGACGCACGGGTCAATGCCAGCGTACGGGAGAGGAGTAGGCAACGGCGTAAGGTAAGGTGTAGAGCTGGTGGTGGGTTTCCGTTCCAGGCTAGGATTAGGGTTAGGGAACGGCAAGGCTTAGGGCTCATGTGAGGGTACGGAAAAGTGGGATGGTCGGGCTACGTGCTGACGCACGGGTCAGTGCCAGCGTACGGTCCAGGAGTAGGCAAAGGCATAGGAAAATGTGTAGGGCTGGTGGTGGATTTGCGTTCCGGGCAAGGGTTAGGGTTAGGGAACGGCAAGGCTTAGGGCACAGGTGTGGGAACGGAAACGTGGGAGGGTCAGGCTACGTGCTGACGCACGGTTCAGTGCCAGCGTACGTGCCAGGACTAGGGAACGGTGTAAGTTAAGGTGTAGGGCTGGTGGTGGATTTCCGTTCCGGGCTCGGGTTAGGGTTAGGGAACGGCAAGGCTTAGGGCACAGGTGAGGGTACGGAAACGTTGGAGGGTCAGACTACGTGCTGACGCATGGTTCAGTGCCAGCGTACGGGTCAGGAGTTGGATACGGCGTAAGGTATGGTGTAGGGCTGGTGGTGGGTTTCTATTCTGGGCT
Organism: Mesoplodon bidens; assembly: GCF_964165515.1. Taxonomy (NCBI): domain Eukaryota; kingdom Metazoa; phylum Chordata; class Mammalia; order Artiodactyla; family Ziphiidae; genus Mesoplodon; species Mesoplodon bidens. Next base: position 825,586 of record NW_027671711.1, on the reverse strand, counting down.
AGGGTTAGGGTAAGGGAACGGCAAGTCTTAGGGCAAAGGAGAGGGTACGGAAACGTGGGAGGGTCGGGCTACGTGCTGACGCACGGGTCAGTGCCAGCGTACGGGCCAGGAGTAGGCAACGGCGTAGGATAAAATTTAGGGCTGGTGGTGGATTTGCGTTTTGGGCTAGGGTTAGGGTTAGGGAACGGCAAGGCTTAGGGCGCAGGTCAGGGTACGGAAACGCGGGTGGGTAAGGCTACGTGCTGACGCATGGGTCAGTGCCAGCGTACGGGTCAGGAGTAGGGTACGGCGTAATGTAAGGGGTAGGGCTGGTGGTGTGTTTCTATTCCGGGCTAGGGTTAGGGTTAGGGAATGGCAAGGCTTAGGGCACAGGTGAGGGTACGGAAACTTGGGAGGGTCAGGCTACGTGCTGAGCACTGTTCAGTGCCAGCGTACGGGCCACGAATAGGGTACGGTGTAAGGTAAGGTGTAGGGCTGTTGGTGGGTTTCTAATCCGGGCTAGGGTTAGCGTTAGGGAACAGCAAGGCTTAGGGCAAAGGTGAGGTTACGGAAACGTGGGAGGGTCAGGCTACGTGCTGACGCACGTTTCAGTGCCAGCCTACGGGCCAGGATTAGGGTACGGCTTAAGGTAAGGTGTAGGGCTGGTGGTGGGTTTCCGTTCCGGGCTAGGGTTAGGGTTAGGGAATGGCAAGTTTTAGGGCACAGGTGAGTGTACGGAAACGTGGGATGGTCGGGCTACGTGCTGACGCATGGGTCAGTGTCAGCGTACGGGCCAGGAGTAGGCAACGGCGTAGGATATTGTGTAGGGCCGGTGATGGATTTGTGTTCCGGGTTAGGGTTAGGGTTAGGGAACGGCAAGGCTTAGGGTACAGGTGAGGGTACGGAAACGTGGGAGGCTGAGGGGACGTGCTGACGCATGTGTCAGTGCCAGCGTACGGGTCAGGAGTAGAGTACGGCGTAAGTTATGGTGTAGGGCTTGTGGTGGGTTTCTATTCCGGGCTAAGGTTAGGGTTAGGGAACGGCAAGGCTTAGGGCACAGGTGAGGGTACGTAAACGTGGGAGGGTCAGGCTACGTGCTGACGCACGGGTCATTGCCAGCGTACGGGTCAGTAGTAGGGTACGGCGTAAGGTATGGTTTAGGGCTGTAGGTGGGTTTCTATTCAGGGCTAGGGTTAGGGTTAGGGAACGGCAAGGCTTAGGGCACAGGTGAGGGTACGGAAACGGGGGAGGGTCGGGCTACGTGCTGACGCACAGGTCAGTGCCAGCGTACGGGCCAGGAGTAGGCAACGGCGTAGGATAAAGTGTAGGGCTGGTGATGGATTTGCGTTCAGGGCTAGGGTTAGGGTTAGGGAAAGGCAAGGCTTAGGGCACTGGTCAGGGTACCGAAACGCGGGAGGGTAAGGCTACATCCTGATGCACGGGTCAGTGCCAGAGTACAGGCCAGGAGTAGGCAACGGCATTGGGTAAGGTGTAGGGCAGGTGGTTGGTTTCCTTTCCGGGCTAGGGTTAGGGTTAGTGAACGGCAAGGCTTAGGGCACAGGTGAGGGTACGGAAACGTGGGAGGGTCACGCTACGTGCTGATGCACTTGTCTATGCCAGCGTACGGGCCAGGAGTAGGCAACGGCGTAAGGTAAGGTGTAGGGTTGGTGGTTAGTTTCCGTTCCAGGATAGGGTTAGGGAACGGCAAGCCTTAGGGCACAGGTGAGGGTACGGAAACGTGGGAGGCTCGGGTTACGTGCTGACGCACGGGTCAGTGCCAGCGTACGGGCCAGGAGTAGGCAACGGCGTAGGATAAAGTGTAGGGCTGGTGGTGGATTTGCGTTCTGGGCTACGGTTATGGTTAGGGAACGGCAAGGTTTAGGGCACAGGTGAGGGTGCGGAAACGTGGGAGGGTCAGGCTACATGCTGACGCACGGTTCAGTGCCAGCGTACGGGCCAGGAATAGGTTACGGCGTAAGGTAAGGTGTAGGGCTGGTGGTGGGTTTCCGTTCCGGGCTAGGGTTTGGGTTAGGGAACGGCAAGGCTTAGGGCACAGGTGAGGTTACAGAAACGTGGGACGGTCAGGCTACGTGCTGACGCACGTGTCAGTGCCAGCGTACGGGCCAGGTGTAGGCAACGGCGTATGGTAAGATGTAGGGCTGGTGGTTGGTTTCCGTTCCAGGCAAGGCTTAGGGTAAGGGAACGGCAAGGTTTAGGGCACAGGTGAGGGTACGGAAACGTGGGAGGGTCAGGCTACATGCTGACGCACGGTTCAGTGCCAGAGTACGGGCCAGGAATAGGTTACGGCGTAAGGTAAGGTGTAGGGCTGGTGGTGGGTTTCCGTTCGGGGCTAGGGTTAGGGTTAGGGAACGGCAAGGCTTAGGGCACAGGTCAGGGTACGGAAACGTGGGAGGGTAAGGCTACGTGCTGATGCACGGGTCAGTACCAGAGTACAGGCCAGTAGTAGGCAACGGCGTAGGGTAAGGTGTTGGGCTGGTGGTAGGTTTCCGTTCCGGGCTAGGGTATGGGTTAGGGAACGGCTAGGCTTAGGGCAGAGGTGAGGTTACAGAAACGTGGGACGGTCAGGCTACGTGCTGACGCACGGGTCAGTGCCAGCGTACGGGCCAGGTGTAGGCAACGGCGTAAGGTAAGATGTAGGGCTGGTGGTGGGTTTCCGTTCCAGGCTAGGGTTTGGGTTAGGGAACGGCTAGGCTTAGGGCACAGGTGAGGGTACGGAAACGTTGGAGGGTCAGACTACGTGCTGACGCATGGTTCAGTGCCAGCGTACGGGTCAGGAGTAGGATACGGCGTAAGGTATGGTGTAGGGCTGGTGGTGGGTTTCTATTCTGGGCTAGGGTTAGGGTAAGGGAACGGCAAGTCTTAGGGCAAAGGAGAGGGTACGGAAACGTGGGTGGGTCAGGCTACGTGCTGACACACGGTTCAGTGCCAGCGTACGGGACAGGAATAGGGAACGGCGTAAGGTAAGGTGTAGGGCTGGTGGTGGGTTTCCATTTCGGGCTAGGGTTACGGTTAGGGAACGGCAAGGCTTAGGGCACCGGTCAGGGTACGGAAACGTGGGAGGGTAAGGCTACGTGCTGATGCACGGGTCAGTACCAGAGTACAGGCCAGTAGTAGGCAACGGCGTAGGGTAAGGTGTTGGGCTGGTGGTGGGTTTCCATTCCGGGCCAAGATTAGGGTTAGGGAACCACAGGGCTTAGGGCACAGGTGAGGGTACGGAGACGAGGGAGGGTCAGGCTACGTGCTGACGCACGGGTCAATGCCAGCGCACGGGCCAGGAGTAGGCAACGGCGTAAGGTAAGGTGTAGGGCTGGTGGTTGGTTTCCGTTCCAGGCTAGGGTTAGGGTTAGGGAACGGCAAGGCTTAGGGCACAGGTGAGGGTACGGAAACGTGGGAGGGTCGGGCTACGTGCTGATGCACGGGTCAGTGCCAGCGTACGGGCCAGGAGTAGGCAACGGCGTAGGATAAAGTGTAGGGCGGGTGGTGGATTTGCGTTCCGGGCTAGGGTTAGGGTTAGGGAACGGCAAGGCTTAGGACTCAGGTGAGGGAACGGAAACGTGGGAGGGTCAGGCTACGAGCTGACGCACGGTTCAGTGCCAGCGTACAGGCCAGGAATAGGGAATGGCGTAAGTTAAGGTGTAGGGCTGGTGGTGGGTTTCCGTTCCGGGCTAGGTTTAGGGATAGGGAACGTCAAGGCTTAGGGCACAGATGAGGGTACGGAAACATTGGAGGCACAGACTACGTGCTGACGCATGGTTCAGTGCCAGCGTATGGGTCAGGAGTAGGATACGGCGTAAGGTAAGGTGTAGGGCTGGTGCTGGGTTTCTATTCCGGGCTAGGGTTAGGGTTAGGGAAAGGCAAGGCTTAGGGCACAGTTGAGGTTACGGAAACGTGGGAGGGTCAGGCTACATGCTGACGCACGGTTCAGTGCCAGCGTACGGGCCAGGAATAGGTTACGGCGTAAGGTAAGGTGTGGGGCTGGTGGTGGGTTTCCGTTCCGGGCTAGGGTTATGGTTAGGGAACGGCAAGGCTTAGGGCACAGGTGAGGGTACGGAAACGTGGGAGTGTCAGGCTACGTGCTGACGCACGGGTCAGTGCCAGCGTACGGGCCAGGAGTACGGTACGGCGTAAGGTAAGGTGTAGGGCTTGTGGTTGATTTCCGTTCAAGGCTAGGGTTAGGGTTAGGGAATGGCAAGGCTTAGGGCACAGGTGAGGGTACGGAAACGTGGGAGGGTCGGGCTCCGTGCTGACACACTGGTCAGTGCCAGCGTACGGGCCAGGAGTAGGCAACGGCGTAGGATAATGTGTAGGGCTGGTGGTTGATATGCGTTCTGGGCAAGGGTTAGGGTTAGGGAATGCCAAGGCTTAGGGCACAGGTCAGGGTACGGAAACGCGGGAGGGTAAGACTACCTGCTGATGCACGGGTCAATGCCAGAGTACAGGCCAGGAGTAGGCAACGGCGTAGGGTAAGGTGTAGGGCTGGTGGTAGGTTTCCGTTCCGGGCTAGGGTTTGGGTTAGGGAACGGCTAGGCTTAGGGCAGAGGTGAGGTTACAGAAACGTGGGACGGTCAGGCTACGTGCTGACGCACGGGTCAGTGCCAGCGTACGGGCCAGGTGTAGGCAACGGCGTAAGGTAAGATGTAGGGCTGGTGGTGGGTTTCCGTTCCAGGCTAGGATTAGGGTAAGGGAACGGCACGGCTTAGGGCACAGGTGAGGGTACGGAAACGTGGGAGGGTCAGGCTACATGCTGACACACGGTTCTGTGCCAGCGTACGGGCCAGGAATAGGTAACGGCGTAAGGTAAGGTGTAGGGCTGGTGGTGGGTTTCTGTTCGGGTCTAGGGTTAGGGTTAGGGAACGGCAAGGCTTAGGGCATAGGTGCGGTTACGTAAACGTGGGAGGGTCAGGCTACGTGCTGACGCACGGGTCATTGCCAGCGTACGGGTCAGTAGTAGGGTACGGCGTAAGGTATGGTTTAGGGCTGTTGGTGGGTTTCTATTCAGGGCTAGGGTTAGGGTTAGGGAACGGCAAGGCTTAGGGCACAGGTGAGGGTACGGAAACGGGGGAGGGTCGGGCTACGTGCTGACGCACGGGTCAGTGCCAGCGTACGGGGCAGGAGTAGGCAACGGCGTAGGATAAAGTGTAGGGATGGTGATGGATTTGTGTTCAGGGTTAGGGTTAGGGTTAGGGAACGGCAAGGCTTAGGGCACTGGTCAGGGTACCGAAACGCGGGAGGGTAAGGCTACATCCTGATGCACGGGTCAGTGCCTGAGTACAGGCCAGGAGTAGGCAACGGCATTGGGTAAGGTGTAGGGCAGGTGGTTGGTTTCCTTTCCGGGCTAGGGTTAGGGTTAGTGAACGGCAAGGCTTAGGGCACAGGTGAGGGTACGGAAACGTGGGAGGGTCACGCTACGTGCTGACGCACTTGTCAGTGCCAGCGTACGGGCCAGGAGTAGGCAACGGCGTAAGGTAAGGTGTAGGGCTGGTGGTTAGTTTCCGTTCCAGGCTAGGGTTAGGGTTAGGGAACGGCAAGCCTTAGGGCACAGGTGAGGGTACGGAAACGTGGGAGGCTCGGGTTACGTGCTGACGCACGGGTCAGTGCCAGCGTACGGGCCAGGAGTAGGCAACGGCGTAGGATAAAGTGTAGGGCTGGTGGTGGATTTGCGTTCTGGGCTACGGTTATGGTTAGGGAACGGCAACTCTTAGGGCACAGGTCAGGGTACGGAAACGCGGGAGGGTAAGGCTACGTGCTGATGCACGGTTCAGTGCCAGAGTACAGGCCAGGAGTAGGCAACGGCGTAGGGTAAGGTGTAGGCCTGGTGGTGGGTTTCCATTCCGGGCTAGGGTTAGGGGTAGGGAATGGCAAGGCTTAGGGCACAGGTGAGGGTACGTAAACGTGGGAGGGTCAGGCTACGTGCTGACGCACGTGTCAGTGCCAGCGTACGGGACAGGAGTAGGCAACGGCGTAAGGTAAGATGTAGGGCTGGTGGTTGGTTTCCGTTCCAGGCTAGGGTTAGGGTTAGGGAACGGCAAGGCTTAGGGCACAGGTGAGGGTACGGAAAAGTGGGAGGTTCGGGCTACGTGCTGACGCACGTGTCAGTGCCAGCGTACGGTCCAGGAGTAGGCAATGGCGTAGGATAAAGTGTAGGGCTGGTGGTGGATTTGCGTTCCGGGCTAGTGTTAGGGTTAGGGAACGGCAAGGCTTAGGGCACAGTTGAGGGTACGGAAACGTGGGAGAGTCAGGCTACGTGCTGACGCACGGGTCATTGCCAGCGTACGGGTCAGGAGTAGCGTACGGCGTAAGGTAAGGTGTAGGGCTGGTGTTGGGTTTCTATTCCACGCTAGGGTTAGGGTTAGGGAACCGCAAGGCTTAGGGCACAGGTGAGGGTACGGAGACGTGGGAGGTTCAGATTACGTGCTGACGCACGGGTCAATGCCAGCGTACGGGAGAGGAGTAGGCAACGGCGTAAGGTAAGGTGTAGGGCTGGTGGTTGGTTTTCGTTCCAGGCTAGGATTAGGGTTAGGGAACGGCAAGGCTTAGGGCACAGGTGAGGGTACGGAAACGTGGGATGGTCGGGCTACGTGCTGACGCACGGGTCAGTGCCAGCGTACGGTCCAGGAGTAGGCAACGGCATAGGAAAAAGTGTAGGGCTGGTGGTGGATTTGCGTTCCGGACAAGGGTTAGGGTTAGGGAACGGCAAGGCTTAGGGCACAGGTGAGGGTACGGAAATGTGGGAGGGTCAGGCTACGTGCTGACGCACTGGTCAGTGCCAGCATACGGGTCAGGAGTAGGGTACGGTGTAAGGTATGGTGTAGGGCTGGTGGTGGGTTTCTATTCCGGGCTAGGTTTAGGGTTAGGGAAGGGCAAGGCTTAGGGCACAGGTGAGGGTACGGAAACTTGGGAGGGTCTGGCTACCTGCGGACGCCCGGATCAGTGCCAGCGTACGGGCCAAGAATAGGGTACGGCGTAAGGTAAGGTGTAGGGCTGGTGGTGGGTTTCTATTCCGTGCTAGGGTTAGGGTTAAGGAACAGCAAGGCTTAGGGCACAGGTGAGGGTACGGAAACGTGGGAGGGTCAGGCAACGTGCTGACGCACGGTTCAGTACTAGCGTACGGGCCAGTAATAGGGTATGGCGTAAGGTAAGGTGTAGGGCTGGTGGTGGGTTTCCGTTACGGGCTAGGGTTAGGGTTAGGGAACGGCAAGGCTTAGGGCACAGGTGAGGGTACGGAAACGTGAGAGGGTCAGGCTACGTGCTGACGCACGTGTCAGTGCCAGAGTACAGGCCGCTAGTAGGCAACGGCGTAGGGTAAGGTGTAGGGCTGGTGGTGGGTTTCCGTTCCGGGCTAGGGTTAGGGTTAGGGAACGGCAAGGCTTAGGGCGCAGGTGAGGGTACGGAAACGTGGGAGGGTCGGGCTACGTGCTGACGCACGGGTCAGTGCCAGCGTACGGGCCAGGAGTAGGCAACGGCGTAGGATAAAGTTTAGGGCTGGTGGTGGATTTGCGTTTTGGGCTAGGGTTAGGGTTAGGGAACGGCAAGGCTTACGGCGCAGGTCAGGGTACGGAAACGCGGGTGTTTAAGGCTACGTGCTGACGCATGCGTCAGTTCCAGCGTACGGGTCAGGAGTAGGGTACGGCGTAATGTAAGGGGTAGGGCTGGTGGTGGGTTTCTATTCCGGGCTAGGGTTAGGGTTAGGGAACGGCAAGGCTTAGGGCACAGGTGAGGGTACGGAAACTTGGGAGGGTCAGGCTATGTGCTGACGCATTGTTCAGTGCCAGCGTACGGGCCAGGAATAGGGTACGGTGTAAGGTAAGGTGTAGGGCTGGTGGTGGGTTTCTAATCTGGGCTAGGGTTAGGGTTAGGGAACAGCAAGGCTTCGGGCAAAGGTGAGAGTACGGAAACGTGGGAGGGTCAGGCTACGTGCTGACGCACGTTTCAGTGCCAGCCTACAGGCCAGGATTAGGGTACGGCGTAAGGTAAGGTGTAGGGCTGGTGGTGGGTTTCCGTTCCAGGCTAGGGTTAGGGTTAGGGAATGGCAAGTCTTAGGGCACAGGTGAGGGTACGGAAACGTGGGAGGCTGAGGGTACGTGCTGACGCATTGGTCAGTGCCAGCGTACGGGTCAGGAGTATAGTACAGCGTAAGTTATGGTGTAGGGCTTGTGGTGGGTTTCTATTCCGGGCTAAGGTTAGGGTTAGGGAACGGCAAGGCTTAGGGCACAGGTAAGGGTACGTAAACGTGGGAGGGTCAGGCTACGTGCTGACGCACGGTTCAGTGCCAGCGTACGGGTCAGGAGTAGGGTACGGCATAAGGTAAGGTGTAGGGCTGGTGGTGGGTTTCCTTTACGGGCTAGGGTTAGTGTTAGGGAACGGCAAGGCTTAGGGCACAGGTGAGGGTACGGAAACGTGAGATGGTCGGGCTACGTGCTGATGCATGGATCAGTGCCAGCGTACGGGCCAGGAGTAGGCAACGGCGTAGGAATAAGTGTAGGGCTGGTGGTGAATTTGCGTTCTGGGCGAGGGTTAGGGTTAGGGAAAGCCAAGGCTTAGGGCACAGGTCAGGGTACGGAAACGCGGGAGGGTAAGGCTACGTGCTGATGCACGGGTCAGTGCCAGAGTACAGGCCGGGAGAAGGCAACGGCGTATGGTAAGGTGTAGGGCTGGTGGTGGGTTTCCATTCCTGGCTAGGGTTAGGGATAGGGAACGTCAATTCTTAGGGCACAGGTGAGGTTACGGAAACGTGGGAGGGTCAGGCAACGTGCTGACGCACTGGTCAGTGCCAGCGTACGGGCCAGGAGTAGGCAACGGCGTAAGGTAAGGTCTTGGGCTGGTGGTTGGTTTCCGTTCCAGGCTAGGGTTAGGGTTAGGGAACGGCAAGGCTTAGGGCACAGGTGAAGGTACGGAAACGTGGGAGGGACGGGCTACGTGCTGACGCACGGGTCAGTGCCAGCGTACGGGCCAGGAGTACGCAACGGCGTAGGATACAGTGAATGGCTGGTGGTGGATTTGCTTTCCGGGCTAGGGTTAGTGTTAGGGAAAGGCAAGGCTTAGGGCACAGGTGAGGGTATGGAAACGTGGGAGGGTCAGGCTACGTGCTGACACATGTGTCAGTGCCAGCGTACGTGTCAGGAGTAGGGTACGGCGTAATGTAAGGTGTAGGGCTGATGGTAGATTTCTATTCCGGGCTAGGGTTAGGGTTAGGGAACGGCAAGGCTTAGGGCACAGGTGATGGTACGGAAATGTGGGAGGGTCGGGCTACGTGCTGACGCACGGGTCAGTGCCAGCGTACCGGCCAGGAGTAGGCAACGGCGTAGGATAAAGTGTAGGGCTTGTGGTGGATTTGCGTTCTGGGCTAGGATTAGTGTTAGGGAACGGCAGGGCTTAGGGCACAGGTCAGGGGACGGAAACGCGGGAGGGTAAGGCTACGTGCTGATGCATGGTTCAGTGCCAGAGTACAGGCCAGGAGTATGCAACGGCATAGGGTAAGGTGTTGGGATTCCATTCCGGGCTAGGGTTAGGGTTAGGGAACCGCAGGGCTTAGGGCACAGGTGAGGGTACGGAGACCAGGGAGGGTCAGGCTACGTGCTGACGCACGAGTCACTGCCAGCGTACGGGCCAGGAGTAGGCAACGGCGTAAGGTAAGGTGTAGGGCTGGTGGTTGGTTTCTGTTCCAGGCTAGGGTTAGGGTTAGGGAACGGCAAGGCTTAGGGCACAGGTGAGGGAACGGAAACGTTGGAGTGTCGGGCTACGTGCTGATGCACGGGTCAGTGCCAGCGTACGGGCCAGGAGTAGGCAACGGCGTAGGATAAAGTGTAGGGCTGGTGGTGGATTTGCGTTCCGGGCTAGGGTTAGGGTTAGGGAACGGCAAGGCTTAGGGCTCAGGTGAGGGAACGGAAACGTGGGAGGGTCAGGATACGTGCTGACGCACGGTTCAGTGCCAGCGTACGGGCCAGGAATAGGGAACGGCGTAAGTTAAGGTGTAGGGCTGGTGGTGGGTTTCCGTTCCGGGCTAGGGTTAGGGTTAGGGAACGGCAAGGCTTAGGGCACAGGTGAGGGTACGTAAACGTGGGAGGGTCAGGCTACGTGCTCACGCACGGGTCAATGCCAGCGTACGGGCGAGTAGTAGGCAACGGCATAAGGTAAGGTGTACGGCAGGTGGTTGTTTTCCGTTCCAGGCTAGGGTTAGGGTTAGGGAACGGCAAGGCTTAGGGCACAGGTGAGAGTACGTAAACGTGGGAGGGTCAGGCTACGTGCTGACGCACGGGTCAATGCCAGCGTACGGGCCAGGAGTAGGCAAAGGCGTAAGGTATGGTGTAGGGCTGGTGGTTGGTTTCCGTTCCAGGCTAGGGTTAGGGTAAGGGAACGGCAAGGCTTAGGGCACAGGTGAGGGTACGGAAACGTGGGAGGGTCGGGCTACGTGCTGACGCACGGGTCAGTGCCAGCGTACGGGCCAGGAGTAGGCAACGGCGTAGGATAAAGTGTAGGGCTGGTGGAGGATTTGCGTTCTGGGCTAGTGTTAGGGTTAGGGAACGGTAAGGCTTAGGGCACAGGTGTGGGAACGGAAACGTGGGAGGGTCAGGCTACGTGCTGACGCACGGTTCAGTGCCAGCGTACGGGCCAGGAATAGGAAACGGCATAAGTTAGGGTGTAGGGCTGGTGGTGGGTTTCCGTTCCGGGCTAGGGTTAGGGTTATGGAACGGCAAGGCTTAGGGCACAGGTGAGGGTATGGAAACGTGGGAGGGTCAGGCTACGTGCTGACGCATGGGTCAGTGCCAGCGTACGGGTCAGCAGTAGGGTACGGCGTAATGTAAGGTGTAGGGATGGTGGTGGGTTTCTATTCCGTGCTAGGTTTAGGGTTAGGGAACGGCAAGGCTTAGGGCTCAGGTGAGGGTACGGAAACTTGGGAGGGTCAGGCTACATGCTGACGCACTGTTCAGTGCCAGCGTACGGGCCAGGAATAGGGTACGGCGTAAGGTAAGGTGTAGGGCTGGTGGTGGGTATCTAATCCGGGCTAGGGTTAGGGTTAGGGAACGGCAAGTCTTAGGGCAAAGGAGAGGGTACGGAAACGTGGGAGGGTCGGGCTACGTGCTGACGCACGGTTCAGTGCCAGCGTACGGGCCAGGAATAGGGTACGGCGTAAGGTAAGGTGTACGGCTGGTGGTGGGTTTCCGTTCCGGGCTAGGGTTAGGGTTAGGGAACGGCAAGGCTTAGGGCACAGGTGAGGTTACAGAAACGTGGGACTGTCAGGCTACGCGCTGACGCACGGGTCAGTGCCAGCGTACGGGTCAGTAGCAGCGTACGGCGTAAGGTATGGTGTAGGGCTGGTGGTGGGTTACTATTCCGGGCTAGGGTTAGGGTTAGGGAATGGCAAGGCTTAGGGCAGAGGTGAGGGTACGGAAACGTGGGAGGGTCAGGCTACGTGCTGACGCACGTGTCAGTGCCAGCGTACGGGCCAGGAGTAGGCAACGGCGTAAGGTAAGGTGTAGGGCTGGTGGTTGGTTTCCGTTCCAGGCTAGGGTTAGGGTTAGGGAACGGCAAGGCTTAGGGCACAGGTGAGGGTACGGAAACGTGGGAGGGTCGGGCTATGTGCTGACGCACGGGTCAGTGCCAGCGTACGGGCCAGGAGTAGGCAACGGCATAGGATAAAGTGTAGGGCTGGTGGTGGATTTGCGTTCTGGGCTAGGGTTAGGGATACGGAACGGCAAGGCTTAGGGCACAGGTCAGGGTACAGAAACGCGGGAGGGTAAGGCTATGTGCTGATGCACGGTTCAGTGCCAGAGTACAGGCCAGGAGTAGGCAACGGCATAGGGTAAGGTGTAGGGCTGGTGGTGGGTTTCCGTTCCGGGCTAGGGTTAGGGTTAGGGAACGGCAAGGCTTAGGGCACAGGTGAGGGTACGTAAACGTGGGAGGGTCAGGCTACGTGCAGACGCACGGGTCAATGCCAGCGTACGGGCGAGGAGTAGTCAACGACGTAAGGTAAGGTGTACGGCTGGTGGTTGGTTTCCGTTCCAGGCTAGGGTTAGGGTTAGGGAATGGCAAGGCTTAGGGCACAGGTGAGGGTACGGAAACGTGGGAGGGTCAGGCTACGTGCTGACGCACGGTTCAGTGCCAGCATACGGGCCAGGAATAGGGTACGGCGTAAGGTAAGGTGTACGGCTGGTGGTGGGTTTCCGTTCCGGGCTAGGGTTAGGGTTAGGGAACGGCAAGGCTTAGGGCACAGGTGAGGTTACAGAAACGTGGGACGGTCAGGCTACGTGCTGACGCACGTGTCAGTGCCAGCGTACGGGCCAGGGGTAGGCAACGGCGTAAGGTAAGATGTAGGGCTGGTGGTTGGTTTCCATTCCAGGCTAGGGTTAGGGTAAGGGAACGGCAAGGCTTAGGGCACAGGTGAGGGTACCGAAACGTGGGAGGGTCAGGCTACATGCTGACGCACCGTTCAGTGCCAGCGTATGGGCCAGGAATAAGTTACGGGGTAAGGTAAGGTGTAGGGCTGGTGGTGGGTTTCCGTTCGGGGCTAGTGTTAGGGTTAGGGAATGGCAAGGCTTAGGGCACAGGTCAGGGTACGGAAACGCGGGAGGGTAAGGCTACGTGCTGATGCACGGGTCAGTACCAGAGTACAGGCCAGTAGTAGGCAACGGCATAGGGTAAGGTTTTGGCCTGGTGGTGGGATTCCATTCCGGGCTAGGGTTAGGGTTAGGGAACCGCAGGGCTTAGCGCACAGGTGAGGGTACGGAGACGAGGGAGGGTCAGGCTACATGCTGACGCACGAGTCAATGCCAGCGTACGGGCCAGGAGTAGGCAACGGCGTAAGGTAAGGTGTAGGGCTGGTGGTTGGTTTCTGTTCCAGGCTAGGGTTAGGGTTAGGGAACGGCAAGGCTTAGGGCACAGGTGAGGGTACGGAAACGTTGGAGGGTCGGGCTACGTGCTGATGCACGGGTCAGTGCCAGCGTATGGGCCAGGAGTAGGCAACGGCATAGGATAAAGTGTAGGGTTGGTGGTGGATTTGCGTTCCGGGCTAGGGTTAGGGTTAGGGAACGGCAAGGCTTAGGGCTCAGGTGAGGGAACGGAAACGTGGGAGGGTCAGGCTACGTGCTGACGCACGGTTCAGTGCCAGCGTACGGGCCAGGAATAGGGAACGGCGTAAGTTAAGGTGTAGGGCTGGTGGTGGGTTTCCGTTCCGGGCTAGGGTTAGGGTTAGGGAACGGCAAGGCTTAGGGCACAGGTCAGGGTACGGAAACGCGGGAGGGTAAGGCTACGTGCTGATGCGCAGGTCAGTGCCAGAGTACACGCCAGTAGTAGGCAACGGCGTAGGGTAAGGTTTTGGGCTGGTGGTGGGTTTCCATTCCGGGCTAGGGTTAGGGTTAGGGAAAGGCAAGGCTTAGGGCACAGGTGAGGTTACGGAAACGTGGGAGGGTCAGGCTACATGCTGACGCACGGTTCAGTGCCAGCGTACGGGCCAGGAATAGGTTACGGCGTAAGGTAAGGTGTAGGGCCGGTGGTGGTTTTCCGTTCCGGGCTAGGGTTATGGTTAGGGAATGGCAAGGCTTAGGGCACAGGTGAGGGTACTGAAACGTGGGAGGGTCAGGCTACGTGCTGACGCATGGGTCACTGCCAGCGTACGGGCCAGGAGTAGGGTACGGCGTAAGGTAAAGTGTAGCGCTTGTGGTTGATTTCCTTTCCAGGCTAGGTTTAGGGTTAGGGAACGGCAAGGCTTAGGGCACAGGTGAGGGTACGGAAACGTGAGAGGGACGGGCTACGTGCTGACGCACGGGTCAGTGCCAGCGTACGGAACAGGAGTAGGCAACGGCATAGGATACAGTGTAGGGCTGGTGGTGGATTTGCGTTCAGGGCTAGGGTTAGGGTTAGGGAACGGCAAGGCTTAGGGCACAGGTGAGGGTATGGAAACTTGGGTGGGTCAGGCTACATGCTGACGCAATGTTCAGTGCCAGCGTACGGGCCAGGAATAGGGTACGGCGTAAGGTAAGGTGTACGGCTGGTGGTGGGTTTCCGTTCCGGGCTAGGGTTAGGGTTAGGGAACGGCAAGGCTTAGGGCACAGGTGAGGTTACAGAAACGTGGGACGGTCAGGCTACGTGCTGACACATGTGTCAATGCCAGCATACGGGCGAGGAGTAGGCAACGGCGTAAGGTAAGGTGTAGGGCTGGTGGTTGGTTTCCGTTCCAGGCTAAGGTTAGGATTAGGGAACGGCAAGGCTTAGGGCACAGGTGATGGTACGGAAACGTGGGAGGGTCAGGCTACGTGCTGACGCACGGTTCAGTGCCAGCGTACGGGCCAGGAATAGGGAACGGCGTAAGGTAAGGTTTAGGGCTGGTGGTGGGTTTCCGTTCCGGGCTAGGGTTAGGGTTAGGGAACGGCAAGGCTTAGGGCACAGGTCAGGGTACGGAAACGCGGGAGGGTAAGGCTACGTGCTGATGCACGGGTCAGTACCAGAGTACAGGCCAGTAGTAGGCAACGGCGTAGGGTAAGGTTTTGGGCTGGTGGTGGGATTCCATTCCGGGCTAGGGTTAGGGTTAGGGAACCGCAGGGCTTAGGGCACAGGTGAGGGTACGGAGACGAGGGAGGCTCTGGCTACGTGCTGACGCAGGGGTCAATGCCTGCATACGGGCCAGGAGTAGGCAACGGCGTAAGATAAGGTGTAGGGCTGGTGGTTGGTTTCTGTTCCAGGCTAGGGTTAGGGTTAGGGAACGGCAAGGCTTAGGGCACAGGTGAGGGTACGGAAACGTTGGAGGGTCGGGCTACGTGCTGATGCACGGGTCAGTGCCAGCGTACTGGTCAGCAGTAGGGTACGGCGTAATGTAAGGTGTAGGGCTGGTGGTGGGTTTCTATTCCGGGCTAGGGTTAGGGTTAGGGAACGGCAAGGATTAGGGCACAGGTGAGGGTACGGAAACTTGGGAGGGTCAGGCTACATGCTGACGCACTGTTCAGTGCCAGCGTACGGGCCAGGAATAGGGTACGGCGTAAGGTAAGGTGTAGGGCTGGTGGTAGGTTTCTAATCCGGGCTAGGGTTAGGGTTAGGGAACGGCAAGTCTTAGGGCAAAGGAGAGGGTACGGAAACGTGGGAGGGTCAGGCTACGTGCTGACGCACGGTTCAGTGCCAGCGTACGGGCCAGGAATAGGGTATGGCGTAAGGTAAGGTGTACGGCTGGTGGTGGGTTTCCGTTCCGGGCTAGGGTTAGGGTTAGGGAACGGCAAGGCTTAGGGCACAGGTGAGGTTACACATACGTGGGACTGTCAGGCTCCGTGCTGACGCACGTGTCAATGCCAGCGTACGGGCCAGTTGCAGCCTACGGCGTAAGGTATGGTGTAGGGCTGGTGGTGGGTTACTATTCCGGGCTACGGCTAGGGTTAGGGAATGGCAAGGCTTAGGGCACAGGTGAGGGTACGGAAACGTGGGAGCGTCAGGCTACGTGCTGACGCACGTGTCAGTGCCAGCGTACGGGCCAGTAGTAGGCAACAGCGTAAGGTAAGGTGTAGGGCTGGTGGTTGGTTTCCGTTCCAGGCTAGGGTTGGGGTTAGGGAACGGCAAGGCTTAGGGCACAGGTGAGGGTACGGAAACGTGGGAGGGTCGGGCTACGTGCTGACGCACGGGTCAGTTCCAGCGTACGGGCCAGGAGTAGGCAACGGCGTAGGATAAAGTGTAGGGCTGGTGGTGGGTTACTATTCCGGGCTACGGTTAGGGTTAGGTAATGGCAAGGCTTAGGGCACAGGTGAGTGTACGGAAACGTGGGAGCGTCAGGCTACGTGCTGACGCACGTGTCAGTGCCAGCGTACGGGCCAGTAGTAGGCAACAGCGTAAGGTAAGGTGTAGGGCTGGTGGTTGGTTTCCGTTCCAGGCTAGGGTTAGGGTTAGGGAACGGCAAGGCTTAGGGCACAGGTGAGGGTACGTAAACGTGGGAGGGTCAGGCTACGTGCTGACGCACGGGTCAATGCTAGCGTACGGGCGAGGAGTAGGCAACGGCGTAAGGTTATGTTTAGGGCTGCTGGTGGGTTTCCGTTCCGGACTAGGTTTAGGGTTAGGGAACGGCAAGGCTTAGGGCACAGGTCAGGGTACGGAAACGCGTGAGGGTAAGGCTACGTGCTGATGCACGGTTCAGTGCCAGAGTACAGCCCAGGATAGGCAACGGCGTAGGGTAAGGTGTTGGGCTGGTGGTGGGTTTCCGTTCAGGGCTAGGGTTAGGGTTAGGGAACGGCAAGTCTCAGGGCAAAGGAGAGGGTACGGAAACGTGGGAGGGTCAGGCTACATGCTGACGCATGGTTCAGTGCCAGCGTACGGGTCAGGAATAGGGTACGGCGTAAGGTAAGGTGTACGGCTGGTGGTGGGTTTCCGTTCCGGGCTAGGGTTAGGGTTAGGGAACGGCAAGGCTTAGGGCACAGGTGAGGGTACGTAAACGTGGGAGGGTCAGGCTACGTGCAGACGCACGGGTCAATGCCAGCGTACGGGCGAGGAGTAGTCAACGACGTAAGGTAAGGTGTACGGCTGGTGGTTGGTTTCCGTTCCAGGCTAGGGTTAGGGTTAGGGAATGGCAAGGCTTAGGGCACAGGTGAGGGTACGGAAACGTGGGAGGGTCAGGCTACGTGCTGACGCACGGTTCAGTGCCAGCATACGGGCCAGGAATAGGGTACGGCGTAAGGTAAGGTGTACGGCTGGTGGTGGGTTTCCGTTCCGGGCTAGGGTTAGGGTTAGGGAACGGCAAGGCTTAGGGCACAGGTGAGGTTACAGAAACGTGGGACGGTCAGGCTACGTGCTGACGCACGTGTCAGTGCCAGCGTACGGGCCAGGGGTAGGCAACGGCGTAAGGTAAGATGTAGGGCTGGTGGTTGGTTTCCATTCCAGGCTAGGGTTAGGGTAAGGGAACGGCAAGGCTTAGGGCACAGGTGAGGGTACCGAAACGTGGGAGGGTCAGGCTACATGCTGACGCACCGTTCAGTGCCAGCGTATGGGCCAGGAATAAGTTACGGGGTAAGGTAAGGTGTAGGGCTGGTGGTGGGTTTCCGTTCGGGGCTAGTGTTAGGGTTAGGGAATGGCAAGGCTTAGGGCACAGGTCAGGGTACGGAAACGCGGGAGGGTAAGGCTACGTGCTGATGCACGGGTCAGTACCAGAGTACAGGCCAGTAGTAGGCAACGGCATAGGGTAAGGTTTTGGCCTGGTGGTGGGATTCCATTCCGGGCTAGGGTTAGGGTTAGGGAACCGCAGGGCTTAGCGCACAGGTGAGGGTACGGAGACGAGGGAGGGTCAGGCTACATGCTGACGCACGAGTCAATGCCAGCGTACGGGCCAGGAGTAGGCAACGGCGTAAGGTAAGGTGTAGGGCTGGTGGTTGGTTTCTGTTCCAGGCTAGGGTTAGGGTTAGGGAACGGCAAGGCTTAGGGCACAGGTGAGGGTACGGAAACGTTGGAGGGTCGGGCTACGTGCTGATGCACGGGTCAGTGCCAGCGTATGGGCCAGGAGTAGGCAACGGCATAGGATAAAGTGTAGGGTTGGTGGTGGATTTGCGTTCCGGGCTAGGGTTAGGGTTAGGGAACGGCAAGGCTTAGGGCTCAGGTGAGGGAACGGAAACGTGGGAGGGTCAGGCTACGTGCTGACGCACGGTTCAGTGCCAGCGTACGGGCCAGGAATAGGGAACGGCGTAAGTTAAGGTGTAGGGCTGGTGGTGGGTTTCCGTTCCGGGCTAGGGTTAGGGTTAGGGAACGGCAAGGCTTAGGGCACAGGTCAGGGTACGGAAACGCGGGAGGGTAAGGCTACGTGCTGATGCGCAGGTCAGTGCCAGAGTACACGCCAGTAGTAGGCAACGGCGTAGGGTAAGGTTTTGGGCTGGTGGTGGGTTTCCATTCCGGGCTAGGGTTAGGGTTAGGGAAAGGCAAGGCTTAGGGCACAGGTGAGGTTACGGAAACGTGGGAGGGTCAGGCTACATGCTGACGCACGGTTCAGTGCCAGCGTACGGGCCAGGAATAGGTTACGGCGTAAGGTAAGGTGTAGGGCCGGTGGTGGTTTTCCGTTCCGGGCTAGGGTTATGGTTAGGGAATGGCAAGGCTTAGGGCACAGGTGAGGGTACTGAAACGTGGGAGGGTCAGGCTACGTGCTGACGCATGGGTCACTGCCAGCGTACGGGCCAGGAGTAGGGTACGGCGTAAGGTAAAGTGTAGCGCTTGTGGTTGATTTCCTTTCCAGGCTAGGTTTAGGGTTAGGGAACGGCAAGGCTTAGGGCACAGGTGAGGGTACGGAAACGTGAGAGGGACGGGCTACGTGCTGACGCACGGGTCAGTGCCAGCGTACGGAACAGGAGTAGGCAACGGCATAGGATACAGTGTAGGGCTGGTGGTGGATTTGCGTTCAGGGCTAGGGTTAGGGTTAGGGAACGGCAAGGCTTAGGGCACAGGTGAGGGTATGGAAACTTGGGTGGGTCAGGCTACATGCTGACGCAATGTTCAGTGCCAGCGTACGGGCCAGGAATAGGGTACGGCGTAAGGTAAGGTGTACGGCTGGTGGTGGGTTTCCGTTCCGGGCTAGGGTTAGGGTTAGGGAACGGCAAGGCTTAGGGCACAGGTGAGGTTACAGAAACGTGGGACGGTCAGGCTACGTGCTGACACATGTGTCAATGCCAGCATACGGGCGAGGAGTAGGCAACGGCGTAAGGTAAGGTGTAGGGCTGGTGGTTGGTTTCCGTTCCAGGCTAAGGTTAGGATTAGGGAACGGCAAGGCTTAGGGCACAGGTGATGGTACGGAAACGTGGGAGGGTCAGGCTACGTGCTGACGCACGGTTCAGTGCCAGCGTACGGGCCAGGAATAGGGAACGGCGTAAGGTAAGGTTTAGGGCTGGTGGTGGGTTTCCGTTCCGGGCTAGGGTTAGGGTTAGGGAACGGCAAGGCTTAGGGCACAGGTCAGGGTACGGAAACGCGGGAGGGTAAGGCTACGTGCTGATGCACGGGTCAGTACCAGAGTACAGGCCAGTAGTAGGCAACGGCGTAGGGTAAGGTTTTGGGCTGGTGGTGGGATTCCATTCCGGGCTAGGGTTAGGGTTAGGGAACCGCAGGGCTTAGGGCACAGGTGAGGGTACGGAGACGAGGGAGGCTCTGGCTACGTGCTGACGCAGGGGTCAATGCCTGCATACGGGCCAGGAGTAGGCAACGGCGTAAGATAAGGTGTAGGGCTGGTGGTTGGTTTCTGTTCCAGGCTAGGGTTAGGGTTAGGGAACGGCAAGGCTTAGGGCACAGGTGAGGGTACGGAAACGTTGGAGGGTCGGGCTACGTGCTGATGCACGGGTCAGTGCCAGCGTACTGGTCAGCAGTAGGGTACGGCGTAATGTAAGGTGTAGGGCTGGTGGTGGGTTTCTATTCCGGGCTAGGGTTAGGGTTAGGGAACGGCAAGGATTAGGGCACAGGTGAGGGTACGGAAACTTGGGAGGGTCAGGCTACATGCTGACGCACTGTTCAGTGCCAGCGTACGGGCCAGGAATAGGGTACGGCGTAAGGTAAGGTGTAGGGCTGGTGGTAGGTTTCTAATCCGGGCTAGGGTTAGGGTTAGGGAACGGCAAGTCTTAGGGCAAAGGAGAGGGTACGGAAACGTGGGAGGGTCAGGCTACGTGCTGACGCACGGTTCAGTGCCAGCGTACGGGCCAGGAATAGGGTATGGCGTAAGGTAAGGTGTACGGCTGGTGGTGGGTTTCCGTTCCGGGCTAGGGTTAGGGTTAGGGAACGGCAAGGCTTAGGGCACAGGTGAGGTTACACATACGTGGGACTGTCAGGCTCCGTGCTGACGCACGTGTCAATGCCAGCGTACGGGCCAGTTGCAGCCTACGGCGTAAGGTATGGTGTAGGGCTGGTGGTGGGTTACTATTCCGGGCTACGGCTAGGGTTAGGGAATGGCAAGGCTTAGGGCACAGGTGAGGGTACGGAAACGTGGGAGCGTCAGGCTACGTGCTGACGCACGTGTCAGTGCCAGCGTACGGGCCAGTAGTAGGCAACAGCGTAAGGTAAGGTGTAGGGCTGGTGGTTGGTTTCCGTTCCAGGCTAGGGTTGGGGTTAGGGAACGGCAAGGCTTAGGGCACAGGTGAGGGTACGGAAACGTGGGAGGGTCGGGCTACGTGCTGACGCACGGGTCAGTTCCAGCGTACGGGCCAGGAGTAGGCAACGGCGTAGGATAAAGTGTAGGGCTGGTGGTGGGTTACTATTCCGGGCTACGGTTAGGGTTAGGTAATGGCAAGGCTTAGGGCACAGGTGAGTGTACGGAAACGTGGGAGCGTCAGGCTACGTGCTGACGCACGTGTCAGTGCCAGCGTACGGGCCAGTAGTAGGCAACAGCGTAAGGTAAGGTGTAGGGCTGGTGGTTGGTTTCCGTTCCAGGCTAGGGTTAGGGTTAGGGAACGGCAAGGCTTAGGGCACAGGTGAGGGTACGTAAACGTGGGAGGGTCAGGCTACGTGCTGACGCACGGGTCAATGCTAGCGTACGGGCGAGGAGTAGGCAACGGCGTAAGGTTATGTTTAGGGCTGCTGGTGGGTTTCCGTTCCGGACTAGGTTTAGGGTTAGGGAACGGCAAGGCTTAGGGCACAGGTCAGGGTACGGAAACGCGTGAGGGTAAGGCTACGTGCTGATGCACGGTTCAGTGCCAGAGTACAGCCCAGGATAGGCAACGGCGTAGGGTAAGGTGTTGGGCTGGTGGTGGGTTTCCGTTCAGGGCTAGGGTTAGGGTTAGGGAACGGCAAGTCTTAGGGCAAAGGAGAGGGTACGGAAACGTGGGAGGGTCAGGCTACATGCTGACGCATGGTTCAGTGCCAGCGTACGGGTCAGGAATAGGGTACGGCGTAAGGTAAGGTGTACGGCTGGTGGTGGGTTTCCGTTCCGGGCTAGGGTTTGGGTTAGGGAACGGCAAGGCTTAGGGCACAGGTGAAGTTACAGAAACGTGGGACGGTCAGGCTACGTGCTGACGCACGTGTCAGTGCCAGCGTACGGGCCAGGGGTAGGCAACGGCGTAAGGTAAGATGTAGGGCTGGTGGTTGGTTTCCGTTCCAGGCTAGGCTTAGGGTAAGGGAACGGCAAGGCTTAGGGCACAGGTGAGGGTACCGAAACGTGGGAGGGTCAGGCTACATGCTGACGCACGGTTCAGTGCCAGCGTATGGGCCAGGAATAAGTTACGGCGTAAGGTAAGTTGTAGGGCTGGTGGTGGGTTTCCGTTCGGGGCTAGGGTTAGGGTTAGGGAACGGCAAGGCTTAGGGCACAGGTGAGGGTAGGGAAACGTGGGAGGGTCAGGCTACGTGCTGACGCACGTGTCAGTGCCAGCGTGCGGGTCAGTAGCAGCGTACGGCGTAAGGTATGGTGTAGGGCTGGTGGTGGGTTACTATTCCGGGCTAGGGTTAGTGTTAGGGAATGGCAAGGCTTAGGGCACAGGTGAGGGTACGGATACGTGGGAGGGTCAGGCTATGTGCTGACGCACGGGTCAGTGCCAGCGTACGGGCCAGGAGTAGGCAACGGCGTAAGGTAAGGTGTAGGGCTGGTGGTTGGTGTCCGTTCCAGGCTAGGGTTAGGGTTAGGGAACGGCAAGGCTTAGGGCACAGGTGAGGGTACGGAAAGGTGGGAGGGTCGGGCTACGTGATGACGCACGGGTCAGTGCCTGCGTACGGGCCAGGAGTAGGCAACGGCGTAGGATAAAGTTTAGGGCTGGTGGTGGATTTGCGTTCTGGGCTAGGGTTAGGGTTAGGGAACGGCAAGGCTTAGGGCACAGGTCAGGGAACGGAAACGCGGGAGGGTAAGGCTACGTGCTGATGCACGGTTCAGTGCCATAGTACAGGCCAGGAGTAGGCAACGGCGTAGGGTAAGGTGTAGGGCTGGTGGTGGGTTTCCGTTCCGGGCTAGGGTTAGGGTTAGGGAACGGCAAGGCTTAGGGCAGAGGTGAGGGTACGGAAACGTGAGAGGGACGGGCTACGTGCTGACGCACGGGTCAGTGGCAGCGTACGGAACAGGAGTAGGCAAAGGCATAGGATACAGTGTCGGGCTGGTGGTGGATTTGCGTTCAGGGCAAGGGTTAGGGTTAGGGAACGTCAAGGCTTAGGGCACAGGTGAGGTTACGGAAACGTTGGAGGCTCAGACTACGTGCTGACGCATGGTTCAGTGCCAGCGTATGGGTCAGGAGTAGGATACGGCGTAAGGTAAGGTGTAGGGCTGGTGGTGGATTTCTATTCCGGGCTAGGGTTAGGGTTAGGGAAAGGCAAGTCTTAGGGCACAGGTGAGGTTACGGAAACGTTGGAGGGTCAGGCTACATGCTGACGCACGGTTCAGTGCCAGCGTACGGGCCAGGAATAGGTTACGGCGTAAGGTAAGGTGTAGGGCTGGTGGTGGGTTTCCGTTCCGGTCTAGGGTTATGGTTAGGGAACGGCAAGGCTTAGGGCACAGGTGAGGGTACTGAAACGTGGGAGGGTCAGGCTACGTGCTGACGCATGGGTCAGTGCCAGCGTACGGACCAGGAGTAGGGTACGGCGTAAGGTAAAGTGTAGCGCTTGTGGTTGATTTCCTTTCCAATCTAGGTTTAGGGTTAGGGAACGGCAAGGCTTAGGGCACAGGTGAGGGTTCGGAAACTTGGGAGGGTCAGGCTACATGCTGACGCAATGTTCAGTGCCAGCGTACGGGCCAGGAATAGGGTACGGCGTAAGGTAAGGTGTAGGGCTGGTGGTGGGTTTCTAATCCGGGCTAGGGTTAGGGTTAGGGAACGGCAAGTCTTAGGGCAAAGGAGAGGGTATGGAAACGTGGGAGGGTCAGGCTACATGCTGACGCACGGTTCAGTGCCAGCGTACGGGCCAGGAATAGGGTACGGCGTAAGGTAAGGTGAACGGCTGGTGGTGGGTTTCCGTTCCGGGCTAGGGTTTGGGTTAGGGAACGGCAAGGCTTAGGGCACAGGTGAGGGTACGGAGACGACGGAGGGTCAGGCTACATGCTGACGCACGAGTCAATGCCAGCGTACGGGCCAGGAGTAGGCAACGGCGTAAGGTAAGGTGTAGGGCTGGTGGTAGATTTCTGTTCCAGGCTAGGGTTAGGGTTAGGGAACGGCAAGGCTTAGGGCACAGGTGAGGGTACGGAAACGTTGGAGGGTCGGGCTACGTGCTGATGCACGGGTCAGTGCCAGCGTATGGGCCAGGAGTAGGCAACGGCATAGGATAAAGTGTAGGGCTGGTGGTGGATTTGCGTTCCGGGCTAGGGTTAGTGTTAGGGAACGGCAAGTCTTAGGGCTCAGGTGAGGGAACGGAAACGTGGGAGGGTCAGTCTACGTGCTGACGCACGGTTCAGTGCCAGCGAACGGGCCAGGAATAGGGAACGGCGTAAGTTAAGGTGTAGGGCTGGTGGTGGGTTTCCTTTCCGGGCTAGGGTTAGGGTTAGGGAACGGCAAGGCTTAGGGCACAGGTCAGGGTACGGAAACGCGGGAGGGTAAGGCTACGTGCTGATGCGCAGGTCAGTGCCAGAGTACACGCCAGTAGTAGGCAACGGCGTAAGGTAAGGTGTAGGGCTGGTGGTAGGTTTCTAATCCGGGCTAGGGTTAGGGTTAGGGAACGGCAAGTCTTAGGGCAAAGGAGAGGGTACGGAAACGTGGGAGGGTCAGGCTACGTGCTGACGCATGGTACAGTGCCAGCGTACGGGCAAGGAATAGGGTACGGCGTAAGGTAAGGTGTACGGCTGGTGGTGGGTTTCCGTTCGGGGCTAGGGTTAGGGTTAGGGAACGGCAAGGCTTAGGGCACAGGTGAGGTTACAGATACGTGGGACTGTCAGGCTACGTGCTGACGCACGTGTCAGTGCCTGTGTACGGGCCAGTTGCAGCGTACGGCGTAAGGTATGGTGTAGGGCTGGTGGTGGGTTACTATTCCGGGCTACGGTTAGGGTTAGGGAATGGCAAGGCTTAGGGCACAGGTGAGGGTACGGAAACGTGGGAGCGTCAGGCTACGTGCTGACGCACGTGTCAGTGCCAGCGTACGGGCCAGTAGTAGGCAACAGCGTAAGGTAAGGTGTAGGGCTGGTGGTTGGTTTCCGTTCCAGGCTAGGGTTAGGGTTAGGGAACGGCAAGGCTTAGGGCACAGGTGAGGGTACGGAAACGTGAGAGGGTCGGGCTACGGGCTGACGCACGGGTCAGTGCCAGCGTACGGGCCAGGAGTAGGCAACGGCGTAGGATAAAGTGTAGGGCTGGTGGTGGATTTGCGTTCTGGGCTAGGGTTAGGGTTAGGGAACCGCAAGGCTTAGGGCACAGGTCAGGGTACAGAAACGCGAGAGGGTAAGGCTATGTGCTGATGCACGGTTCAGTGCAAGAGTACAGGCCAGGAGTAGGCAACGGCGTAGGGTAAGGTGTAGGGCTGGTGGTGGGTTTCCGTTCCGGGCTAGGGTTAGGGTTAGGGAACGTCAAGGCTTAGGGCACAGGTGAGGGTACGTAAACGTGGGAGGGTCAGGCTACGTGCTGACGCACGGTTCAGTGCCAGCGTACGGGCCAGGAATAGGGTACGGCGTAAGGTAAGGTGTAGGGCTGGTGGTGGGTTTCTAATCCGGGCTAGGGTTAGGGTTAGGGAACGGCAAGTCTTAGGGCAAAGGAGAGGGTACGGAAACGTGGGAGGGTCAGGCTACGTGCTGACGCACGGTTCAGTGCCAGCGTACGGGCCAGGAATATGGTACGGCGTAAGGTAAGGTGTACGGCTGGTGGTGGGTTTCCGTTCCGGGCTAGGGTTAGGGTTAGGGAACGGCAAGGCTTAGGGCACAGGTGAAGTTAGAGAAACGTGGGACGGTCAGGCTACATGCTGACGCACGTGTCAGTGCCAGCGTACGGGCCAGGGCTAGGCAACGGCGTAAGGTAAGATGTAGGGCTGGTGGTTGGTTTCCGTTCCAGGCTAGGGTTAGGGTAAGGGAACGGCAAGGCTTAGGGCACAGGTGAGGGTACCGAAACGTGGGAGGGTCAGACTACATGCTGACGCACGGTTCAGTGCCAGCGTATGGGCCAGGAATAAGTTACGGCGTAAGGTAAGGTGTAGGGCTGGTGGTGGTTTTCCGTTCGTGGCTAGGGTTAGGGTTAGGGAACGGCAAGGCTTAGGGCACAGGTGAGGGTACGGAAACGTGGGAGGGTCAGGCTACGTGCTGACGCACGGGTCAGTGCCAGCGTGCGGGTCAGTAGCAGCGTACGGCGTAAGGTATGGTGTAGGGCTGGTGGTGGGTTACTATTCCGGGCTAGGGTTAGTGTTAGGGAATGGCAAGACTTAGGGCACAGGTGAGGGTACGGAAACGTGGGAGGGTCAGGCTATGTGCTGACGCACGGGTCAGTGCCAGCGTACGGGCCAGGAGTAGGCAACGGCGTAAGGTAAGGTGTAGGGCTGGTGGTTGGTTTCCGTTCGGGGCTAGGGTTAGGGTTAGGGAACGGCAAGGCTTAGGGCACAGGTGAGGGTACGGAAACGTGGGAGGCTCGGGCTACGTGATGACGCACGGGTCAGTGCCTGCGTACGGGCCAGGAGTAGGCAACGGCGTAGGATAAAGTTTAGGGCTGGTGGTGGATTTGCGTTCTGGGCTAGGGTTAGGGTTAGGGAACGGCAAGGCTTAGGGCACAGGTCAGGGAACGGAAACGCGGGAGGGTAAGGCTACGTGCTGATGCACGGTTCAGTGCCAGAGTACAGGCCAGGAGTAGGCAACGGCATAGGGTAAGGTGTAGGGCTGGTGGTGGGTTTCCGTTCCGGGCTAGGGTTAGGGTTAGGGAACGGCAAGGCTTAGGGCAGAGGTGAGGGTACGGAAACGTGAGAGGGACGGGCTACGTGCTGACGCACGGGTCAGTGGCAGCGTACGGAACAGGAGTAAGCAACGGCATAGGATACAGTGTAGGGCTGGTGGTGGATTTGCGTTCTGGGCTAGGGTTAGGGTTAGGGAACGGCAAGGCTTACGGCACAGGTGTGGGTATGGAAACGTGGGAGGTTCAGGCTACGTGCTGACGCACGCGTCAGTGCCAGCGTACGGGTCAGGAGTAGGGTACGGCGTAATGTAAGGTGTAGGGCTGGTGGTGGGTTTCTATTCCGGGCTAGGGTTAGGGTTAGGGAACGGCAAGGCTTAGGGCACAGGTGAGGGTACGGAAACTTTGGAGGGTCAGGCTACATGCTGACGCAATGTTCAGTGCCAGCGTATGGGCCAGGAATAGGGTACGGCGTAAGGTAAGGTGTAGGGCTGGTGGTGGGTTTCCGTTCCGGGCTAGGGTTAGGGTTAGGGAATGGCAAGGCTTAGGGCACAGGTGAGGGTACGTCAACGTGGGAGGGTCAGGCTACGTGCTGACGCACGGGTCAATGCCAGCGTACGGGCGAGGAGTAGGCAACGGCGTAAGGTAAGGTTTAGGGCTTGTGGTGGGTTTCCGTTCCGGACTAGGGTTAGGGTTAGGGAACGGCAAGGCTTAGGGCACAGGTCAGGGTACGGAAACGCGTGAGGGTAAGGCTACGTGCTGATGCACGGTTCAGTGCCAGAGTACAGCCCAGGAGTAGGCAACGGCGTAGGGTAAGGTGTAGGGCTGGTGGTGGGTTTCCGTTCCGGGCTAGGGTTAGGATTAGGGAACGGCGAGGCTTAGGGCACAGGTGAGGGTACGTAAACGTGCGAGGGTCAGGCTACGTGCTGACGCACGGGTCAATGCCAGCGTACGGGCGAGGAGTAGGCAACGACGTAAGGTAAGGTGTACGGCTGGTGGTTGGTTTCCGTTCGGGGCTAGGGTTAGGGTTAGGGAATGGCAAGGCTTAGGGCACAGGTGAGGGTACGGAAACGTGGGAGGGTCAGGCTACGTGCTGACGCATGGTTCAGTGCCAGCGTACGGGCCAGGAATAGGGTACGGCGTAAGGTAAGGTGTAGGGCTGGTGGTGGTTTTCTAATCCGGGCTAGGGTTAGGGTTAGGGAACGGCAAGTCTTAGGGCAAAGGAGAGGGTACGGAAACGTGGGAGGGTCAGGCTACGTGCTGACGCACGGATCAGTGCCAGCGTACGGGCCAGGAATAGGGTACGTCGTAAGGTAAGGTGTACGGCTGGTGGTGGGTTTCCGTTCCGGGCTAGGGTTAGGGTTAGGGAACGGCAAGGCTTAGGGCACAGGTGAAGTTACCGAAACGTGGGAGGGTCAGGCTACGTGCTGACGCACGTGTCAGTGCCAGCGTACGGGCCAGGGGTTGGCAACGGCGTAAGGTAAGATGTAGGGCTGGTGGTTGGTTTCCGTTCCAGGCTAGGGTTAGGGTAAGGGAACGGCAAGGCTTAGGGCACAGGTGAGGGTACCGAAACGTGGGAGGGTCAGGCTACATGCTGACGCACGGTTCAGTGCCAGCGTATGGGCCAGGAATAAGTTACGGCCTAAGGTAAGGTGTAGGGCTGGTGGTGGGTTTCCGTTAGGGGCTAGGGTTAGGGTTAGGGAACGGCAAGGCTTAGGGCACAGGTGAGGGTACGGAAACGTGGGAGGGTCAGGCTACGTGCTGACGCACGGGTCAGTGCCAGCGTGCGGGTCAGTAGCAGCGTACGGCGTAAGGTATGGTGTAGGGTTGGTGGTGGGTTACTATTCCGGGCTAGGGTTAGGGTTAGGGAATGGCAAGGCTTAGGGCACAGGTGAGGGTACGGAAACGTTGGAGGCTCAGATTACGTGCAGACGCATGGTTCAGTGCCAGCGTACGGGTCAGGAGTAGGATACGGCGTAAGGTAAGGTGTAGGGCTGGTGGTGGGATTCTATTCCGGGCTAGGGTTAGGGTTAGGGAAAGGCAAGGCTTAGGGCACAGGTGAGGTTACGGAAACGTGGGAGGGTCCGGCTACATGCAGACGAACGGTTCAGTGCCTGCGTACGGGCCAGGAATAGGTTACGGCGTAAGGTAAGGTGTAGGGCTGGTGGTGGGTTTCTGTTCCGGGCTAGGGTTATGGTTAGGGAACGGCAAGGCTTAGGGCACAGGTGAGGGAACTGAAACGTGGGAGGGTCAGGCTACGTGCTGACGCATGGGTCAGTGCCAGCATACCGGACAGGAGTAGGGTACGGCGTAAGGTAAAGTGTAGGGCTTGTGGTTGATTTCCTTTCCAGGCTAGGTTTAGGGTTAGGGAACGGCAAGGCTTAGGGCACAGGTGAGGGTACGGAAACGTGGGAGGGACGGGCTACGTGCTGACGCACGGGTCAGTGCCAGCGTACGGGCCAGGAGTAGGCAACGGCATAGGATACAGTGTAGGGCTGTTGGTGGATTTGCGTTCCGGGCTAGGGTTAGGGTTAGGGAACGGCAAGGCTTAGGGCACAGGTGAGGGTACGGAAACGTGGGAGGGTCAGGCTACGTGCTGACGCACAGGTCAGTGCCAGGGTACGGGTCAGTAGCAGCGTACGGCGTAAGGTATGGTGTAGGGCTGGTGGTGGGTTACTATTCCGGGCTAGGGTTAGGGTTAGGGAATGGCAAGGCTTAGGGCACAGGTGAGGGTACGGAAACGTGGGAGGGTCAGGCTACGTGCTGACGCACGTGTCATTGCCAGCGTACGGGCCAGGAGTAGGCAACGGCGTAAGGTAAGGTGTAGGGCTGGTGGTTGGTTTCCGTTCAAGGCTAGGGTTAGGGTTAGGGAACGGCAAGGCTTAGGGCACAGGTGAGGGTATGGAAACGTGGTAGGGTCGGGCTACGTGCTGACGCAAGGGTCAGTGCCAGCGTACGGGCCAGGAGTAGGCAACGGCGTAGGATAAAGTGTAGGGATGGTGGTGGATTTGCGTTCTGGGCTAGGGTTAGGGTTAGGGAACGGCAAGTCTTAGGGCACAGGTCAGGGTACAGAAACGCGGGATTGTAAGGCTACGTGCTGATGCACGGTTCAGTGCCAGAGTACAGGCCAGGAGTAGGCAACGGCGTAGGGTAAGGTGTAGGGCTGGTGGTGGGTTTCCCTTCCGGGCTAGGGTTAGGGTTAGGGAACGGCAAGGCTTAGGGCACAGGTGAGGGTACGTAAACGTGGGAGGGTCAGGCTACGTGCTGACGCACGGGTCAATGCCAGCATACGGGCCAGGAGTAGGCAACGGCGTAAGGTAAGGTGTAGGGCTGGTGGTTGGTTTCCGTTCCAGTCTAGGGTTAGGGTTAGGGAACGGCAAGGCTTAGGGCACAGGTGAGGGTACGGAAACGTGGGAGTGTCGGGCTATGTGCTGACGCACGGGTCAGTGCCAGCGTACGGGCCAGGAGTAGGCAACGGCGTAGGATAAAGTGTAGGGCTGGTGGTGGATTTGCGTTCTGGGCTAGGGTTAGGGTTACGGAACGGCAAGGCTTATGGCACAGGTCAGGGAACAGAAACGCGGGAGGGTAAGGCTATGTGCTGATGCACGGTTCAGTGCCAGAGTACAGGCCAGGAGTAGGCAACGGCATAGGGTAAGGTGTAGGGCTGGTGGTGGGTTTCCGTTCCGGGCTAGGGTTAGGGTTAGGGAACGGCAAGGCTTAGGGCACAGGTGAGGTACGTAAACGTGGGAGGGTCAGGCTACGTGCTGACGCACGGGTCAATGCCAGCGTACGGGCGAGGAGTAGGCAACGACGTAAGGTAAGGTGTACGGCTGGTGGTTGGTTTCCGTTCCAGGCTAGGGTTAGGGTTAGGGAATGGCACGGTTTAGGGCACAGGTGAGGGTACGGAAACGTGGGAGGGTCAGGCTACGTGCTGACGCACGGTTCAGTGCCAGCGTATGGGCCAGGAATAGGGTACGGCGTAAGGTAAGGTGTAGGGCTGGTGGTGGGTTTCTAATCCGGGCTAGGGTTAGGGTTAGGGAACGGCAAGGCTTAGGGCACATGTGAGGGTACAGAAACGTGGGAGGGTCAGGCTACGTGCTGACGCACGGGTCAGTGCCAGCGTGCGGGTCAGTAGCAGCGTACGGCGTAAGGTATGGTGTAGGGCTGGTGGTGGGTTACTATTCCGGGCTAGGGTTAGGGTTAGGGAATGGCAAGGCTTAGGGCACAGGTGAGGGTACGGAAACCTGGGAGGGTCAGGCTATGTGCTGACGCACGGGTCAGTGCCAGCGTACGGGCCAGGAGTAGGCAACGGCGTAAGGTAAGGTGTAGGGCTGGTGGTTGGTTTCCGTTCGGGGCTAGGGTTAGGGTTAGGGAACGGCAAGGCTTAGGGCACAGGTGAGGGTACGGAAACGTGGGAGGGTCGGGCTACGTGCTGACGCACGGGTCATTGCCAGCGTACGGGCCAGGAGTAGGCAACGGCGTATGATAAAGTGTAGGGCTGGTGGTGGATTTGCGTTCTGGGCTAGGGTTAGGGTTAGGGAAAGGCAAGGCTTAGGGCACAGGTGAGGTTACGGAAACGTGGGAGGGTCAGGCTACATGCTGACGCACGGTTCAGTGCCAGCGTACGGGCCAGGAATAGGTTACGGCGTAAGGTAAGGTGTAGGGCTGGTGGTGGGTTTCCGTTCCGGGCTAGGGTTAGGGTTAGGGAACGGCAAGGCTTAGGGCACAGGTGAAGTTAGAGAAACGTGGGACGGTCAGGCTACATGCTGACGCACGTGTCAGTGCCAGCGTACGGGCCAGGGCTAGGCAACGGCGTGAGGTAAGATGTAGGGCTGGTGGTTGGTTTCCGTTCCAGGCTAGGGTTAGGGTAAGGGAACGGCAAGGCTTAGGGCACAGGTGAGGGTACCGAAACGTGGGAGGGTCAGACTACATGCTGACGCACGGTTCAGTGCCAGCGTATGGGCCAGGAATAAGTTACGGCGTAAGGTAAGGTGTAGGGCTGGTGGTGGTTTTCCGTTCGTGGCTAGGGTTAGGGTTAGGGAACGGCAAGGCTTAGGGCACAGGTGAGGGTACGGAAACGTGGGAGGGTCAGGCTACGTGCTGACGCACGGGTCAGTGCCAGCGTGCGGGTCAGTAGCAGCGTACGGCGTAAGGTATGGTGTAGGGCTGGTGGTGGGTTACTATTCCGGGCTAGGGTTAGTGTTAGGGAATGGCAAGACTTAGGGCACAGGTGAGGGTACGGAAACGTGGGAGGGTCAGGCTATGTGGTGACGCACGGGTCAGTGCCAGCGTACGGGCCAGGAGTAGGCAACGGCGTAAGGTAAGGTGTAGGGCTGGTGGTTGGTTTCCGTTCGGGGCTAGGGTTAGGGTTAGGGAACGGCAAGGCTTAGGGCACAGGTGAGGGTACGGAAACGTGGGAGGCTCGGGCTACGTGATGACGCACGGGTCAGTGCCTGCGTACGGGCCAGGAGTAGGCAACGGCGTAGGATAAAGTTTAGGGCTGGTGGTGGATTTGCGTTCTGGGCTAGGGTTAGGGTTAGGGAACGGCAAGGCTTAGGGCACAGGTCAGGGAACGGAAACGCGGGAGGGTAAGGCTACGTGCTGATGCACGGTTCAGTGCCAGAGTACAGGCCAGGAGTAGGCAACGGCATAGGGTAAGGTGTAGGGCTGGTGGTGGGTTTCCGTTCCGGGCTAGGGTTAGGGTTAGGGAACGGCAAGGCTTAGGGCAGAGGTGAGGGTACGGAAACGTGAGAGGGACGGGCTACGTGCTGACGCACGGGTCAGTGGCAGCGTACGGAACAGGAGTAGGCAACGGCATAGGATACAGTGTAGGGCTGGTGGTGGATTTGCGTTCTGGGCTAGGGTTAGGGTTAGGGAACGGCAAGGCTTACGGCACAGGTGTGGGTATGGAAACGTGGGAGGTTCAGGCTACGTGCTGACGCACGCGTCAGTGCCAGCGTACGGGTCAGGAGTAGGGTACGGCGTAATGTAAGGTGTAGGGCTGGTGGTGGGTTTCTATTCCGGGCTAGGGTTAGGGTTAGGGAACGGCAAGGCTTAGGGCACAGGTGAGGGTACGGAAACTTTGGAGGGTCAGGCTACATGCTGACGCAATGTTCAGTGCCAGCGTATGGGCCAGGAATAGGGTACGGCGTAAGGTAAGGTGTAGGGCTGGTGGTGGGTTTCCGTTCCGGGCTAGGGTTAGGGTTAGGGAATGGCAAGGCTTAGGGCACAGGTGAGGGTACGTCAACGTGGGAGGGTCAGGCTACGTGCTGACGCACGGGTCAATGCCAGCGTACGGGCGAGGAGTAGGCAACGGCGTAAGGTAAGGTTTAGGGCTTGTGGTGGGTTTCCGTTCCGGACTAGGGTTAGGGTTAGGGAACGGCAAGGCTTAGGGCACAGGTCAGGGTACGGAAACGCGTGAGGGTAAGGCTACGTGCTGATGCACGGTTCAGTGCCAGAGTACAGGCCAGGAGTAGGCAACGGCGTAGGGTAAGGTGTAGGGCTGGTGGTGGGTTTCCGTTCCGGGCTAGGGTTAGGATTAGGGAACGGCGAGGCTTAGGGCACAGGTGAGGGTACGTAAACGTGCGAGGGTCAGGCTACGTGCTGACGCACGGGTCAATGCCAGCGTACGGGCGAGGAGTAGGCAACGACGTAAGGTAAGGTGTACGGCTGGTGGTTGGTTTCCGTTCGGGGCTAGGGTTAGGGTTAGGGAATGGCAAGGCTTAGGGCACAGGTGAGGGTACGGAAACGTGGGAGGGTCAGGCTACGTGCTGACGCATGGTTCAGTGCCAGCGTACGGGCCAGGAATAGGGTACGGCGTAAGGTAAGGTGTAGGGCTGGTGGTGGTTTTCTAATCCGGGCTAGGGTTAGGGTTAGGGAACGGCAAGTCTTAGGGCAAAGGAGAGGGTACGGAAACGTGGGAGGGTCAGGCTACGTGCTGACGCACGGATCAGTGCCAGCGTACGGGCCAGGAATAGGGTACGTCGTAAGGTAAGGTGTACGGCTGGTGGTGGGTTTCCGTTCCGGGCTAGGGTTAGGGTTAGGGAACGGCAAGGCTTAGGGCACAGGTGAAGTTACCGAAACGTGGGAGGGTCAGGCTACGTGCTGACGCACGTGTCAGTGCCAGCGTACGGGCCAGGGGTTGGCAACGGCGTAAGGTAAGATGTAGGGCTGGTGGTTGGTTTCCGTTCCAGGCTAGGGTTAGGGTAAGGGAACGGCAAGGCTTAGGGCACAGGTGAGGGTACCGAAACGTGGGAGGGTCAGGCTACATGCTGACGCACGGTTCAGTGCCAGCGTATGGGCCAGGAATAAGTTACGGCCTAAGGTAAGGTGTAGGGCTGGTGGTGGGTTTCCGTTAGGGGCTAGGGTTAGGGTTAGGGAACGGCAAGGCTTAGGGCACAGGTGAGGGTACGGAAACGTGGGAGGGTCAGGCTACGTGCTGACGCACGGGTCAGTGCCAGCGTGCGGGTCAGTAGCAGCGTACGGCGTAAGGTATGGTGTAGGGTTGGTGGTGGGTTACTATTCCGGGCTAGGGTTAGGGTTAGGGAATGGCAAGGCTTAGGGCACAGGTGAGGGTACGGAAACGTTGGAGGCTCAGATTACGTGCAGACGCATGGTTCAGTGCCAGCGTACGGGTCAGGAGTAGGATACGGCGTAAGGTAAGGTGTAGGGCTGGTGGTGGGATTCTATTCCGGGCTAGGGTTAGGGTTAGGGAAAGGCAAGGCTTAGGGCACAGGTGAGGTTACGGAAACGTGGGAGGGTCCGGCTACATGCAGACGAACGGTTCAGTGCCTGCGTACGGGCCAGGAATAGGTTACGGCGTAAGGTAAGGTGTAGGGCTGGTGGTGGGTTTCTGTTCCGGGCTAGGGTTATGGTTAGGGAACGGCAAGGCTTAGGGCACAGGTGAGGGAACTGAAACGTGGGAGGGTCAGGCTACGTGCTGACGCATGGGTCAGTGCCAGCATACCGGACAGGAGTAGGGTATGGCGTAAGGTAAAGTGTAGGGCTTGTGGTTGATTTCCTTTCCAGGCTAGGTTTAGGGTTAGGGAACGGCAAGGCTTAGGGCACAGGTGAGGGTACGGAAACGTGGGAGGGACGGGCTACGTGCTGACGCACGGGTCAGTGCCAGCGTACGGGCCAGGAGTAGGCAACGGCATAGGATACAGTGTAGGGCTGTTGGTGGATTTGCGTTCCGGGCTAGGGTTAGGGTTAGGGAACGGCAAGGCTTAGGGCACAGGTGAGGGTACGGAAACGTGGGAGGGTCAGGCTACGTGCTGACGCACAGGTCAGTGCCAGGGTACGGGTCAGTAGCAGCGTACGGCGTAAGGTATGGTGTAGGGCTGGTGGTGGGTTACTATTCCGGGCTAGGGTTAGGGTTAGGGAATGGCAAGGCTTAGGGCACAGGTGAGGGTACGGAAACGTGGGAGGGTCAGGCTACGTGCTGACGCACGTGTCATTGCCAGCGTACGGGCCAGGAGTAGGCAACGGCGTAAGGTAAGGTGTAGGGCTGGTGGTTGGTTTCCGTTCCAGGCTAGGGTTAGGGTTAGGGAACGGCAAGGCTTAGGGCACAGGTGAGGGTATGGAAACGTGGTAGGGTCGGGCTACGTGCTGACGCAAGGGTCAGTGCCAGCGTACGGGCCAGGAGTAGGCAACGGCGTAGGATAAAGTGTAGGGATGGTGGTGGATTTGCGTTCTGGGCTAGGGTTAGGGTTAGGGAACGGCAAGTCTTAGGGCACAGGTCAGGGTACAGAAACGCGGGATTGTAAGGCTACGTGCTGATGCACGGTTCAGTGCCAGAGTACAGGCCAGGAGTAGGCAACGGCGTAGGGTAAGGTGTAGGGCTGGTGGTGGGTTTCCCTTCCGGGCTAGGGTTAGGGTTAGGGAACGGCAAGGCTTAGGGCACAGGTGAGGGTACGTAAACGTGGGAGGGTCAGGCTACGTGCTGACGCACGGGTCAATGCCAGCATACGGGCCAGGAGTAGGTAACGGCGTAAGGTAAGGTGTAGGGCTGGTGGTTGGTTTCCGTTCCAGTCTAGGGTTAGGGTTAGGGAACGGCAAGGCTTAGGGCACAGGTGAGGGTACGGAAACGTGGGAGTGTCGGGCTATGTGCTGACGCACGGGTCAGTGCCAGCGTACGGGCCAGGAGTAGGCAACGGCGTAGGATAAAGTGTAGGGCTGGTGGTGGATTTGCGTTCTGGGCTAGGGTTAGGGTTACGGAACGGCAAGGCTTATGGCACAGGTCAGGGAACAGAAACGCGGGAGGGTAAGGCTATGTGCTGATGCACGGTTCAGTGCCAGAGTACAGGCCAGGAGTAGGCAACGGCATAGGGTAAGGTGTAGGGCTGGTGGTGGGTTTCCGTTCCGGGCTAGGGTTAGGGTTAGGGAACGGCAAGGCTTAGGGCACAGGTGAGGTACGTAAACGTGGGAGGGTCAGGCTACGTGCTGACGCACGGGTCAATGCCAGCGTACGGGCGAGGAGTAGGCAACGACGTAAGGTAAGGTGTACGGCTGGTGGTTGGTTTCCGTTCCAGGCTAGGGTTAGGGTTAGGGAATGGCACGGTTTAGGGCACAGGTGAGGGTACGGAAACGTGGGAGGGTCAGGCTACGTGCTGACGCACGGTTCAGTGCCAGCGTATGGGCCAGGAATAGGGTACGGCGTAAGGTAAGGTGTAGGGCTGGTGGTGGGTTTCTAATCCGGGCTAGGGTTAGGGTTAGGGAACGGCAAGGCTTAGGGCACATGTGCGGGTACAGAAACGTGGGAGGGTCAGGCTACGTGCTGACGCACGGGTCAGTGCCAGCGTGCGGGTCAGTAGCAGCGTACGGCGTAAGGTATGGTGTAGGGCTGGTGGTGGGTTACTATTCCGGGCTAGGGTTAGGGTTAGGGAATGGCAAGGCTTAGGGCACAGGTGAGGGTACGGAAACCTGGGAGGGTCAGGCTATGTGCTGACGCACGGGTCAGTGCCAGCGTACGGGCCAGGAGTAGGCAACGGCGTAAGGTAAGGTGTAGGGCTGGTGGTTGGTTTCCGTTCGGGGCTAGGGTTAGGGTTAGGGAACGGCAAGGCTTAGGGCACAGGTGAGGGTACGGAAACGTGGGAGGGTCGGGCTACGTGCTGACGCACGGGTCATTGCCAGCGTACGGGCCAGGAGTAGGCAACGGCGTATGATAAAGTGTAGGGCTGGTGGTGGATTTGCGTTCTGGGCTAGGGTTAGGGTTAGGGAAAGGCAAGGCTTAGGGCACAGGTGAGGTTACGGAAACGTGGGAGGGTCAGGCTACATGCTGACGCACGGTTCAGTGCCAGCGTACGGGCCAGGAATAGGTTACGGCGTAAGGTAAGGTGTAGGGCTGGTGGTGGTTTTCCGTTCCGGGCTAGGGTTATGGTTAGGGAACGGCAAGGCTTAGGGCACAGTTGAGGGTACTGAAACGTGGGAGGGTCAGGCTACGGGCTGACGCATGGGTCAGTGCCAGCGTACGGGCCAGGATTAGGGTACGGCGTAAGGTAAAGTGTAGCGCTTGTGGTTGATTTCCATTCCAGGCTAGGTTTCGGGTTAGGGAACGGCAAGGCTTAGGGCACAGGTGAGGGTACGGAAACGTGAGAGGGACGGGCTACGTGCTGACGCACGGGTCAGTGCCAGCGTACGGAACAGGAGTAGGCAACGGCATAGGATACAGTGTAGGGCTGGTGGTGGATTTGCGTTCAGGGCTAGGGTTAGGGTTAGGGAACGGCAAGGCTTAGGGCACAGGTGAGGTTACAGAAACGTGGGACGGTCAGGCTACGTGCTGACACATGTGTCAATGCCAGCATACGGGCGAGGAGTAGGCAACGGCGTAAGGTAAGGTGTACGGCTGGTGGATGGTTTCCGTTCCAGGCTAAGGTTAGGGTTAGGGAACGGCAAGGCTTAGGGCACAGGTGATGGTACGGAAACGTGGGAGGGTCAGGCTACGTGCTGACGCACGGTTCAGTGCCAGCGTACGGGCCAGGAATAGGGAACGGCGTAAGGTAAGGTGTAGGGCTGGTGGTGGGTTTCCGTTCCGGGCTAGGGTTAGGGTTAGGGAACGGCAAGGCTTAGGGCACAGGTCAGGGTACGGAAAAGCGGGAGGGTAAGGCTACGTGCTGATGCACGGGTCAGTACCAGAGTACAGGCCAGTAGTAGGCAACGGCGTAGGGTAAAGTTTTGGGCTGGTGGTGGGATTCCATTCCGGGCTAGGGTTAGGGTTAGGGAACCGCAGGGCTTAGGGCACAGGTGAGGGTACGGAGACGAGGGAGGGTCTGGCTACGTGCTGACGCACGGGTCAATGCCAGCATACGGGCCAGGAGTAGGCAACGGCGTAAGGTAAGGTGTAGGGCTGGTGGTTGGTTTCTGTTCCAGGCTAGGGTTAGGGTTAGGGAACGGCAATGCTTAGGGCACAGGTGAGGGTACGGAAACGTTGGAGGGTCGGGCTACGTGCTGATGCACGGGTCAGTGCCAGCGTACGGGTCAGCAGTAGGGTACGGCGTAATGTAAGGTGTAGGGCTGGTGGTGGGTTTCTATTCCGGGCTAGGGTTAGGGTTAGGGAACGGCAAGGCTTAGGGCACAGGTGAGGGTACGGAAACCTGGGAGGGTCAGGCTACATGCTGACGCACTGTTCAGTGCCAGCGTACGGGCCAGGAATAGGGTACGGCGTAAGGTAAGGTGTAGGGCTGGTGGTGGGTTTCCGTTCGGGGCTAGGGTTAGGGTTAGGGAACGGCAAGGCTTAGGGCACAGGTGAGGGTAAGGAAACGTGGGAGGGTCAGGCTACGTGCTGACGCACGGGTCAGTGCCAGCGTGCGGGTCAGTAGCAGCGTACGGCGTAAGGTATGGTGTAGGGTTGGTGGTGGGTTACTATTCCGGGCTAGGGTTAGGGTTAGGGAATGGCAAGGCTTAGGGCACAGGTGAGGGTATGGAAACGTTGGAGGCTCAGACTACGTGCAGACGCATGGTTCAGTGCCAGCGTACGGGTCAGGAGTAGGATACGGCGTAAGGTAAGGTGTAGGGCTGGTGGTGGGATTCTATTCCGGGCTAGGGTTAGGGTTAGGGAAAGGCAAGGCTTCGGGCACAGGTGAGGTTACGGAAACGTGGGAGGGTCAGGCTACAAGCAGACGAACGGTTCAGTGCCTGCGTACGGGCCAGGAATACGTTACGGCGTAAGGTAAGGGGTAGGGCTGGTGGTGGGTTTCCGTTCCGGGCTAGGGTTATGGTTAGGGAACGGCAAGGCTTAGGGCACAGGTGAGGGAACTGAAACGTGGGAGGGTCAGGCTACGTGCTGACGCATGGGTCAGTGCCAGCATATCGGCCAGGAGTAGGGTACGGCGTAAGGTAAAGTGTAGGGCTTGTGGTTGATTTCCTTTCCAGGCTAGGTTTAGGGTTAGGGAACGGCAAGGCTTAGGGCACAGGTGAGGGTACGGAAACGTGGGAGGGACGGGCTACGTGCTGACGCACGGGTCAGTGCCAGCGTACGGGCCAGGAGTAGGCAACGGCATAGGATACAGTGTAGGGCTGTTGGAGGATTTGCGTTCCGGGCTAGGGTTAGGTTTAGGGAACGGCAAGGCTTAGGGCACAGGTGAGGGTACGGAAACGTGGGAGGGTCAGGCTACGTGCTGACGTACGGGTCAGGGCCAGCGTACGGGTCAGTAGCAGCGTACGGCGTAAGGTATGGTTTAGGGCTGGTGGTGGGTTACTATTCCGGGCTAGGGTTAGGGTTAGGGAATTGCAAGGCTTAGGGCACAGGTGAGGGTACGGAAACGTGGGAGGGTCAGGCTACGTGCTGACGCACGTGTCAGTGCCAGCGTACGGGCCAGGAGTAGGCAACGGCGTAAGGTAAGGTGTAGGGCTGGTGGTTGGTTTCCGTTCCAGGCTAGGGTTAGGGTTAGGGAACGGCAAGGCTTAGGGCACAGGTGAGGGTACGGAAACGTGGTAGGGTCGGGCTACGTGCTGACGCAAGGGTCAGTGCCAGCGTACGGGCCAGGAGTAGGCAACGGCGTAAGGTAAGGTGTAGGGCTGGTGGGTGGTTTCCGTTCCAGGCTAGGGTTAGGGTTAGGGAACGGCAAGGCTTAGGGCACAGGTGAGGTTACACATACGTGGGACTGTCAGGCTCCGTGCTGACGCACGTGTCAGTGCCAGCGTACGGGCCAGTTGCAGCCTACGGCGTAAGGTATGGTGTAGGGCTGGTGGTGGGTTACTATTCCGGGCTACGGTTAGGGTTAGGGAATGGCAAGGCTTAGGGCACAGGTGAGGGTACGGAAACGTGGGAGCGTCAGGCTACGTGCTGACGCACGTGTCAGTGCCAGCGTACGGGCCAGTAGTAGGCAACAGCGTAAGGTAAGGTGTAGGGCTGGTGGTTGGTTTCCGTTCCAAGCTAGGGTTAGGGTTAGGGAACGGCAAGGCTTAGGGCACAGGTGAGGGTACGGAAACGTGGGAGGGTCTGGCTACGTGCTGACGCACGGGTCAGTTCCAGCGTACGGGCCAGGAGTAGGCAACGGCGTAGGATAAAGTGTAGGGCTGGTGGTGGATTTGCGTTCTGGGCTAGGGTTAGGGTTAGGGAACCGCAAGGCTTAGGGCACAGGTCAGGGTACAGAAACGTGGGAGGGTAAGTCTATGTGCTGATGCACGGTTCAGTGCCATAGTACAGGCCAGGAGTAGGCAACGGCGTAGGGTAAGGTGTAGGGCTGGTGGTGGGTTTCCGTTCCGGGCTAGGGTTAGGGTTAGGGAACGGCAAGGCTTAGGGCACAGGTGAGGGTACGTAAACGTGGGAGGGTCAGGCTACGTGCTGACGCACGGGTCAATGCCAGCGTACGGGCGAGGAGTAGGCAACGGCGTAAGGTTATGTTTAGGGCTGGTGGTGGGTTTCCGTTCCGGACTAGGGTTAGGGTAAGGGAACGGCAAGGCTTAGGGCACAGGTCAGGGTACGGAAACGCGTGAGGGTAAGGCTACGTGCTGATGCACGGTTCAGTGCCAGAGTACAGGCCAGGAGTAGGCAACGGCGTAGGGTAAGGTGTAGGGCTGGTGGTGGGTTTCCGTTCCGGGCTAGGGTTAGGGTTAGGGAACGGCAAGGCTTAGGGCACAGGTGAGGTACATAAACGTGGGAGGGTCAGGCTACGTGCTGACGCACGGGTCAATGCCAGCGTACGGGCGAGGAGTAGGCAACGACGTAAGGTAAGGTGTACGGCTGGTGGTTGGTTTCCGTTCCAGGCTAGGGTTAGGGTTAGGGAATGGCACGGTTTAGGGCACAGGTGAGGGTACGGAAACGTGGGAGGGTCAGGCTACGTGCTGATGCACGGTTCAGTGCCAGCGTATGGGCCAGGAATAGGGTACGGCGTAAGGTAAGGTTTTGGGCTTGTGGTGGGTTTCTAATCTGGGCTAGGGTTAGGGTTAGGGAACGGCAAGTCTTAGGGCAGAGGTGAGGGTACGGAAACGTGAGAGGGACGGGCTACGTGCTGACGCACGGGTCAGTGGCAGCGTACGGAACAGGAGTAGGCAACGGCATAGGATACAGTGTAGGGCTGGTGGTGGATTTGCGATCAGGGCTAGGGTTAGGGTTAGGGAACGTCAAGGCTTAGGGCCCAGGTGAGGTTACGGAAACGTTGGAGGCTCAGACTACGTGCTGACGCATGGTTCAGTGCCAGCGTACGGGTCAGGAGTAGGATACGGCGTAAGGTAAGGTGTAGGGCTGGTGGTGGGTTTCTATTCCGGGCTAGGGTTAGGGTTAGGGAAAGGCAAGTCTTAGGGCACAGGTGAGGTTACGGAAACGTGGGAGGGTCAGGCTACATGCTGACGCACGGTTCAGTGCCAGCGTACGGGCCAGGAATAGGTTACCGCGTAAGGTAAGGTGTAGGGCTGGTGGTGGGTTTCCGTTCCGGTCTAGGGTTATGGTTAGGGAACGGCAAGGCTTAGGGCACAGGTGAGGGTACTGAAACGTGGGAGGGTCAGGCTACGTGCTGACGCATGGGTCAGTGCCAGCGTGCGGACCAGGAGTAGGGTACGGCGTAAGGTAAAGTGTAGCGCTTGTGGTTGATTTCCTTTCCAATCTAGGTTTAGGGTTAGGGAACGGCAATGCTTAGGGCACAGGTGAGGGTACGGAAACTTGGGAGGGTCAGGCTACATGCTGACGCAATGTTCAGTGCCAGCGTACGGGCCAGGAATAGGGTACGGCGTAAGGTAAGGTGTAGGG
The DNA here is from genome assembly GCF_964165515.1 of Mesoplodon bidens. Lineage (NCBI taxonomy): Eukaryota > Metazoa > Chordata > Mammalia > Artiodactyla > Ziphiidae > Mesoplodon > Mesoplodon bidens. The sequence goes on along the minus strand of NW_027671711.1, from coordinate 784,720 downwards.
CTGGTGGTGGGTTTCTAATCCGGGCTAGGGTAAGGGTTAGGGAACGGCAAGTCTTAGGGCAAAGGAGAGGGTATGGAAACGTGGGAGGGTCAGGCTACATGCTGACGCACGGTTCAGTGCCAGCGTACGGGCGAGGAATAGGGTACGGCGTAAGGTAAGGTGAACGGCTGGTGGTGGGTTTCCGTTCCGGGCTAGGGTTTGGGTTAGGGAACGGCAAGGTTTAGGGCACAGGTGAGGGTACGGAGACGAGGGATGGTCAGGCTACATGCTGACGCACGAGTCAGTGCCAGCGTACGGGCCAGGAGTAGGCAACGGCGTAAGGTAAGGTGTAGGGCTGGTGGTTGGTTTCTGTTCCAGGCTAAGGTTAGGGTTAGGGAACGGCAAGGCTTAGGGCACAGGTGAGGGTACGGAAACGTTGGAGGGTCGGGCTACGTGCTGATGCATGGGTCAGTGCCAGCGTATGGGCCAGGAGTAGGCAACGGCATAGGATAAAGTGTAGGGCTGGTGGTGGATTTGCGTTCCGGGCTAGGGTTAGGGTTATGGAACGGCAAGGCTTAGGGCTCAGGTGAGGGAACGGAAACGTGGGAGGGTCAGGCTACGTGCTGACGCACGGTTCAGTGCCAGCGTACGGGCCAGGAATAGGGAACGGCGTAAGTTAAGGTGTAGGGCTGGTGGTGGGTTTCCGTTCCGGGCTAGGGTTAGGGTTAGGGAACGGCAAGGCTTAGGGCACAGGTCAGGGTACGGAAACGCGGGAGGGTAAGGCTACGTACTGATGCGCAGGTCAGTGCCAGAGTACACGCCAGTAGTAGGCAACGGCATAGAGTAAGGTTTTGGGCTGGTGGTGGGTTTCCATTCCGGGCTAGGGTTAGGGTTAGGGAAAGGCAAGGCTTAGGGCACAGGTGAGGTTACGGAAACGTGGGAGGGTCAGGCTACATGCTGACGCACGGTTCAATGCCAGCGTACGGGCCAGGAATAGGTTACGGCGTAAGGTAAGGTGTAGGGCTGGTGGTGGTTTTCCGTTCCGGGCTAGGGTTATGGTTAGGGAACGGCAAGGCTTAGGGCACAGGTGAGGGTACTGAAACGTGGGAGGGTCAGGATACGTGCTGACGCATGTGTCAGTGCCAGCGTACGGGCCAGGAGTAGGGTACGGCGTAAGGTAAAGTGTAGCGCTTGAGGTTGATTTCCTTTCCAGGCTAGGTTTAGGGTTAGGGAACCGCAAGGCTTAGGGCACAGGTGAGGGTACGGAAACTTGGGAGGGTCAGGCTACATGCTGACGCACTGTTCAGTGCCAGCGTACGGGCCAGGAATAGGGTACGGCGTAAGGTAAGGTGTAGGGCTGGTGGTAGGTTTCTAATCCGGGCTAGGGTTAGGGTTAGGGAACGGCAAGTCATAGGGCAAAGGAGAGGGTACGGAAACGTGGGAGGGTCAGGCTACGTGCTGACGCATGGTTCAGTGCCAGCGTACGGGCAAGGAATAGGGTACGGCGTAAGGTAAGGTGTACGGCTGGTGGTGGGTTTCCGTTCCGGGCTAGGGTTAGGGTTAGGGAACGGCAAGGCTTAGGGCACAGGTGAGGTTACAGATACGTGGGACTGTCAGGCTACGTGCTGACGCACGTGTCAGTGCCTGTGTACGGGCCAGTTGCAGCGTACGGCGTAAGGTATGGTGTAGGGCTGGTGGTGGGTTACTATTCCGGGCTACGGTTAGGGTTAGGGAATGGCAAGGCTTAGGGCACAGGTGAGGGTACGGAAACGTGGGAGCGTCAGGCTACGTGCTGACGCACGTGTCAGTGCCAGCGTACGGGCCAGTAGTAGGCAACAGCGTAAGGTAAGGGGTAGGGCTGGTGGTTGGTTTCCGCTCCAGGCTAGGGTTAGGGTTAGGGAACGGCAAGGCTTAGGGCACAGGTGAGGGTACGGAAACCTGGGAGGGTCGGGCTACGTGCTGACGCACGGGTCAGTGCCAGCGTACGGGCCAGGAGTAGGCAACGGCGTAGGATAAAGTGTAGTGCTGGTGGTGGATTTGCGTTCTGGGCTAGGGTTAGGGTTAGGGAACGGCAAGGCTTAGGGCACAGGTCAGGGTACAGAAACGCCGGAGGGTAAGGCTATGAGCTGATGCACGGTTCAGTGCAAGAGTACAGGCCAGGAGTAGGCAACGGCGTAGGGTAAGGTGTAGGGCTGGTGGTGGGTTTCCGTTCCGGGCTAGGGTTAGGGTTAGGGAACGGCAAGGCTTAGGGCACAGGTGAGGGTACGTAAACGTGGGAGGGTCAGGCTACGTGCTGACGCACGGGTCAATGCCAGCGTACGGGCGAGGAGTAGGCAACGGCGTAAGGTTATGTTTAGGGCTGGTGGTGGGTTTCCGTTCCGGACTAGGGTTAGGGTTAGGGAACGGCAAGGCTTAGGGCACAGGTCAGGGTACGGAAACGCGTGAGGGTAAGGCTACGTGCTGATGCACGGTTCAGTGCCAGAGTACAGGCCAGGATAAGCAACGGCGTAGGGTAAGGTGTAGGGCTGGTGGTGGGTTTCCGTTCAGGGCTAGGGTTAGGGTTAGGGAACGGCAAGGCTTAGGGCACAGGTGAGGGTACGGAAACGTGGGAGGGTCAGGCTACGTGCTGACGCACGGTTCAGTGCCAGCGTACGGGCCAGGAATAGGGTACGGCGTAAGGTAAGGTGTAGGGCTGGTGGTGGGTTTCTAATCCGGGCTAGGGTTAGGGTTAGAGAACGGCAAGTCTTAGGGCAAAGGAGAGGGTACGGAAACGTGGGAGGGTCAGGCTACGTGCTGACGCACGGTTCAGTGCCAGCGTACGGGCCAGGAATAGGGTACGGCGTAAGGTAAGGTGTACGGCTGGTGGTGGGTTTCCGTTCCGGGCTAGGGTTAGGGTTAGGGAACGGCAAGGCTTAGGGCACAGGTGAAGTTACAGAAACGTGGGACGGTCAGGCTACGTGCTGACGCACGTGTCAGTGCCAGCGTACGGGCCAGGGCTAGGCAACGGCGTAAGGTAAGATGTAGGGCTGGTGGTTGGTTTCCGTTCCAGTCTAGGGTTAGGGTAAGGGAACGGCAAGGCTTAGGGCACAGGTGAGGGTACCGAAACGTGGGAGGGTCAGGCTACATGCTGACGCACGGTTCAGTGCCAGCGTATGGGCCAGGAATAAGTTACGGCGTAAGGTAAGGTGTAGGGCTGGTGGTGGGTTTCCGTTCGGGCCTAGGGTTAGGGTTAGGGAACGGCAAGGCTTAGGGCACAGGTGAGGGTACGGAAACGTGGGAGGGTCAGGCTACGTGCTGACGCACGGGTCAGTGCCAGCGTGCGGGTCAGTAGCAGCGTACGGCGTAAGGTAGGGTGTAGGGCTGGTGGTGGGTTACAATTCCGGGCTAGGGTTAGTGTTAGGGAATGGCAAGGCTTAGGGCACAGGTGAGGGTACGGAAACGTGGGAGGGTCAGGCTATGTGCTGACGCACGGGTCAGTGCCAGCGTACGGGCCAGGAGTAGGCAACGGCGTAAGGTAAGGTGTAGGGCTGGTGGTTGGTTTCCGTTCCAGGCTAGGGTTAGGGTTAGGGAACGGCAAGGCTTAGGGCACAGGTGAGGGTACGGAAACGTGGGAGGGACGGGCTACGTGATGACGCACGGGTCAGTGCCTGCGTACGGGCCAGGAGTAGGCAACGGCGTAGGATAAAGTTTAGGGCTGGTGGTGGATTTGCGTTCTGGGCTAGGGTTAGGGTTAGGGAACGGCAAGGCTTAGGGCACAGGTAAGGGAACGGAAACGCGGGAGGGTAAGGCTACGTGCTGATGCACGGTTCAGTGCCAGAGTACAGGCCAGGAGTAGGCAACGGAGTAGGGTAAGGTGTAGGGCTGGTGGTGGGTTTCCGTTCCGGGCTATGGTTAGCGTTAGGGAACGGCAAGGCTTAGGGCAGAGGTGAGGGTACGGAAACGTGAGAGGGACGGGCTACGTGCTGACGCACGGGTCAGTGGCAGCGTACGCAACAGGAGTAGGCAACGGCATAGGATAGAGTGTAGGGCTGGTGGTGGATTTGCGTTCAGGGCTAGGGTTAGGGTTAGGGAACGGCAAGGCTTAGGGCACAGGTGTGGGTATGGAAACGTGGGAGGGTCAGGCTACGTGCTGACGCACGGGTCAGTGCCAGCGTACGGGTCAGGAGTAGGGTACGGCTTAATGTAAGGTGTAGGGCTGGTGGTGGGTTTCTATTCCGGGCTAGGGTTAGGGTTAGGGAACGGCAAGGCTTAGGGCACAGGTGAGGGTACGGAAACTTTGGAGGGTCAGGCTACATGCTGACGCAATGTTCAGTGCCAGCGTACGGGCCAGGAATAGGGTACGGCGTAAGGTAAGGTGTAGGGCTGGTGGTGGGATTCCGTTCCGGGCTAGGGTTAGGGTTAGGGAACGGCAAGGCTTAGGGCACAGGTGAGCGTACGTAAACGTGGGAGGGTCAGGCTACGTGCTGACGCACGGGTCAATGCCAGCGTACGGGCGAGGAGTAGGCAACGGCGTAAGGTAAGGTTTAGGGCTGGTGGTGGGTTTCCGTTCCAGACTAGGGTTAGTGTTAGGGAACGGCAAGGCTTAGGGCACAGGTCAGGGTACGGAAACGCGTGAGGGTAAGGCTACGTGCTGATGCACAGTTCAGTGCCAGAGTACAGGCCAGGAGTAGGCAACGGCGTAGGGTAAGGTGTAGGGCTGGTGGTGGGTTTCCGTTCCGGGCTAGGGTTAGGATTAGGGAACGGCGAGGCTTAGGGCACAGGTGAGGGTACGTAAACGTGCGAGGGTCAGGCTACGTGCTGACGCACGGGTCAATGCCAGCGTACGGGCGAGGAGTAGGCAACGACGTAAGGTAAGGTGTACGGCTGGTGGTTGGTTTCCGTTCCAGGCTAGGGTTAGGGTTAGGGAATGGCAAGGCTTAGGGCACAGGTGAGGGTACGGAAACGTGGGAGGGTCAGGCTACGTGCTGACGCATGGTTCAGTGCCAGCGTATGGGCCAGGAATAGGGTACGGCGTAAGGTAAGGTGTAGGGCTGGTGGTGTTTTCTAATCCGGGCTAGGGTTAGGGTTAGGGAACGGCAAGTCTTAGGGCAAAGGAGAGGGTACGGAAACGTGGGAGGGTCAGGCTACGTGCTGACGCACGGATCAGTGCCAGCGTACGGGCCAAGAATAGGGTACGTCGTAAGGTAAGGTGTACGGCTGGTGGTGGGTTTCCGTTCCAGGCTAGGGTTAGGGTTAGGGAACGGCAAGGCTTAGGGCACAGGTGAAGTTACCGAAACGTGGGACGGTCAGGCTACGTGCTGACGCACGTGTCACTGCCAGCGTACGGGCCAGGGGTACGCAACGGCGTAAGGTAAGATGTAGGGCTGGTGGTTGGTTTCCGTTCCAGGTTAGGGTTAGGGTAAGGGAACGGCAAGTCTTAGGGCACAGGTGAGGGTACCGAAACGTGGGAGGGTCAGGCTACATGCTGACGCACGGTTCAGTGCCAGCGTATGGGCCAGGAATAAATTACGGCGTAAGGTAAGGTGTAGGGCTGGTGGTGGGTTTCCGTTCGTGGCTAGGGTTAGGGTTAGGGAACGGCAAGGCTTAGGGCACAGGTGAGGGTACGGAAACGTGGGAGGGTCAGGCTACGTGCTGACGCACGGGTCAGTGCCAGCGTGCGGGTCAGTAGCAGCGTACGGCGTAAGGTATGGTGTAGGGTTGGTGGTGGGTTACTATTCCGGGCTAGGGTTAGGGTTAGGGAATGGCAAGGCTTAGGGCACAGGTGAGGGTACGGAAACGTTGGAGGCTCAGACTACGTGCAGACGCATGGTTCAGTGCCAGCGTACGGGTCAGGAGTAGGATACGGCGTAAGGTAAGGTGTAGGGCTGGTGGTGGGATTCTATTCCGGGCTAGGGTTAGGGTTAGGGAAAGGCAAGGCTTAGGGCACAGGTGAGGTTACGGAAACGTGGGAGGGTCAGGCTACATGCAGACGAACGGTTCAGTGCCTGCGTACGGGCCAGGAATAGGTTACGGCGTAAGGTAAGGTGTAGGGCTGGTGGTGGGTTTCCGTTCCGGGCTAGGGTTATGGTTACGGAACGGCAAGGCTTAGGGCACAGGTGAGGGAACTGAAACGTGGGAGGGTCAGGCTACGTGCTGACGCATGGGTCAGTGCCAGCATACCGGCCAGGAGTAGGGTACGGCGTAAGGTAAAGTGTAGGGCTTGTGGTTGATTTCCTTTCCAGGCTAGGTTTAGGGTTAGGGAACGGCAAGGCTTAGGGCACAGGTGAGGGTACGGAAACGTGGGAGGGACGGGCTACGTGCTGACGCACGGGTCAGTGCCAGCGTACGGGCCAGGAGTAGGCAACGGCATAGGATACAGTGTAGGGCTGTTGGTGGATTTGCGTTCCGGGCTAGGGTTAGGGTTAGGGAACGGCAAGGCTTAGGGCACAAGTGAGGGTACGGAAACGTGGGAGGGTCAGGCTACGTGCTGACGCACGGGTCAGTGCCAGCGTACGGGTCAGTAGCAGCGTACGGCGTAAGGTATGGTGTAGGGCTGGTGGTGGGTTACTATTCCGGGCTAGGCTTAGGGTTAGGGAATGGCAAGGCTTAGGGCACAGGTGAGGGTACGGAAACGTGGGAGGGTCAGGCTACGTGCTGACGCACGTGTCCGTGCCAGCGTACGGGCCAGGAGTAGGCAACGGCGTAAGGTAAGGTGTAGGGCTGGTGGTTGGTTTCCGTTCCAGGCTAGGGTTAGGGTTAGGGAACGGCAAGGCTTAGGGCACAGGTGAGGGTACGGAAACGTGGTAGGGTCGGGCTACGTGCTGACGCAAGGGTCAGTGCCAGCGTACGGGCCAGGAGTAGGCAACGGCGTAGGATAAAGTGTAGGGCTGGTGGTGGATTTGCGTTCTGGGCTAGGGTTAGGGTTAGGGAACGGCAAGTCTTAGGGCACAGGTCAGGGTACAGAAACGCGGGATTGTAAGGCTACGTGCTGATGCACGGTTCAGTGCCAGAGTACAGGGCAGGAGTAGGCAACGGCGTAGGGTAAGGTGTAGGGCTGGTGGTGGGTTTCTGTTCCGGGCTAGGGTTAGGGTTAGGGAACGGCAAGGCTTAGGGCACAGGTGAGGGTACGTAAACGTGGGAGTGTCAGGCTACGTGCTGACGCACGGGTCAATGCCAGCGTACGGGCGAGGAGTAAACAACGGCGTAAGGTAAGGTTTAGGGCTGGTGGGGGTTTACGTTCCGGACTAGGGTTAGGGTTAGGGAACGGCAAGGCTTAGGGCACAGGTCAGGGTACGGAAACGCGTGAGGGTAAGGCTACGTGCTGATGCACGGTTCAGTGCCAGAGTACAGGCCAGGAGTAGGCAACGGCGTAGGGTAAGGTGTAGGGCTGGTGGTGGGTTTCCGTTCCGGGCTAGGTTTAGGGTTAGGGAACGGCAAGGCTTAGGGCACAGGTGAGGTACGTAAACGTTGGAGGGTCAGGCTACGTGCTGACGCACGGGTCAATGCCAGCGTACGGGCGAGGAGTAGGCAACGACGTAAGGTAAGGTGTACGGCTGGTGGTTGGTTTCCGTTCCAGGCTAGGGTTAGGGTTAGGGAATGGCACGGTTTAGGGCACAGGTGAGGGTACGGAAACGTGGGAGGGTCAGGCTACGTGCTGACGCACGGTTCAGTGCCAGCGTATGGGCCAGGAATAGGGTACGGCGTAAGGTAAGGTTTTGGGCTGGTGGTGGGTTTCTAATCTGGGCTAGGGTTAGGGTTAGGGAACGGCAAGTCTTAGGGCAAAGGAGAGGGTACGGAAACGTGGGAGGGTCAGGCTACGTGCTGACGCACGGTTCAGTGCCAGCGTACGGGCCAGGAATAAGGTACGGCGTAAGGTAAGGTGTACGGCTGGTGGTGGGTTTCCGTTCCGGGCTAGGGTTAGGGTTAGGGAACGGCAAGGCTTAGGGCACATGTGAGGGTACAGAAACGTGGGAGGGTCAGGCTACGTGCTGACGCACGGGTCAGTGCCAGCGTGCGGGTCAGTAGCAGCGTACGGCGTAAGGTATGGTGTAGGGCTGGTGGTGGGTTACTATTCCGGGCTAGGGTTAGGGTTAGGGAATGGCAAGGCTTAGGGCACAGGTGAGGGTACGGAAACCTGGGAGGGTCAGGCTATGTGCTGACGCACGGGTTAGTGCCAGCGTACGGGCCAGGAGTAGGCAACGGCGTAAGGTAAGGTGTAGGGCTGGTGGTTGGTTTCCGTTCCAGGCTAGGGTTAGGGTTAGGGATCGGCAAGGCTTAGGGCACAGGTGAGGGTACGGAAACGTGGGAGGGTCGGGCTACGTGCTGACGCACGGGTCAGTGCCAGCGTACGGCTCAGGAGTAGGCAATGGCGTAGGATAAAGTGTAGGGCTGGTGGTGGATTTGCGTTCTGGGCTAGGGTTAGGGTTAGGGAAAGGCAAGGCTTAGGGCACAGGTGAGGTTACGGAAACGTGGGAGGGTCAGGCTACATGCTGACGCACGGTTCAGTGCCAGCGTACGGGCCAGGAATAGGTTACGGCGTAAGGTAAGGTGTAGGGCTGGTGGTGGTTTTCCATTCCGGGCTAGGGTTATGGTTAGGGAACGGCAAGGCTTAGGGCACAGGTGAGGGTACTGAAACGTGGGAGGGTCAGGCTACGTGCTGACGCATGGGTCAGTGCCAGCGTACGGGCCAGGAGTAGGGTACGGCGTAAGGTAAAGTGTAGCTCTTGTGGTTGATTTCCTTTCAAGGCTAGGTTTAGGGTTAGGGAACGGCAAGGCTTAGGGCACAGGTGAGGGTACGGAAACGTGAGAGGGACGGCCTACGTGCTGACGCACGGGTCAGTGCCAGCGTACGGAACAGGAGTAGGCAAGGGCATAGGATAGAGTGTAGGGCTGGTGGTGGATTTGCGTTCAGGGCTAGGGTTAGGGTTAGGGAACGGCAAGGCTTAGGGCACAGGTGAGGGTATGGAAACTTGGGAGGGTCAGGCTACATGCTGACGCAATGTTCAGTGCCAGCGTACGGGCCAGGAATAGGGTACGGCTTAAGGTAAGGTGTACGGCTGGTGGTGGGTTTCCGTTCCGGGCTAGGGTTAGGGTTAGGGAACGGCAAGACTTAGGGCACAGGTGAGGTTACAGAAACGTGGGACGGTCAGGCTACGTGCTGACACATGTGTCAATGCCAGCATACGGGCGAGGAGTAGGCAACGGCGTAAGGTAAGGTGTACGGCTTGTGGTTGGTTTCCGTTCCAGGCTAAGGTTAGGGTTAGGGAACGGCAAGGCTTAGGGCACAGGTGATGGTACGGAAACGTGGGAGGGTCAGGCTACGTGCTGACGCACGGTTCAGTGCCAGCGTACGGGCCAGGAATAGGGAACGGCGTAAGGTAAGGTGTAGGGCTGGTGGTGGGTTTCCGTTCCGGGCTAGGGTTAGGGTTAGGGAACGGCAAGGCTTAGGGCACAGGTCAGGGTACGGAAACGCGGGAGGGTAAGGCTACGTGCTGATGCACGGGTCAGTACCAGAGTACAGGCCAGTAGTAGGCAACGGCGTAGGGTAAGGTTTTGGGCTGGTGGTGGGATTCCATTCCGGGCAAGGGTTAGGGTTAGGGAACCGCAGGGCTTAGGGCACAGGTGAGGGTACGGAGACGAGGGAGGGTCTGGCTACGTGCTGACGCACGGTTCAATGCCAGCAGACGGGCCAGGAGTAGGCAACGGCGTAAGGTAAGGTGTAGGGCTGGTGGTTGGTTTCTGTTCCAGGCTAGGGTTAGGGTTAGGGAACGGCAAGGCTTAGGGCACAGGTGAGGGTACGGAAACGTTGGAGGGTCGGGCTACGTGCTGATGCACGGGTCAGTGCCAGCGTACGGGTCAGCAGTAGGGTACGGCGTAATGTAAGGTGTAGGGCTGGTGGTGGGTTTCTATTCCGGGCTAGGGTTAGGGTTAGGGAACGGCAAGGCTTAGGGCACAGGTGAGGGTACGGAAACTTGGGAGGGTCAGGCTACATGCTGACGCACTGTTCAGTGCCAGCGTACGGGCCAGGAATAGGGTACGGCGTAAGGTAAGGTGTAGGGCTGGTGGTAGGTTTCTAATCCGGGCTAGGGTTAGGGTTAGGGAACGGCAAGTCTTAGGGCAAAGGAGAGGGTACGGAAACGTGGGAGGGTCAGGCTACGTGCTGACGCATGGTTCAGTGCCAGCGTACGGGTCAGGAGTAGGATACGGCGTAAGGTAAGGTGTAGGGCTGGTGGTGGGATTCTATTCCGGGCTAGGGTTAGGGTTAGGGAAAGGCAAGGCTTAGGGCACAGGTGAGGTTACGGAAACGTGGGAGGGTCAGGCTACATGCAGACGAACGGTTCAGTGCCTGCGTACGGGCCAGGAATAGGTTACGGCGTAAGGTAAGGTGTAGGGCTGGTGGTGGGTTTCCGTTCCGGGCTAGGGTTATGGTTAGGGAACGGCAAGGCTTAGGGCACAGGTGAGCGAACTGAAACGTGGGAGGGTCAGGCTACGTGCTGACGCATGGGTCAGTGCCAGCATACCGGCCAGGAGTAGGGTACGGCGTAAGGTAAAGTGTAGGGCTTGTGGTTGATTTCCTTTCCAGGCTAGGTTTAGGGTTAGGGAACGGCAAGGCTTAGGGCACAGGTGAGGGTACGGAAACGTGGGAGGGACCGGCTATGTGCTGACGCACGGGTCAGTGCCAGCGTACGGGCCAGGAGTAGGCAACGGCGTAAGGTAAGGTGTAGGGCTGGTGGTTGGTTTCCGTTCCAGGCTAGGGTTAGGGTTAGGGAACGGCAAGGCTTAGGGCACAAGTGAGGGTACGGAAACGTGGTAGGGTCGGGCTACGTGCTGACGCAAGGGTCAGTGCCAGCGTACGGGCCAGGAGTAGGCAACGGCGTAGGATAAAGTGTAGGGCTGGTGGTGGATTTGCGTTCTGGGCTAGGGTTAGGGTTAGGGAACGGCAAGTCTTAGGGCACAGGTCAGGGTACAGAAACGCGGGAATGTAAGGCTACGTGCTGATGCACGGTTCAGTGCCAGAGTACAGGCCAGGAGTAGGCAACGGCGTAGGGTAAGGTGTAGGGCTGGTGGTGGGTTTCCGTTCCGGGCTAGGGTTAGGGTTAGGGAACGGCAAGGCTTAGGGCACAGGTGAGGGTACGTAAACGTGGGAGTGTCAGGCTACGTGCTGACGCACGGGTCAATGCCAGCGTACGGGCGAGGAGTAGGCAACGGCGTAAGGTAAGGTTTAGGGCTGGTGGGGGTTTACGTTCCGGACTAGGGTTAGGGTTAGGGAACGGCAAGGCTTAGGGCACAGGTCAGGGTACGGAAACGCGTGAGGGTAAGGCTACGTGCTGATGCACGGTTCAGTGCCAGAGTACAGGCCAGGAGTAGGCAACGGCGTAGGGTAAGGTGTACGGCTGGTGGTTGGTTTCCGTTCCAGGCTAGGGTTAGGGTTAGGGAATGGCACGGTTTAGGGCACAGGTGAGGGTACGGAAACGTGGGAGGGTCAGGCTACGTGCTGACGCACGGTTCAGTGCCAGCGTATGGGCCAGGAATAGGGTACAGCGTAAGGTAAGGTGTAGGGCTGGTGGTGGGTTTCTAATCCGGGCTAGGGTTAGGGTTAGGGAACGGCAAGTCTTAGGGCAAAGGAGAGGGTACGGAAACGTGGGAGGGTCAGGCTACGTGCTGACGCACGGTTCAGTGCCAGCGTACGGGCCAGGAATAGGGTACGGCGTAAGGTAATGTGTACGGCTGGTGGTGGGTTTCCGTTCCGGGCTAGGGTTAGGGTTAGGGAACGGCAAGGCTTAGGGCACATGTGAGGGTACAGAAACGTGGGAGGGTCAGGCTACGTGCTGACGCACGGGTCAGTGCCAGCGTGCGGGTCAGTAGCAGCGTACGGCGTAAGGTATGGTGTAGGGCTGGTGGTGGGTTACTATTCCGGGCTAGGGTTAGGGTTAGGGAATGGCAAGGCTTAGGGCACAGGTGAGGGTACGGAAACCTGGGAGGGTCAGGCTATGTGCTGACGCACGGGTCAGTGCCAGCGTACGGGCCAGGAGTAGGCAACGGCGTAAGGTAAGGTGTAGGGCTGGTGGTTGGTTTCCGTTCCAGGCTAGGGTTAGGGTTAGGGAACGGCAAGGCTTAGGGCACAGGTGAGGGTACGGAAACGTGGGAGGGTCGGGCTACGTGCTGACGCACGGGTCAGTGCCAGCGTACGGGCCAGGAGTAGGCAACGGCGTAGGATAAAGTGTAGGGCTGGTGGTGGATTTGCGTTCTGGGCTAGGGTTAGGGTTAGGGAAAGGCAAGGCTTAGGGCACAGGTGAGGTTACGGAAACGTGGGAGGGTCAGGCTACATGCTGACGCACGGTTCAGTGCCAGCGTACGGGCCAGGAATAGGTTACGGCGTAAGGTAAGGTGTAGGGCTGGTGGTGGTTTTCCGTTCTGGGCTAGGGTTATGGTTAGGGAACGGCAAGGCTTAGGGCACAGGTGAGGGTACTGAAACGTGGGAGGGTCAGGCTACGTGCTGACGCATGGGTCAGTGCCAGCGTACGGGCCAGTAGTAGGGTACGGCGTAAGGTAAAGTGTAGCGCTTGTGGTTGATTTCCTTTCCAGGCTAGGTTTAGGGTTAGGGAACGGCAAGGCTTAGGGCACAGGTGAGGGTACGGAAACGTGAGAGGGACGGGCTACGTGCTGACGCACGGGTCAGTGCCAGCGTACGGAACAGGAGTAGGCAACGGCATACGATACAGTGTAGGGCTGGTGGTGGATTTGCGTTCAGGGCTAGGGTTAGGGTTAGGGAACGGCAAGGCTTAGGGCACAGGTGAGGGTATGGAAACTTGGGAGGGTCAGGCTACATGCTGACGCAATGTTCAGTGCCAGCGTACGGGCCAGGAATAGGGTACGGCGTAAGGTAAGGTGTACGGCTGGTGGTGGGTTTCCGTTCCGGGCTAGGGTTAGGGTTAGGGAACGGCAAGGCTTAGGGCACAGGTGAGGTTACAGAAACGTGGGACGGTCAGGCTACGTGCTGACACATGTGTCAATGCCAGCATACGGGCGAGGAGTAGGCATCGGCGTAAGGTAAGGTGTACGGCTGGTGGTTGGTTTCCGTTCCAGGCTAAGGTTAGGGTTAGGGAACGGCAAGGCTTAGGGCACAGGTGATGGTACGGAAACGTGGGAGGGTCAGGCTACGTGCTGACGCACGGTTCAGTGCCAGCGTACGGGCCAGGAATAGGGAACGGCGTAAGGTAAGTTGTAGGGCTGGTGGTGGGTTTCCGTTCCGGGCTAGGGTTAGGGTTAGGGAACGGCAAGGCTTAGGGCACACGTCAGGGTACGGAAACGCGGGAGGGTAAGGCTACGTGCTGATGCACGGGTCAGTACCAGAGTACAGGCCAGTAGTAGGCAACGGCGTAGGGTAAGGTTTTGGGCTGGTGGTGGGATTCCATTCCGGGCTAGGGTTAGGGTTAGGGAACCGCAGGGCTTAGGGCACAGGTGAGGGTACGGAGACGAGGGAGGGTCTGGCTACGTGCTGACGCACGGGTCAATGCCAGCATATGGGCCAGGAGTAGGCAACGGCGTAAGGTAAGGTGTAGGGCTGGTGGTTGGTTTCTGTTCCAGGCTAGGGTTAGGGTTAGGGAACGGCAAGGCTTAGGGCACAGTTGAGGGTACGGAAACGTTGGAGGGTCGGGCTACGTGCTGATGCACGGGTCAGTGCCAGCGTACGGGTCAGAAGTAGGGTACGGCGTAATGTAAGGTGTAGGGCTGGTGGTGGGTTTCTATTCCGGGCTAGGGTTAGGGTTAGGGAACTGCAAGGCTTAGGGCACAGGTGAGGGTACGGAAACTTGGGAGGGTCAGGCTACATGCTGACGCACTGTTCAGTGCCAGCGTACGGGCCAGGTATAGGGTACGGCGTAAGGTAAGGTGTAGGGCTGGTGGTAGGTTTCTAATCCGGGCTAGGGTTAGGGTTAGGGAACGGCAAGTCTTAGGGCAAAGGAGAGGGTACGGAAACGTGAGAGGGTCAGGCTACGTGCTGACGCATGGTTCAGTGCCAGCGTACGGGCAAGGAATAGGGTACGGCGTAAGGTAAGGTGTACGGCTAGTGGTGGGTTTCCGCTCCGGGCTAGGGTTAGGGTTAGGGAACGGCAAGGCTTAGGGCACAGGTGAGGTTACAGATACGTGGGACTGTCAGGCTACGTGCTGACGCACGTGTCAGTGCCAGCGTATGGGCCAGTTGCAGCGTACGGCGTAAGGTATGGTGTAGGGCTGGTGGTGGGTTACTATTCCGGGCTACGGTTAGGGTTAGGGAATGGCAAGTCTTAGGGCACAGGTGAGGGTACGGAAACGTGGGAGCGTCAGGCTACGTGCTGACGCACGTGTCAGTGCCAGCGTACGGGCCAGTAGTAGGCAACAGCGTAAGGTAAAGTGTAGGGCTGGTGGTTGGTTTCCGTTCCAGGCTAGGGTTAGGGTTAGGGAACGGCAAGGCTTAGGGCACAGGTGAGGGTACGGAAACGTGGGAGGGTCGGGCTACGTGCTGACGCACTGGTCAGTGCCAGCGTACGGACCAGGAGTAGGCAACGGCGTAGGATAAAGTGTAGGGCTGGTGGTGGATTTGCGTTCTGGGCTAGGGTTAGGGTTAGGGAACCGCAAGGCTTAGGGCACAGGTCAGGGTACAGAAACGCGGGAGGGTAAGGCTATGTGCTGATGCACGGTTCAGTGCCAGAGTACAGGCCAGGAGTAGGCAACGGCGTAGGGTAAGGTGTAGGGCTGGTGGTGGGTTTCCGTTCCGGGCTAGGGTTAGGGTTAGGGAACGGCAAGGCTTAGGGCACAGGTGAGGGTACGTAAACGTGGGAGTGTCAGGCTACGTGCTGACGCACGGGTCAATGCCAGCGTACGGGCGAGGAGTAGGCAACGGCGTAAGGTTATGTTTAGGGCTGGTGGTGGGTTTCCGTTCCGGACTAGGGTTAGGGTTAGGGAAAGGCAAGGCTTAGGGCACAGGTCAGGGTACGGAAACGCGTGAGGGTAAGGCTACGTGCTGATGCACGGTTCAGTGCCAGAGTACAGGCCAGGATAGGCAACGGCGTAGGGTAAGGTGTAGGGCTGGTGGTGGGTTTCCGTTCAGGGCTAGGGTTAGGGTTAGGGAACGGCAAGGCTTAGGGCACAGGTGAGGGTACGGAAACGTGGGAGGGTCAGGCTACATGCTGACGCACGGTTCAGTGCCAGCGTACGGGCCAGGAATAGGGTACGGCGTAAGGTAAGGTGTAGGGCTGGTGGTGGGTTTCTAATCCGGGCTAGGGTTAGGGTTAGGGAACGGCAAGTCTTAGGGCAAAGGAGAGGGTACGGAAACGTGGGAGGGTCAGGCTACGTGCTGACGCAAAGTTCAGTGCCAGCGTACGGGCCAGGAATATGGTACGGCGTAAGGTAAGGTGTACGGCTGGTGGTGGGTTTCCGTTCCGGGCTAGGGTTAGGGTTAGGGAACGGCAAGGCTTAGGGCACAGGTGAAGTTACAGAAACGTGGGATGGTCAGGGTACGTGCTGACGCACGTGTCAGTGCCAGCGTACGGGCCAGGGGTAGGTAACGGCGTAAGGTAAGATGTAGGGCTGGTGGTTGGTTTCCGTTCCAGGCTAGGGTTAGGGTAAGGGAACGGCAAGGCTTAGGGCACAGGTGAGGGTACCGAAACGTGGGAGGGTCAGGCTACATGCTGACGCACGGTTCAGAGCCAGCGTATGGGCCAGGAATAAGTTACGGCGTAAGGTAAGGTGTAGGGCTGGTGGTGGGTTTCCGTTCGGGGCTAGGGTTAGGGTTAGGGAACGGCAAGGCTTAGGGCACAGGTGAGGGTACGGAAACGTGGGAGGGTCAGGCTACGTGCTGACGCACGGGTCAGTGCCAGCGTGCGGGTCAGTAGCAGCGTACGGCGTAAGGTATGGTGTAGGGCTGGTGGTGGGTTACTATTCCGGGCTAGGGTTAGTGTTAGGGAATGGCAAGGCTTAGGGCACAGGTGAGGGTACGGAAACGTGGGAGGGTCAGGCTATGTGCTGACGCACGGGTCAGTGCCAGCGTACGGGCCAGGAGTAGGCAACAGCGTAAGGTAAGGTGTAGGGCTGGTGGTTGGTTTCAGTTCCAGGCTAGGGTTAGGGTTAGGGAACGGCAAGGCTTAGGGCACAGGTGAGGGTACGGAAACGTGGGAGGGTCGGGCTACGTGCTGACGCACGGGTCAGTGCCAGCGTACGGCTCAGGAGTGGGCAATGGCGTAGGATAAAGTGTAGGGCTGGTGGTGGATTTGCGTTCTGGGCTAGGGTTAGGGTTAGGGAAAGGCAAGGCTTAGGGCACAGGTGAGGTTACGGAAATGTGGGAGGGTCAGGCTACATGCTGACGCACGGTTCAGTGCCAGCGTACGGGCCAGGAATAGGTTACGGCGTAAGGTAAGGTGTAGGGCTGGTGGTGGTTTTCCGTTCCGGGCTAGGGTTATGGTTAGGGAACGGCAAGGCTTAGGGCACAGGTGAGGGTACTGAAACGTGGGAGGGTCAGGCTACGTGCTAATGCATGGGTCAGTGCCAGCGTACGGGCCAGGAGTAGGGTACGGCGTAAGGTAAAGTGTAGCGCTTGTGGTTGATTTCCTTTCAAGGCTAGGTTTAGGGTTAGGGAACGGCAAGGCTTAGGGCACAGGTGAGGGTACGGAAACGTGAGAGGGACGGGCTACGTGCTGACGCACGGGTCAGTGCCAGCGTACGGAACAGGAGTAGGCAAGGCCATAGGATAGAGTGTAGGGCTGGTGGTGGATTTGCGTTCAGGGCTAGGGTTAGGGTTAGGGAACGGCAAGGCTTAGGGCACAGGTGAGGGTATGGAAACTTGGGAGGGTCAGGCTACATGCTGACGCAATGTTCAGTGCCAGCGTACGGGCCAGGAATAGGGTACGGCGTAAGGTAAGGTGTACGGCTGGTGGTGGGTTTCCGTTCCGGGCTAGGGTTAGGGTTAGGGAACGGCAAGGCTTAGGGCACAGGTGAGGTTACAGAAACGTGGGACGGTCAGGCTACATGCTGACACATGTGTCAATGCCAGCATACGGGCGAGGAGTAGGCAACGGCGTAAGGTAAGGTGTACGGCTGGTGGTTGGTTTCCGTTCCAGGCTAAGGTTAGGGTTAGGGAACGGCAAGGCTTAGGGCACAGGTGATGGTACGGAAACGTGGGAGGGTCAGGCTACGTGCTGACGCACGGTTCAGTGCCAGCGTACGGGCCAGGAATAGGGAACGGCGTAAGGTAAGGTGTAGGGCTGGTGGTGGGTTTCCGTTCCGGGCTAGGGTTAGGGTTAGGGAACGGCAAAGCTTAGGGCACAGGTCAGGGTACGGAAACGCGGGAGGGTAAGGCTACGTGCTGATGCACGGGTCAGTACCAGAGTACAGGCCAGTAGTAGGCAACGGCGTAGGGTAAGGTTTTGGGCTGGTGGTGGGATTCCATTCCGGGCTAGGGTTAGGGTTAGGGAACCGCAGGGCTTAGGGCACAGGTGAGGGTACGGAGACGAGGGAGGGTCTGGCTACGTGCTGACGCACGGGTCAATGCCAGCATACGGGCCAGGAGTAGGCAACGGCGTAAGGTAAGGTGTAGGGCTGGTGGTTGGTTTCTGTTCCAGGCTAGGGTTAGGGTTAGGGAACGGCAAGGCTTAGGGCACAGGTGAGGGTACGGAAACGTTGGAGGGTCGGGCTACGTGCTGATGCACGGGTCAGTGCCAGCGTACGGGTCAGCAGTAGGGTACGGCGTAATGTAAGGTGTAGGGCTGGTGGTGGGTTTCTATTCCGGGCTAGGGTTAGGGTTAGGGAACGGCAAGGCTTAGGGCACAGGTGAGGGTACGGAAACTTGGGAGGGTCAGGCTACATGCTGACGCACTGTTCAGTGCCAGCGTACGGGCCAGGAATAGGGTACGGCGTAAGGTAAGGTGTACGGCTGGTGGTAGGTTTCTAATCCGGGCTTGGGTTAGGGTAAGGGAACGGCAAGTCTTAGGGCAAAGGAGAGGGTACGGAAACGTGGGAGGGCCAGGCTACGTGCTGACGCATGGTTCAGTGCCAGCGTACGGGTCAGGAGTAGGATACGGCGTAAGGTAAGGTGTAGGGCTGGTGGTGGGATTCTATTCCGGGCTAGGGTTAGGGTTAGGGAAAGGCAAGGCTTAGGGCACAGGTGAGGTTACGGAAACGTGGGAGGGTCAGGCTACATGCAGACGAACGGTTCAGTGCCTGCGTACGGGCCAGGAATAGGTTACGGCGTAAGGTAAGGTGTAGGGCTGGTGGTGGGTTTCCGTTCCGGGCTAGGGTTATGGTTAGGGAACGGCAAGGCTTAGGGCACAGGTGAGGGAACTGAAACGTGGGAGGGTCAGGCTACGTGCTGACGCATGGGTCAGTGCCAGCATACCGGCCAGGAGTAGGGTACGGCGTAAGGTAAAGTGTAGGGCTTGTGGTTGATTTCCTTTCCAGGCTAGGTTTAGGGTTAGGGAACGGCAAGGCTTAGGGCACAGGTGAGGGTACGGAAACGTGGGAGGGACCGGCTACGTGCTGACGCACGGGTCAGTGCCAGCGTACGGGCCAGGAGTAGGCAACGGCGTAAGGTAAGGTGTAGGGCTGGTGGTTGGTTTCCGTTCCAGGCTAGGGTTAGGGTTAGGGAACGGCAAGGCTTAGGGCACAAGTGAGGGTACGGAAACGTGGTAGGGTCGGGCTACGTGCTGACGCAAGGGTCAGTGCCAGCGTACGGGCCAGGAGTAGGCAACGGCGTAGGATAAAGTGTAGGGCTGGTGGTGGATTTGCGTTCTGGGCTAGGGTTATGGTTAGGGAACGGCAAGTCTTAGGGCACAGGTCAGGGTACAGAAACGCGGGAATGTAAGGCTACGTGCTGATGCACGGTTCAGTGCCAGAGTACAGGCCAGGAGTAGGCAACGGCGTAGGGTAAGGTGTAGGGCTGGTGGTGGGTTTCCGTTCCGGGCTAGGGTTAGGGTTAGGGAACGGCAAGGCTTAGGGCACAGGTGAGGGTACGTAAACGTGGGAGTGTCAGGCTACGTGCTGACGCACGGGTCAATGCCAGCGTACGGGCGAGGAGTAGGCAACGGCGTAAGGTAAGGTTTAGGGCTGGTGGGGGTTTACGTTCCGGACTAGGGTTAGGGTTAGGGAACGGCAAGGCTTAGGGCACAGGTCAGGGTACGGAAACGCGTGAGGGTAAGGCTACGTGCTGATGCACGGTTCAGTGCCAGAGTACAGGCCAGGAGTAGGCAACGGCGTAGGGTAAGGTGTAGGTCTGGTGGTGGGTTTCCGTTCCGGGCTAGGGTTAGGGTTAGGGAACGGCAAGGCTTAGGGCACAGGTGAGGTACGTAAACGTGGGAGGGTCAGGCTACGTGCTGATGCACGGGTCAATGCCAGCGTACGGGCGAAGAGTAAGCAACGACGTAAGGTAAGGTGTACGGCTGGTGGTTGGTTTCCGTTCCAGGCTAGGGTTAGGGTTAGGGAATGGCACGGTTTAGGGCACAGGTGAGGGTACGGAAACGTGGGAGGGTCAGGCTACGTGCTGACGCACGGTTCAGTGCCAGCGTATGGGCCAGGAATAGGGTACAGCGTAAGGTAAGGTGTAGGGCTGGTGGTGGGTTTCTAATCCGGGCTAGGGTTAGGGTTAGGGAACGGCAAGTCTTAGGGCAAAGGAGAGGGTACGGAAACGTGGGAGGGTCAGGCTACGTGCTGACGCACGGTTCAGTGCCAGCGTACGGGCCAGGAATAGGGTACGGCGTAAGGTAATGTGTACGGCTGGTGGTGGGTTTCCGTTCCGGGCTAGGGTTAGGGTTAGGGAACGGCAAGGCTTAGGGCACATGTGAGGGTACAGAAACGTGGGAGGGTCAGGCTACGTGCTGACGCACGGGTCAGTGCCAGCGTGCGGGTCAGTAGCAGCGTACGGCGTAAGGTATGGTGTAGGGCTGGTGGTGGGTTACTATTCCGGGCTAGGGTTAGGGTTAGGGAATGGCAAGGCTTAGGGCACAGGTGAGGGTACGGAAACCTGGGAGGGTCAGGCTATGTGCTGACGCACGGGTCAGTGCCAGCGTACGGGCCAGGAGTAGGCAACGGCGTAAGGTAAGGTGTAGGGCTGGTGGTTGGTTTCCGTTCCAGGCTAGGGTTAGGGTTAGGGAACGGCAAGGCTTAGGGCACAGGTGAGGGTACGGAAACGTGGGAGGGTCGGGCTACGTGCTGACGCACGGGTCAGTGCCAGCGTACGGGCCAGGAATAGGTTACGGCGTAAGGTAAGGTGTAGGGCTGGTGGTGGTTTTCCGTTCTGGGCTAGGGTTATGGTTAGGGAACGGCAAGGCTTAGGGCACAGGTGAGGGTACTGAAACGTGGGAGGGTCAGGCTACGTGCTGACGCATGGGTCAGTGCCAGCGTACGGACCAGGAGTAGGGTACGGCGTAAGGTAAAGTGTAGCGCTTGTGGTTGATTTCCTTTCCAGGCTAGGTTTAGGGTTAGGGAACGGCAAGGCTTAGGGCACAGGTGAGGGTACGGAAACGTGAGAGGGACGGGCTACGTGCTGACGCACGGGTCAGTGCCAGCGTACGGAACAGGAGTAGGCAACGGCATAGGATACAGTGTAGGGCTGGTGGTGGATTTGCGTTCAGGGCTAGGGTTAGGGTTAGGGAACGGCAAGGCTTAGGGCACAGGTGAGGGTATGGAAACTTGGGAGGGTCAGGCTACATGCTGACGCAATGTTCAGTGCCAGCGTACGGGCCAGGAATAGGGTACGGCGTAAGGTAAGGTGTACGGCTGGTGGTGGGTTTCCGTTCCGGGCTAGGGTTAGGGTTAGGGAACGGCAAGGCTTAGGGCACAGGTGAGGTTACAGAAACGTGGGACGGTCAGGCTACGTGCAGACACATGTGTCAATGCCAGCATACGGGCGAGGAGTAGGCATCGGCGTAAGGTAAGGTGTACGGCTGGTGGTTGGTTTCCGTTCCAGGCTAAGGTTAGGGTTAGGGAACGGCAAGGCTTAGGGCACAGGTGATGGTACGGAAACGTGGGAGGGTCAGGCTACGTGCTGACGCACGGTTCAGTGCCAGCGTACGGGCCAGGAATAGGGAACGGCGTAAGGTAAGTTGTAGGGCTGGTGGTGGGTTTCCGTTCCGGGCTAGGGTTAGGGTTAGGGAACGGCAAGGCTTAGGGCACACGTCAGGGTACGGAAACGCGGGAGGGTAAGGCTACGTGCTGATGCACGGGTCAGTACCAGAGTACAGGCCAGTAGTAGGCAACGGCGTAGGGTAAGGTTTTGGGCTGGTGGTGGGATTCCATTCCGGGCTAGGGTTAGGGTTAGGGAACCGCAGGGCTTAGGGCACAGGTGAGGGTACGGAGACGAGGGAGGGTCTGGCTACGTGCTGACGCACGGGTCAATGCCAGCATATGGGCCAGGATTAGGCAACGGCGTAAGGTAAGGTGTAGGGCTGGTGGTTGGTTTCTGTTCCAGGCTAGGGTTAGGGTTAGGGAACGGCAAGGCTTAGGGCACAGTTGAGGGTACGGAAACGTTGGAGGGTCGGGCTACGTGCTGATGCACGGGTCAGTGCCAGCGTACGGGTCAGAAGTAGGGTACGGCGTAATGTAAGGTGTAGGGCTGGTGGTGGGTTTCTATTCCGGGCTAGGGTTAGGGTTAGGGAACTGCAAGGCTTAGGGCACAGGTGAGGGTACGGAAACTTGGGAGGGTCAGGCTACATGCTGACGCACTGTTCAGTGCCAGCGTACGGGCCAGGAATAGGGTACGGCGTAAGGTAAGGTGTAGGGCTCGTGGTAGGTTTCTAATCCGGGCTAGGGTTAGGGTTAGGGAACGGCAAGTCTTAGGGCAAAGGAGAGGGTACGGAAACGTGGGCGGGTCAGGCTACGTGCTGACGCATGGTTCAGTGCCAGCGTACGGGCCAGGAATAGGGTACGGCGTAAGGTAAGGTGTACGGCTAGTGGTGGGTTTCCGTTCCGGGCTAGGGTTAGGGTTAGGGAACGGCAAGGCTTAGGGCACAGGTGAGGTTACAGATACGTGGGACTGTCAGGCTACGTGCTGACGCACGTGTCAGTGCCAGCGTACGGGCCAGTAGTAGGCAACAGCGTAAGGTAAGGTGTAGGGCTGGTGGTTGGTTTCCGTTCCAGGCTAGGGTTAGGGTTAGGGAACGGCAAGGCTTAGGGCACAGGTGAGGGTACGGAAACGTGGGAGGGTCGGGCTACGTGCTGACGCACGGGTCAGTGCCAGCGTACGGACCAGGAGTAGGCAACGGCGTAGGATAAAGTGTAGGGCTGGTGGTGTATTTGCGTTCTGGGCTAGGGTTAGGGTTAGGGAACCGCAAGGCTTAGGGCACAGGTCAGGGTACAGAAACGCGGGAGGGTAAGGCTATGTGCTGATGCACGGTTCAGTGCCAGAGTACAGGCCAGGAGTAGGCAACGGCGTAGGGTAAGGTGTAGGGCTGGTGGTGGGTTTCCGTTCCGGGCTAGGGTTAGGGTTAGGGAACGGCAAGGCTTAGGGCACAGGTGAGGGTACGTAAACGTGGGAGTGTCAGGCTACGTGCTGACGCACGGGTCAATGCCAGCGTACGGGCGAGGAGTAGGCAACGGCGTAAGGTTATGTTTAGGGCTGGTGGTGGGTTTCCGTTCCGGACTAGGGTTAGGGTTAGGGAAAGGCAAGGCTTAGGGCACAGGTCAGGGTACGGAAACGCGTGAGGGTAAGGCTACGTGCTGATGCACGGTTCAGTGCCAGAGTACAGGCCAGGATAGGCAATGGCGTAGGGTAAGGTGTAGGGCTGGTGGTGGGTTTCCGTTCAGGGCTAGGGTTAGGGTTAGGGAACGGCAAGGCTTAGGGCACAGGTGAGGGTACGGAAACGTGGGAGGGTCAGGCTACGTGCTGACGCACGGTTCAGTGCCAGCGTACGGGCCAGGAATAGGGTACGGCGTAAGGTAAGGTGTAGGGCTGGTGGTGGGTTTCTAATCCGGGCTAGGGTTAGGGTTAGGGAACGGCAAGTCTTAGGGCAAAGGAGAGGGTACGGAAACGTGGGAGGGTCAGGCTACGTGCTGACGCAAAGTTCAGTGCCAGCGTACGGGCCAGGAATATGGTACGGCGTAAGGTAAGGTGTACGGCTGGTGGTGGGTTTCCGTTCCGGGCTAGGGTTACGGTTAGGGAACGGCAAGGCTTAGGGCACAGGTGAAGTTACAGAAACGTGGGATGGTCAGGCTACGTGCTGACGCACGTGTCAGTGCCAGCGTACGGGCCAGGGGTAGGCAACGGCGTAAGGTAAGATGTAGGGCTGGTGGTTGGTTTCCGTTCCAGGCTAGGGTTAGGGTAAGGGAACGGCAAGGCTTAGGGCACAGGTGAGGGTACCGAAACGTGGGAGGGTCAGGCTACATGCTGACGCACGGTTCAGAGCCAGCGTATGGGCCAGGAATAAGTTACGGCGTAAGGTAAGGTGTAGGGCTGGTGGTGGGTTTCCGTTCGGGGCTAGGGTTAGGGTTAGGGAACGGCAAGGCTTAGGGCACAGGTGAGGGTACGGAAACGTGGGAGGGTCAGGCTACGTGCTGAGGCACGGGTCAGTGCCAGCGTGCGGGTCAGTAGCAGCGTACGGCGTAAGGTATGGTGTAGGGCTGGTGGTGGGTTACTATTCCGGGCTAGGGTTAGTGTTAGGGAATGGCAAGGCTTAGGGCACAGGTGAGGGTACGGAAACGTGGGAGGGTCAGGCTATGTGCTGACGCATGGGTCAGTGCCTGCGTATGGGCCAGGAGTAGGCAACAGCGTAAGGTAAGGTGTAGGGCTGGTGGTTGGTTTCAGTTCCAGGCTAGGGTTAGGGTTAGGGAACGGCAAGGCTTAGGGCACAGGTGAGGGTACGGAAACGTGGGAGGGTCGGGCTACGTGATGACGCACGGGTCAGTGCCTGCGTACGGGCCAGGAGTAGGCAACGGCGTAGGATAAAGTTTAGGGCTGGTGGTGGATTTGCGTTCTGGGCTAGGGTTAGGGTTAGGGAACGGCGAGGCTTAGGGCACAGGTCATGGAACGGAAACGCGGGAGGGTAAGGCTACGTGCTGATGCACGGTTCAGTGCCAGAGTACAGGCCAGGAGTAGGCAACGGCGTAGGGTAAGGTGTAGGGCTGGTGGTGGGTTTCCGTTCCGGGCTAGGGTTAGGGTTAGGGAACGGCAAGGCTTAGGGCACAGGTGAGGGTACGGAAACGTGAGAGGGATGGGCTACGTGCTGACGCACGGGTCAGTGGCAGCGTACGGAACAAGAGTAGGCAACGGCATAGGATACAGTGTAGGGCTGGTGGTGGATTTGCGTTCAGGGCTAGGGTTAGGTTTAGGGAACGGCAAGGCTTAGGGCACAGGTGTGGGTATGGAAACGTGGGAGGGTCAGGCTACGTGCTGACGCACGGGTCAGTGCCAGCGTACGGGTCAGGAGTAGGGTACGGCGTAATGTAAGGTGTAGGGCTGGTGGTGGGTTTCTATTCCGGGCTAGGGTTAGGGTTAGGGAACGGCAAGGCTTAGGGCACAGGTCAGGGTACGGAAACTTGGGAGGGTCAGGCTATATGCTGACGCAATGTTCAGTGCCAGTGTACGGGCCAGGAATAGGGTACGGCGTAAGGTAAGGTGTAGGGCTGGTGGTGGGTTTCTAATCCGGGCTAGGGTTAGGGTTAGGGAACGGCATGTCTTAGGGCAAAGGAGAGGGTACGGAAACGTGGGAGGGTCAGGCTACATGCTGACGCACTGTTCAGTGCCAGCGTACGGGCCAGGAATAGGGTACGGCGTAAGGTAAGGTGTAGGGCTGGTGGTGGGTTTCTAATCCGGGCTAGGGTTAGGGTTAGGGAACGGCAAGTCTTAGGGCAAAGGAGAGGGTACGGAAACGTGGGAGGGTCAGGCTACGTGCTGACGCAAAGTTCAGTGCCAGCGTACGGGCCAGGAATATGGTACGGCGTAAGGTAAGGTGTACGGCTGGTGGTGGGTTTCCGTTCCGGGCTAGGGTTGCGGTTAGGGAACGGCAAGGCTTAGGGCACAGGTGAAGTTACAGAAACGTGGGATGGTCAGGCTACGTGCTGACGCACGTGTCAGTGCCAGCGTACGGGCCAGGGGTAGGCAACGGCGTAAGGTAAGATGTAGGGCTGGTGGTTGGTTTCCGTTCCAGGCTAGGGTTAGGGTAAGGGAACGGCAAGGCTTAGGGCACAGGTGAGGGTACCGAAACGTGGGAGGGTCAGGCTACATGCTGACGCACGGTTCAGAGCCAGCGTATGGGCCAGGAATAAGTTACGGCGTAAGGTAAGGTGTAGGGCTGGTGGTGGGTTTCCGTTCGGGGCTAGGGTTAGGGTTAGGGAACGGCAAGGCTTAGGGCACAGGTGAGGGTACGGAAACGTGGGAGGGTCAGGCTACGTGCTGACGCACGGGTCAGTGCCAGCGTGCGGGTCAGTAGCAGCGTACGGCGTAAGGTATGGTGTAGGGCTGGTGGTGGGTTACTATTCCGGGCTAGGGTTAGTGTTAGGGAATGGCAAGGCTTAGGGCACAGGTGAGGGTACGGAAACGTGGGAGGGTCAGGCTATGTGCTGACGCATGGGTCAGTGCCTGCGTATGGGCCAGGAGTAGGCAACAGCGTAAGGTAAGGTGTAGGGCTGGTGGTTGGTTTCAGTTCCAGGCTAGGGTTAGGGTTAGGGAACGGCAAGGCTTAGGGCACAGGTGAGGGTACGGAAACGTGGGAGGGTCGGGCTACGTGATGACGCACGGGTCAGTGCCTGCGTACGGGCCAGGAGTAGGCAACGGCGTAGGATAAAGTTTAGGGCTGGTGGTGGATTTGCGTTCTGGGCTAGGGTTAGGGTTAGGAAACGGCGAGGCTTAGGGCACAGGTCATGGAACGGAAACGCGGGAGGGTAAGGCTACGTGCTGATGCACGGTTCAGTGCCAGAGTACAGGCCAGGAGTAGGCAACGGCGTAGGGTAAGGTGTAGGGCTGGTGGTGGGTTTCCGTTCCGGGCTAGGGTTAGGGTTAGGGAACGGCAAGGCTTAGGGCACAGGTGAGGGTACGGAAACGTGAGAGGGATGTGCTACGTGCTGACGCACGGGTCAGTGGCAGCGTACGGAACAGGAGTAGGCAACGGCATAGGATACAGTGTAGGGCTGGTGGTGGATTTGCGTTCAGGGCTAGGGTTAGGTTTAGGGAACGGCAAGGCTTAGGGCACAGGTGTGGGTATGGAAACGTGGGAGGGTCAGGCTACGTGCTGACGCACGGGTCAGTGCCAGCGTACGGGTCAGGAGTAGGGTACGGCGTAATGTAAGGTGTAGGGCTGGTGGTGGGTTTCTATTCCGGGCTAGGGTTAGGGTTAGGGAACGGCAAGGCTTAGGGCACAGGTGAGGGTACGGAAACTTGGGAGGGTCAGGCTATATGCTGACGCAATGTTCAGTGCCAGTGTACGGGCCAGGAATAGGGTACGGCGTAAGGTAAGGTGTAGGGCTGGTGGTGGGTTTCTAATCCGGGCTAGGGTTAGGGTTAGGGAACGGCATGTCTTAGGGCAAAGGAGAGGGTACGGAAACGTGGGAGGGTCAGGCTACATGCTGACGCACTGTTCAGTGCCAGCGTACGGGCCAGGAATAGGGTACGGTGTAAGGTAAGGTGTACGGCTGGTGGTGGGTTTCCGTTCCGGGCTAGGGTTAGGGTTAGGGAACGGCAAGGCTTAGGGCACAGTTGAGGTTACAGAAACGTGGCACGGTCAGGCTACGTGCTGACGCATGTGTCAATTCCAGCATACGGGCGAGGAGTAGGCAATGGCGTAAGGTAAGGTGTACGGCGGGTGGTTGGTTTCCTATCCAGGGTAAGGTTAGGGTTAGGGAACGGCAAGGCTTAGGGCACAGGTGATGGTACGGAAACGTGGGAGGGTCAGGCTACGTGCTGACGCACGGTTCAGTGCCAGCGTACGGGCCAGGAATAGGGAACGGCTTAAGGTAAGGTGTAGGGCTGGTGGTGGGTTTCCGTTCCGGGCTAGGGTTAGGGTTAGGGAACGGCAAGGCTTAGGGCACAGGTCAGGGTACGGAAACGCGGGAGGGTAAGGCTACAGGCTGATGCACGGGTCAGTACCAGAGTACAGGCCAGTAGTAGGCAACGGCGTAGGGTAAGGTTTTGCGCTGGTGGTGGGATTCCATTCCGGGCTAGGGTTAGGGTTAGGGAACCGCAGGGCTTAGCGCACAGGTGAGGGTACGGAGACGAGGGAGGGTCAGGCTACGTGCTGACGCACGGATCAATGCCAGCGTACGGACCAGGAGTAGGCAACGGCGTAGGATAAAGTGTAGGGCTGGTGGTGGATTTGCGTTCCGGGCTAGGGTTAGGGTTAGGGAACGGCAAGGCTTAGGGCTCAGGTGAGGGAACGGAAACGTGGGAGGGTCAGGCTACGTGCTGACGCACGGTTCAGTGCCAGCGTACGGGCCAGGAATAGGGAACGGCGTAAGTTAAGGTGTAGGGCTGGTGGTGGGTTTCCGTTCCGGGCTAGGGTTAGGGTTAGGGAACGGCAAGGCTTAGGGCACAGGTCAGGGTACGGAAACGCGGGAGGGTAAGGGTACGTGCTGATGCGCAGGTCAGTGCCAGAGTACACGCCAGTAGTAGGCAACGGCGTAGGGTAAGGTTTTGGGCTGGTGGTGGGTTTCCATTCCGGGCTAGTGTTAGGGTTAGGGAACCGCAAGGCTTAGGGCACAGGTGAGGGTACGGAGACGTGGGTGCGTCAGGCTACGTGCTGACGCATGGGTCAATGCCAGCGTACGGGCCAGGAGTAGGCAACGGCGTAAGGTATGGTGTAGGGCTGGTGGTTGGTTTCCGTTCCAGGCTAGGGTTAGGGTTAGGGAACGGCAAGGCTTAGGGCACAGGTGAGGGTACGGAAACGTGGGAGGGTCGGGCTACGTGCTGACGCACGGGTCAGTGCCAGCGTACGGGCCAGGAGTAGGCAACGGCGTAGGATAAAGTGTAGGGCTGGTGGTGGATTTGCGTTCTGGTCTAGGGTTAGGGTTAGGGAACGGCAAGGCTTAGGGCACAGGTCAGGGTACGGAAACGTGGTAGGCTAAGGCTACGTGCTGATGCACGGTTCAGTGCCAGAGTACAGGCCAGGAGTAGGCAACGGCGTAGGGTAAGGTGTAGGGCTGGTGGTGGCTTTCCGTTCCGGGCTAGGGTTAGGGTTAGGGAACGGAAAGGCTTAGGGCACAGGTGAGGGTACGTAAACGTGGGAGGGTCAGACTACGTGCTGACGCACGGGTCAATGCCAGCGTACGGGCGAGGAGTAGGCAACGGCGTAAGGTAAGGTTTAGGGCTGGTGGTGGGTTTCCGTTCCGGACTAGGGTTAGGGTTAGGGAACGTCAAGGCTTAGGGCACAGGTCAGGGTACGGAAACGCGGGAGGGTAAGGCTACGTGCTGATGCACGGTTCAGTGCCAGAGTACAGGCCAGGAGTAGGCAACGGCGTAGGGTAAGGTGTAGGGCTGGTGGTGGGTTTCCGTTCCGGGCTAGGGTTAGGGTTAGGTAACGCAAGGCTTAGGGCACAGGTGAGGGTACGTAAACGTGGGAGGGTCAGGCTACGTGCTGACGCACGGGTCAATGCCAGCGTACGGGCGAGGAGTAGGCAACGACGTAAGGTAAGGTGTACGGCTGGTGGTTGGTTTCCGTTCCAGGCTAGGGTTAGGGTTAGGGAATGGCAAGGCTTAGGGCACAGGTGAGGGTACGTAAACGTGGGAGGGTCAGGCTACGTGCTGACGCACGGTTCAGTGCCAGCGTACGGGCCAGGAATAGGGTACGGCGTAAGGTAAGGTGTAGGGCTGGTGGTGGGTTTCTAATCAGGGCTAGGGTTAGGGTTAGGGAACGGCAAGTCTTAGGGCAAAGGAGAGGATACGGAAACGTGGGAGGGTCAGGCTACGTGCTGACGCACGTTTCAGTGCCTGCGTACGGGCCAGGAATAGGGTACGGCGTAAGGTAAGGTGTACGGCTGGTGGTGGGTTTCCGTTCCGGTCTAGGGTTAGGGTTAGGGAATGGCAAGGCTTAGGGCACAGGTGAGGTTACAGAAACGTGGGACGGTCAGGCTACGTGCTGACGCACGTG
Organism: Mesoplodon bidens; assembly: GCF_964165515.1. Taxonomy (NCBI): domain Eukaryota; kingdom Metazoa; phylum Chordata; class Mammalia; order Artiodactyla; family Ziphiidae; genus Mesoplodon; species Mesoplodon bidens. The sequence continues at coordinate 755,726 of NW_027671711.1, read as the reverse complement.
TCAGTGCCAGCGTACGGGCCAGGGGTAGGCAATGGCGTAAGGTAAGATGTAGGGCTGGTGGTTGGTTTCCGTTCCAGGCTAGGGTTAGGGTAAGGGAACGGCAAGGCTTAGGGCACAGGTGAGAGTACCGAAACGTGGGAGGGTCAGGCTACATGCTGACGCATGTTTCAGTGCCAGCGTATGGGCCAGGAATAAGTTACGGCGTAAGGTATGGTGTAGGTCTGGTGGTGGGTTTCCGTTCGGGGCTAGGGTTAGGGTTAGGGAACGGCAAGGCTTAGGGCACAGGTGAGGGTACGGAAACGTGAGAGGGATGGGCTACGTGCTGACGCACGGGTCAGTGGCAGCGTACGGAACAAGAGTAGGCAACGGCATAGGATACAGTGTAGGGCTGGTGGTGGATTTGCGTTCAGGGCTAGGGTTAGGTTTAGGGAACGGCAAGGCTTAGGGCACAGGTGTGGGTATGGAAACGTGGGAGGGTCAGGCTACGTGCTGACGCACGGGTCAGTGCCAGCGTACGGGTCAGGAGTAGGGTACGGCGTAATGTAAGGTGTAGGGCTGGTGGTGGGTTTCTATTCCGGGCTAGGGTTAGGGTTAGGGAACGGCAAGGCTTAGGGCACAGGTGAGGGTACGGAAACTTGGGAGGGTCAGGCTATATGCTGACGCAATGTTCAGTGCCAGTGTACGGGCCAGGAATAGGGTACGGCGTAAGGTAAGGTGTAGGGCTGGTGGTGGGTTTCTAATCCGGGCTAGGGTTAGGGTTAGGGAACGGCATGTCTTAGGGCAAAGGAGAGGGTACGGAAACGTGGGAGGGTCAGGCTACATGCTGACGCACTGTTCAGTGCCAGCGTACGGGCCAGGAATAGGGTACGGTGTAAGGTAAGGTGTACGGCTGGTGGTGGGTTTCCGTTCCGGGCTAGGGTTAGGGTTAGGGAACGGCAAGGCTTAGGGCACAGTTGAGGTTACAGAAACGTGGCACGGTCAGGCTACGTGCTGACGCATGTGTCAATTCCAGCATACGGGCGAGGAGTAGGCAATGGCGTAAGGTAAGGTGTACGGCGGGTGGTTGGTTTCCTATCCAGGGTAAGGTTAGGGTTAGGGAACAGCAAGGCTTAGGGCACAGGTGATGGTACGGAAACGTGGGAGGGTCAGGCTACGTGCTGACGCACGGTTCAGTGCCAGCGTACGGGCCAGGAATAGGGAACGGCTTAAGGTAAGGTGTAGGGCTGGTGGTGGGTTTCCGTTCCGGGCTAGGGTTAGGGTTAGGGAACGGCAAGGCTTAGGGCACAGGTCAGGGTACGGAAACGCGGGAGGGTAAGGCTACAGGCTGATGCACGGGTCAGTACCAGAGTACAGGCCAGTAGTAGGCAACGGCGTAGGGTAAGGTTTTGCGCTGGTGGTGGGATTCCATTCCGGGCTAGGGTTAGGGTTAGGGAACCGCAGGGCTTAGCGCACAGGTGAGGGTACGGAGACGAGGGAGGGTCAGGCTACGTGCTGACGCACGGATCAATGCCAGCGTACGGACCAGGAGTAGGCAACGGCGTAGGATAAAGTGTAGGGCTGGTGGTGGATTTGCGTTCCGGGCTAGGGTTAGGGTTAGGGAACGGCAAGGCTTAGGGCTCAGGTGAGGGAACGGAAACGTGGGAGGGTCAGGCTACGTGCTGACGCACGGTTCAGTGCCAGCGTACGGGCCAGGAATAGGGAACGGCGTAAGTTAAGGTGTAGGGCTGGTGGTGGGTTTCCGTTCCGGGCTAGGGTTAGGGTTAGGGAACGGCAAGGCTTAGGGCACAGGTCAGGGTACGGAAACGCGGGAGGGTAAGGGTACGTGCTGATGCGCAGGTCAGTGCCAGAGTACACGCCAGTAGTAGGCAACGGCGTAGGGTAAGGTTTTGGGCTGGTGGTGGGTTTCCATTCCGGGCTAGTGTTAGGGTTAGGGAACCGCAAGGCTTAGGGCACAGGTGAGGGTACGGAGACGTGGGTGCGTCAGGCTACGTGCTGACGCATGGGTCAATGCCAGCGTACGGGCCAGGAGTAGGCAACGGCGTAAGGTATGGTGTAGGGCTGGTGGTTGGTTTCCGTTCCAGGCTAGGGTTAGGGTTAGGGAACGGCAAGGCTTAGGGCACAGGTGAGGGTACGGAAACGTGGGAGGGTCGGGCTACGTGCTGACGCACGGGTCAGTGCCAGCGTACGGGCCAGGAGTAGGCAACGGCGTAGGATAAAGTGTAGGGCTGGTGGTGGATTTGCGTTCTGGTCTAGGGTTAGGGTTAGGGAACGGCAAGGCTTAGGGCACAGGTCAGGGTACGGAAACGTGGTAGGCTAAGGCTACGTGCTGATGCACGGTTCAGTGCCAGAGTACAGGCCAGGAGTAGGCAACGGCGTAGGGTAAGGTGTAGGGCTGGTGGTGGCTTTCCGTTCCGGGCTAGGGTTAGGGTTAGGGAACGGAAAGGCTTAGGGCACAGGTGAGGGTACGTAAACGTGGGAGGGTCAGACTACGTGCTGACGCACGGGTCAATGCCAGCGTACGGGCGAGGAGTAGGCAACGGCGTAAGGTAAGGTTTAGGGCTGGTGGTGGGTTTCCGTTCCGGACTAGGGTTAGGGTTAGGGAACGTCAAGGCTTAGGGCACAGGTCAGGGTACGGAAACGCGGGAGGGTAAGGCTACGTGCTGATGCACGGTTCAGTGCCAGAGTACAGGCCAGGAGTAGGCAACGGCGTAGGGTAAGGTGTAGGGCTGGTGGTGGGTTTCCGTTCCGGGCTAGGGTTAGGGTTAGGTAACGCAAGGCTTAGGGCACAGGTGAGGGTACGTAAACGTGGGAGGGTCAGGCTACGTGCTGACGCACGGGTCAATGCCAGCGTACGGGCGAGGAGTAGGCAACGACGTAAGGTAAGGTGTACGGCTGGTGGTTGGTTTCCGTTCCAGGCTAGGGTTAGGGTTAGGGAATGGCAAGGCTTAGGGCACAGGTGAGGGTACGTAAACGTGGGAGGGTCAGGCTACGTGCTGACGCACGGTTCAGTGCCAGCGTACGGGCCAGGAATAGGGTACGGCGTAAGGTAAGGTGTAGGGCTGGTGGTGGGTTTCTAATCAGGGCTAGGGTTAGGGTTAGGGAACGGCAAGTCTTAGGGCAAAGGAGAGGATACGGAAACGTGGGAGGGTCAGGCTACGTGCTGACGCACGTTTCAGTGCCTGCGTACGGGCCAGGAATAGGGTACGGCGTAAGGTAAGGTGTACGGCTGGTGGTGGGTTTCCGTTCCGGTCTAGGGTTAGGGTTAGGGAATGGCAAGGCTTAGGGCACAGGTGAGGTTACAGAAACGTGGGACGGTCAGGCTACGTGCTGACGCACGTGTCAGTGCCAGCGTACGGGCCAGGGGTAGGCAATGGCGTAAGGTAAGATGTAGGGCTGGTGGTTGGTTTCCGTTCCAGGCTAGGGTTAGGGTAAGGGAACGGCAAGGCTTAGGGCACAGGTGAGAGTACCGAAACGTGGGAGGGTCAGGCTACATGCTGACGCATGTTTCAGTGCCAGCGTATGGGCCAGGAATAAGTTACGGCGTAAGGTATGGTGTAGGTCTGGTGGTGGGTTTCCGTTCGGGGCTAGGGTTAGGGTTAGGGAACGGCAAGGCTTAGGGCACAGGTGAGGGTACGGAAAGGTGGGAGGGTCAGGCTACGTGCTGACACACGGGTCAGTGCCAGCGTACGGGTCAGTAGCAGCGTACGGCGTAAGGTATGGTGTAGGGCTGGTGGTGGGTTACTATTCCGGGCTAGGGTTAGGGTTAGGGAATGGCAAGGCTTAGGGCACAGGTGAGGGTACGGAAAAGTGGGAGGGTCAGGCTACGTGCTGACGCACGGGTCAGTGCCAGCGTACGGGCCAGGAATAGGCAACGGCGTAAGGTAAGGTGTAGGGCTGGTGGTTGGTTTCCGTTCCTGGCTAGGGTTAGGGTTAGGGAACGGCAAGGCATAGGGCACAGGTGAGGGTACGGAAACGTGGGAGGGTCGGGCTACGTGCTGACGCACGGGTCAGTGCCAGCGTACGGGCCAGGAGTAGGCAACGGCGTAGGATAAAGTGTAAGGCTGGTGGTGGATTTGCGTTCTTGGCTAGGGTTAGGGTTAGGGAACGGCAAGGCTTAGGGCACATGTCAGGGAACGGAAACTCGGGAGGGTAAGGCTACGTGCTGATGCACGGTTCAGTGCAGAGTACAGGCCAGGAATAGGCAACGGCGTAGGGTAAGGTGTAGGGCTGGTGGTGGGTTTCCGTTCCAGGCTAGGGTTAGTGTTAGGGAACGGCAAGGCTTAGGGCACAGGTGATGGTACGGAAACGTTGGAGGCTCAGACTACGTGCTGACGCATGGTTCAGTGCCAGCGTACGGGTCAGGAGTAGGATACGGCGTAAGGTAAGGTGTAGGGCTGATGGTGGTTTTCTATTCCGGGCTAGGGTTAGGGTTAGGGAAAGGCAAGGCTTAGGGCACAGGTGAGGATACGGAAACGTGGGAGGGTCAGGGTACGTGCTGACGCATGGGTCAGTGCCAGCGTACGGGCCAGGAGTAGGGTACGGCGTAAGGTAAAGTGTAGCGCTTGTGGTTGATTTCCTTTCCAGGCTAGGTTTAGGGTTAGGGAACGGCAAGGCTTAGGGCACAGGTGAGGGTACGGAAACGTGAGAGGGACGGGCTACGTGCTGACGCACGGGTCAGTGCCAGCGTACGGAACAGGAGTAGGCAACGGCATAGGATACAGTGTAGGGCTGGTGGTGGATTTGCGTTCAGGGCTAGGGTTAGGGTTAGGGAACGGCAAGGCTTAGGGCACAGGTGAGGGTATGGAAACGTGGGAGGGTCAGGCTACGTGCTGACGCACGGGTCAGTGCCAGCGTACGGGTCAGAAGTAGGGTACGGCGTAATGTAAGGTGTAGGGCTGGTGGTGGGTTTCTATTCCGGGCTAGGGTTAGGGTTAGGGAACTGCAAGGCTTAGGGCACAGGTGAGGGTACGGAAACTTGGGAGGGTCAGGCTACATGCTGACGCACTGTTCAGTGCCAGCGTACGGGCCAGGAATAGGGTACGGCGTAAGGTAAGGTGTAGGGCTGGTGGTAGGTTTCTAATCCGGGCTAGGGTTAGGGTTAGGGAACGGCAAGTCTTAGGGCAAAGGAGAGGGTACGGAAACGTGGGAGGGTCAGGCTACGTGCTGACGCATGGTTCAGTGCCAGCGTATGGGCCAGGAATAGGGTACGGCGTAAGGTAAGGTGTACGGCTAGTGGTGGGTTTCCGTTCCGGGCTAGGTTTAGGGTTAGGGAACGGCAAGGCTTAGGGCACAGGTGAGGGTACGTAAACGTGGGAGTGTCAGGCTACGTGCTGACGCACGGGTCAATGCCAGCGTACGGGCGAGGAGTAGGCAACGGCGTAAGGTTATGTTTAGGGCTGGTGGTGGGTTTCCGTTCCGGACTAGGGTTAGGGTTAGGGAAAGGCAAGGCTTAGGGCACAGGTCAGGGTACGGAAACGCGTGAGGGTAAGGCTACGTGCTGATGCACGGTTCAGTGCCAGAGTACAGGCCAGGATAGGCAATGGCGTAGGGTAAGGTGTAGGGCTGGTGGTGGGTTTCCGTTCAGGGCTAGGGTTAGGGTTAGGGAACGGCAAGGCTTAGGGCACAGGTGAGGGTACGGAAACGTGGGAGGGTCAGGCTACGTGCTGACGCACGGTTCAGTGCCAGCGTACGGGCCAGGAATAGGGTACGGCGTAAGGTAAGGTGTAGGGCTGGTGGTGGGTTTCTAATCCGGGCTAGGGTTAGGGTTAGGGAACGGCAAGTCTTAGGGCAAAGGAGAGGGTACGGAAACGTGGGAGGGTCAGGCTACGTGCTGACGCAAAGTTCAGTGCCAGCGTACGGGCCAGGAATATGGTACGGCGTAAGGTAAGGTGTACGGCTGGTGGTGGGTTTCCGTTCCGGGCTAGGGTTACGGTTAGGGAACGGCAAGGCTTAGGGCACAGGTGAAGTTACAGAAACGTGGGACGGTCAGGCTACGTGCTGACACATGTGTCAATGCCAGCATACGGGCGAGGAGTAGGCATCGGCGTAAGGTAAGGTGTACGGCTGGTGGTTGGTTTCCGTTCCAGGCTAAGGTTAGGGTTAGGGAACGGCAAGGCTTAGGGCACAGGTGATGGTACGGAAACGTGGGAGGGTCAGGCTACGTGCTGACGCACGGTTCAGTGCCAGCGTACGGGCCAGGAATAGGGAACGGCGTAAGGTAAGTTGTAGGGCTGGTGGTGGGTTTCCGTTCCGGGCTAGGGTTAGGGTTAGGGAACGGCAAGGCTTAGGGCACACGTCAGGGTACGGAAACGCGGGAGGGTAAGGCTACGTGCTGATGCACGGGTCAGTACCAGAGTACAGGCCAGTAGTAGGCAACGGCGTAGGGTAAGGTTTTGGGCTGGTGGTGGGATTCCATTCCGGGCTAGGGTTAGGGTTAGGGAACCGCAGGGCTTAGGGCACAGGTGAGGGTACGGAGACGAGGGAGGGTCTGGCTACGTGCTGACGCACGGGTCAATGCCAGCATATGGGCCAGGAGTAGGCAACGGCGTAAGGTAAGGTGTAGGGCTGGTGGTTGGTTTCTGTTCCAGGCAAGGGTTAGGGTTAGGGAACGGCAAGGCTTAGGGCACAGTTGAGGGTACGGAAACGTTGGAGGGTCGGGCTACGTGCTGATGCACGGGTCAGTGCCAGCGTACGGGTCAGAAGTAGGGTACGGCGTAATGTAAGGTGTAGGGCTGGTGGTGGGTTTCTATTCCGGGCTAGGGTTAGGGTTAGGGAACTGCAAGGCTTAGGGCACAGGTGAGGGTACGGAAACTTGGGAGGGTCAGGCTACATGCTGACGCACTGTTCAGTGCCAGCGTACGGGCCAGGTATAGGGTACGGCGTAAGGTAAGGTGTAGGGCTGGTGGTAGGTTTCTAATCCGGGCTAGGGTTAGGGTTAGGGAACGGCAAGTCTTAGGGCAAAGGAGAGGGTACGGAAACGTGGGAGGGTCAGGCTACGTGCTGACGCATGGTTCAGTGCCAGCGTACGGGCAAGGAATAGGGTACGGCGTAAGGTAAGGTGTACGGCTAGTGGTGGGTTTCCGTTCCGGGCTAGGGTTAGGGTTAGGGAACGGCAAGGCTTAGGGCACAGGTGAGGTTACAGATACGTGGGACTGTCAGGCTACGTGCTGACGCACGTGTCAGTGCCAGCGTATGGGCCAGTTGCAGCGTACGGCGTAAGGTATGGTGTAGGGCTGGTGGTGGGTTACTATTCCGGGCTACGGTTAGGGTTAGGGAATGGCAAGTCTTAGGGCACAGGTGAGGGTACGGAAACGTGGGAGCGTCAGGCTACGTGCTGACGCACGAGTCAGTGCCAGCGTACGGGCCAGTAGTAGGCAACAGCGTAAGGTAAGGTGTAGGGCTGGTGGTTGGTTTCCGTTCCAGGCTAGGGTTAGGGTTAGGGAACGGCAAGGCTTAGGGCACAGGTGAGGGTACGGAAACGTGGGAGGGTCGGGCTACGTGCTGACGCACGGGTCAGTGCCAGCGTACGGACCAGGAGTAGGCAACGGCGTAGGATAAAGTGTAGGGCTGGTGGTGGATTTGCGTTCTGGGCTAGGGTTAGGGTTAGGGAACCGCAAGGCTTAGGGCACAGGTCAGGGTACAGAAACGCGGGAGGGTAAGGCTATGTGCTGATGCACGGTTCAGTGCCAGAGTACAGGCCAGGAGTAGGCAACGGCGTAGGGTAAGGTGTAGGGCTGGTGGTGGGTTTCCGTTCCGGGCTAGGGTTAGGGTTAGGGAACGGCAAGGCTTAGGGCACAGGTGAGGGTACGTAAACGTGGGAGTGTCAGGCTACGTGCTGACGCACGGGTCAATGCCAGCGTACGGGCGAGGAGTAGGCAACGGCGTAAGGTTATGTTTAGGGCTGGTGGTGGGTTTCCGTTCCGGACTAGGGTTAGGGTTAGGGAAAGGCAAGGCTTAGGGCACAGGTCAGGGTACGGAAACGCGTGAGGGTAAGGCTACGTGCTGATGCACGGTTCAGTGCCAGAGTACAGGCCAGGATAGGCAACGGCGTAGGGTAAGGTGTAGGGCTGGTGGTGGGTTTCCGTTCAGGGCTAGGGTTAGGGTTAGGGAACGGCAAGGCTTAGGGCACAGGTGAGGGTACGGAAACGTGGGAGGGTCAGGCTACATGCTGACGCACGGTTCAGTGCCAGCGTACGGGCCAGGAATAGGGTACGGCGTAAGGTAAGGTGTAGGGCTGGTGGTGGGTTTCTAATCCGGGCTAGGGTTAGGGTTAGGGAACGGCAAGTCTTAGGGCAAAGGAGAGGGTACGGAAACGTGGGAGGGTCAGGCTACGTGCTGACGCAAAGTTCAGTGCCAGCGTACGGGCCAGGAATATGGTACGGCGTAAGGTAAGGTGTACGGCTGGTGGTGGGTTTCCGTTCCGGGCTAGGGTTAGGGTTAGGGAACGGCAAGGCTTAGGGCACAGGTGAAGTTACAGAAACGTGGGATGGTCAGGGTACGTGCTGACGCACGTGTCAGTGCCAGCGTACGGGCCAGGGGTAGGCAACGGCGTAAGGTAAGATGTAGGGCTGGTGGTTGGTTTCCGTTCCAGGCTAGGGTTAGGGTAAGGGAACGGCAAGGCTTAGGGCACAGGTGAGGGTACCGAAACGTGGGAGGGTCAGGCTACATGCTGACGCACGGTTCAGAGCCAGCGTATGGGCCAGGAATAAGTTACGGCGTAAGGTAAGGTGTAGGGCTGGTGGTGGGTTTCCGTTCGGGGCTAGGGTTAGGGTTAGGGAACGGCAAGGCTTAGGGCACAGGTGAGGGTACGGAAACGTGGGAGGGTCAGGCTACGTGCTGACACACGGGTCAGTGCCAGCGTGCGGGTCAGTAGCAGCGTACGGCGTAAGGTATGGTGTAGGGCTGGTGGTGGGTTACTATTCCGGGCTAGGGTTAGTGTTAGGGAATGGCAAGGCTTAGGGCACAGGTGAGGGTACGGAAACGTGGGAGGTTCAGGCTATGTGCTGACGCACGGGTCAGTGCCAGCGTACGGGCCAGGAGTAGGCAACAGCGTAAGGTAAGGTGTAGGGCTGGTGGTTGGTTTCAGTTCCAGGCTAGGGTTAGGGTTAGGGAACGGCAAGGCTTAGGGCACAGGTGAGGGTACGGAAACGTGGGAGGGTCGGGCTACGTGCTGACGCACGGGTCAGTGCCAGCGTACGGCTCAGGAGTAGGCAATGGCGTAGGATAAAGTGTAGGGCTGGTGGTGGATTTGCGTTCTGGGCTAGGGTTAGGGTTAGGGAAAGGCAAGGCTTAGGGCACAGGTGAGGTTACGGAAATGTGGGAGGGTCAGGCTACATGCTGACGCACGGTTCAGTGCCAGCGTACGGGCCAGGAATAGGTTACGGCGTAAGGTAAGGTGTAGGGCTGGTGGTGGTTTTCCGTTCCGGGCTAGGGTTATGGTTAGGGAACGGCAAGGCTTAGGGCACAGGTGAGGGTACTGAAACGTGGGAGGGTCAGGCTACGTGCTAATGCATGGGTCAGTGCCAGCGTACGGCCCAGGAGTAGGGTACGGCGTAAGGTAAAGTGTAGCGCTTGTGGTTGATTTCCTTTCAAGGCTAGGTTTAGGGTTAGGGAACGGCAAGGCTTAGGGCACAGGTGAGGGTACGGAAACGTGAGAGGGACGGGCTACGTGCTGACGCACGGGTCAGTGCCAGCGTACGGAACAGGAGTAGGCAAGGGCATAGGATAGAGTGTAGGGCTGGTGGTGGATTAGCGTTCAGGGCTAGGGTTAGGGTTAGGGAACGGCAAGGCTTAGGGCACAGGTGAGGGTATGGAAACTTGGGAGGGTCAGGCTACATGCTGACGCAATGTTCAGTGCCAGCGTACGGGCCAGGAATAGGGTACGGCGTAAGGTAAGGTGTACGGCTGGTGGTGGGTTTCCGTTCCGGGCTAGGGTTAGGGTTAGGGAACGGCAAGGCTTAGGGCACAGGTGAGGTTACAGAAACGTGGGACGGTCAGGCTACATGCTGACACATGTGTCAATGCCAGCATACGGGCGAGGAGTAGGCAACGGCGTAAGGTAAGGTGTACGGCTGGTGGTTGGTTTCCGTTCCAGGCTAAGGTTAGGGTTAGGGAACGGCAAGGCTTAGGGCACAGGTGATGGTACGGAAACGTGGGAGGGTCAGGCTACGTGCTGACGCACGGTTCAGTGCCAGCGTACGGGCCAGGAATAGGGAACGGCGTAAGGTAAAGTGTAGGGCTGGTGGTGGGTTTCCGTTCCGGGCTAGGGTTAGGGTTAGGGAACGGCAAAGCTTAGGGCACAGGTCAGGGTATGGAAACGCGGGAGGGTAAGGCTACGTGCTGATGCACGGGTCAGTACCAGAGTACAGGCCAGTAGTAGGCAACGGCGTAGGGTAAGGTTTTGGGCTGGTGGTGGGATTCCATTCCGGGCTAGGGTTAGGGTTAGGGAACCGCAGGGCTTAGGGCACAGGTGAGGGTACGGAGACGAGGGAGGGTCTGGCTACGTGCTGACGCACGGGTCAATGCCAGCATACGGGCCAGGAGTAGGCAACGGCGTAAGGTAAGGTGTAGGGCTGGTGGTTGGTTTCTGTTCCAGGCTAGGGTTAGGGTTAGGGAACGGCAAGGCTTAGGGCACAGGTGAGGGTACGGAAACGTTGGAGGGTCGGGCTACGTGCTGATGCACGGGTCAGTGCCAGCGTACGGGTCAGCAGTAGGGTACGGCGTAATGTAAGGTGTAGGGCTGGTGGTGGGTTTCTATTCCGGGCTAGGGTTAGGGTTAGGGAACGGCAAGGCTTAGGGCACAGGTGAGGGTACGGAAACTTGGGAGGGTCAGGCTACATGCTGACGCACTGTTCAGTGCCAGCGTACGGGCCAGGAATAGGGTACGGCGTAAGGTAAGGTGTAGGGCTGGTGGTAGGTTTCTAATCCGGGCTAGGGTTAGGGTAAGGGAACGGCAAGTCTTAGGGCAAAGGAGAGGGTACGGAAACGTGGGAGGGTCAGGCTACGTGCTGACGCATGGTTCAGTGCCAGCGTACGGGTCAGGAGTAGGATACGGCGTAAGGTAAGGTGTAGGGCTGGTGGTGGGATTCTATTCCGGGCTAGGGTTAGGGTTAGGGAAAGGCAAGGCTTAGGGCACAGGTGAGGTTACGGAAACGTGGGAGGGTCAGGCTACATGCAGACGAACGGTTCAGTGCCTGCGTACGGGCCAGGAATAGGTTATGGCGTAAGGTAAGGTGTAGGGCTGGTGGTGGGTTTCCGTTCCGGGCTAGGGTTATGGTTAGGGAACGGCAAGGCTTAGGGCACAGGTGAGGGAACTGAAACGTGGGAGGGTCAGGCTACGTGCTGACGCATGGGTCAGTGCCAGCATACCGGCCAGGAGTAGGGTACGGCGTAAGGTAAAGTGTAGGGCTTGTGGTTGATTTCCTTTCCAGGCTAGGTTTAGGGTTAGGGAACGGCAAGGCTTAGGGCACAGGTGAGGGTACGGAAACGTGGGAGGGACCGGCTACGTGCTGACGCACGGGTCAGTGCCAGCGTACGGGCCAGGAGTAGGCAACGGCGTAAGGTAAGGTGTAGGGCTGGTGGTTGGTTTCCGTTCCAGGCTAGGGTTAGGGTTAGGGAACGGCAAGGCTTAGGGCACAAGTGAGGGTACGGAAACGTGGTAGGGTCGGGCTACGTGCTGACGCAAGGGTCAGTGCCAGCGTACGGGCCAGGAGTAGGCAACGGCGTAGGATAAAGTGTAGGGCTGGTGGTGGATTTGCGTTCTGGGCTAGGGTTAGGGTTAGGGAACGGCAAGTCTTAGGGCACAGGTCAGGGTACAGAAACGCGGGAATGTAAGGCTACGTGCTGATGCACGGTTCAGTGCCAGAGTACAGGCCAGGAGTAGGCAACGGCGTAGGGTAAGGTGTAGGGCTGGTGGTGGGTTTCCGTTCCGGGCTAGGGTTAGGGTTAGGGAACGGCAAGGCTTAGGGCACAGGTGTGGGTACGTAAACGTGGGAGTGTCAGGCTACGTGCTGACGCACGGGTCAATGCCAGCGTACGGGCGAGGAGTAGGCAACGGCGTAAGGTAAGGTTTAGGGCTGGTGGGGGTTTACGTTCCGGACTAGGGTTAGGGTTAGGGAACGGCAAGGCTTAGGGCACAGGTCAGGGTACGGAAACGCGTGAGGGTAAGGCTACGTGCTGATGCACGGTTCAGTGCCAGAGTACAGGCCAGGAGTAGGCAACGGCGTAGGGTAAGGTGTAGGTCTGGTGGTGGGTTTCCGTTCCGGGCTAGGGTTAGGGTTAGGGAACGGCAAGGCTTAGGGCACAGGTGAGGTACGTAAACGTGGGAGGGTCAGGCTACGTGCTGACGCACGGGTCAATGCCAGCGTACGGGCGAAGAGTAAGCAACGACGTAAGGTAAGGTGTACGGCTGGTGGTTGGTTTCCGTTCCAGGCTAGGGTTAGGGTTAGGGAATGGCACGGTTTAGGGCACAGGTGAGGGTACGGAAACGTGGGAGGGTCAGGCTACGTGCTGACGCACGGTTCAGTGCCAGCGTATGGGCCAGGAATAGGGTACAGCGTAAGGTAAGGTGTAGGGCTGGTGGTGGGTTTCTAATCCGGGCTAGGGTTAGGGTAAGGGAACGGCAAGTCTTAGGGCAAAGGAGAGGGTACGGAAACGTGGGAGGGTCAGGCTACGTGCTGACGCACGGTTCAGTGCCAGCGTACGGGCCAGGAATAGGGTACGGCGTAAGGTAATGTGTACGGCTGGTGGTGGGTTTCCGTTCCGGGCTAGGGTTAGGGTTAGGGAACGGCAAGGCTTAGGGCACATGTGAGGGTACAGAAACGTGGGAGGGTCAGGCTACGTGCTGACGCACGGGTCAGTGCCAGCGTGCGGGTCAGTAGCAGCGTACGGCGTAAGGTATGGTGTAGGGCTGGTGGTGGGTTACTATTCCGGGCTAGGGTTAGGGTTAGGGAATGGCAAGGCTTAGGGCACAGGTGAGGGTACGGAAACCTGGGAGGGTCAGGCTATGTGCTGACGCACGGGTCAGTGCCAGCGTACGGGCCAGGAGTAGGCAACGGCGTAAGGTAAGGTGTAGGGCTGGTGGTTGGTTTCCGTTCCAGGCTAGGGTTAGGGTTAGGGAACGGCAAGGCTTAGGGCACAGGTGAGGGTACGGAAACGTGGGAGGGTCGGGCTACGTGCTGACGCACGGGTCAGTGCCAGCGTACGGGCCAGGAATAGGTTACGGCGTAAGGTAAGGTGTAGGGCTGGTGGTGGTTTTCCGTTCTGGGCTAGGGTTATGGTTAGGGAACGGCAAGGCTTAGGGCACAGGTGAGGGTACTGAAACGTGGGAGGGTCAGGCTACGTGCTGACGCATGGGTCAGTGCCAGCGTACGGACCAGGAGTAGGGTACGGCGTAAGGTAAAGTGTAGCGCTTGTGGTTGATTTCCTTTACAGGCTAGGTTTAGGGTTAGGGAACGGCAAGGCTTAGGGCACAGGTGAGGGTACGGAAACGTGAGAGGGACGGGCTACGTGCTGACGCACGGGTCAGTGCCAGCGTACGGAACAGGAGTAGGCAACGGCATAGGATACAGTGTAGGGCTGGTGGTGGATTTGCGTTCAGGGCTAGGGTTAGGGTTAGGGAACGGCAAGGCTTAGGGCACAGGTGAGGGTATGGAAACTTGGGAGGGTCAGGCTACATGCTGACGCAATGTTCAGTGCCAGCGTACGGGCCAGGAATAGGGTACGGCGTAAGGTAAGGTGTACGGCTGGTGGTGGGTTTCCGTTCCGGGCTAGGGTTAGGGTTAGGGAACGGCAAGGCTTAGGGCACAGGTGAGGTTACAGAAACGTGGGACGGTCAGGCTACGTGCTGACACATGTGTCAATGCCAGCATACGGGCGAGGAGTAGGCATCGGCGTAAGGTAAGGTGTACGGCTGGTGGTTGGTTTCCGTTCCAGGCTAAGGTTAGGGTTAGGGAACGGCAAGGCTTAGGGCACAGGTGATGGTACGGAAACGTGGGAGGGTCAGGCTACGTGCTGACGCACGGTTCAGTGCCAGCGTACGGGCCAGGAATAGGGAACGGCGTAAGGTAAGTTGTAGGGCTGGTGGTGGGTTTCCGTTCCGGGCTAGGGTTAGGGTTAGGGAACGGCAAGGCTTAGGGCACACGTCAGGGTACGGAAACGCGGGAGGGTAAGGCTACGTGCTGATGCACGGGTCAGTACCAGAGTACAGGCCAGTAGTAGGCAACGGCGTAGGGTAAGGTTTTGGGCTGGTGGTGGGATTCCATTCCGGGCTAGGGTTAGGGTTAGGGAACCGCAGGGCTTAGGGCACAGGTGAGGGTACGGAGACGAGGGAGGGTCTGGCTACGTGCTGACGCACGGGTCAATGCCAGCATATGGGCCAGGAGTAGGCAACGGCGTAAGGTAAGGTGTAGGGCTGGTGGTTGGTTTCTGTTCCAGGCTAGGGTTAGGGTTAGGGAACGGCAAGGCTTAGGGCACAGTTGAGGGTACGGAAACGTTGGAGGGTCGGGCTACGTGCTGATGCACGGGTCAGTGCCAGCGTACTGGTCAGAAGTAGGGTACGGCGTAATGTAAGGTGTAGGGCTGGTGGTGGGTTTCTATTCCGGGCTAGGGTTAGGGTTAGGGAACTGCAAGGCTTAGGGCACAGGTGAGGGTACGGAAACTTGGGAGGGTCAGGCTACATGCTGACGCACTGTTCAGTGCCAGCGTACGGGCCAGGAATAGGGTACGGCGTAAGGTAAGGTGTAGGGCTGGTGGTAGGTTTCTAATCCGGGCTAGGGTTAGGGTTAGGGAACGGCAAGTCTTAGGGCAAAGGAGAGGGTACGGAAACGTGGGCGGGTCAGGCTACGTGCTGACGCATGGTTCAGTGCCAGCGTACGGGCCAGGAATAGGGTACGGCGTAAGGTAAGGTGTACGGCTAGTGGTGGGTTTCCGTTCCGGGCTAGGGTTAGGGTTAGGGAACGGCAAGGCTTAGGGCACAGGTGAGGTTACAGATACGTGGGACTGTCAGGCTACGTGCTGACGCACGTGTCAGTGCCAGCGTACGGGCCAGTAGTAGGCAACAGCGTAAGGTAAGGTGTAGGGCTGGTGGTTGGTTTCCGTTCCAGGCTAGGGTTAGGGTTAGGGAACGGCAAGGCTTAGGGCACAGGTGAGGGTACGGAAACGTGGGAGGGTCGGGCTACGTGCTGACGCACGGGTCAGTGCCAGCGTACGGACCAGGAGTAGGCAACGGCGTAGGATAAAGTGTAGGGCTGGTGGTGTATTTGCGTTCTGGGCTAGGGTTAGGGTTAGGGAACCGCAAGGCTTAGGGCACAGGTCAGGGTACAGAAACGCGGGAGGGTAAGGCTATGTGCTGATGCACGGTTCAGTGCCAGAGTACAGGCCAGGAGTAGGCAACGGCGTAGGGTAAGGTGTAGGGCTGGTGGTGGGTTTCCGTTCCGGGCTAGGGTTAGGGTTAGGGAACGGCAAGGCTTAGGGCACAGGTGAGGGTACGTAAACGTGGGAGTGTCAGGCTACGTGCTGACGCACGGGTCAATGCCAGCGTACGGGCGAGGAGTAGGCAACGGCGTAAGGTTATGTTTAGGGCTGGTGGTGGGTTTCCGTTCCGGACTAGGGTTAGGGTTAGGGAAAGGCAAGGCTTAGGGCACAGGTCAGGGTACGGAAACGCGTGAGGGTAAGGCTACGTGCTGATGCACGGTTCAGTGCCAGAGTACAGGCCAGGATAGGCAATGGCGTAGGGTAAGGTGTAGGGCTGGTGGTGGGTTTCCGTTCAGGGCTTGGGTTAGGGTTAGGGAACGGCAAGGCTTAGGGCACAGGTGAGGGTACGGAAACGTGGGAGGGTCAGGCTACGTGCTGACGCACGGTTCAGTGCCAGCGTACGGGCCAGGAATAGGGTACGGCGTAAGGTAAGGTGTAGGGCTGGTGGTGGGTTTCTAATCCGGGCTAGGGTTAGGGTTAGGGAACGGCAAGTCTTAGGGCAAAGGAGAGGGTACGGAAACGTGGGAGGGTCAGGCTACGTGCTGACGAAAAGTTCAGTGCCAGCGTACGGGCCAGGAATATGGTACGGCGTAAGGTAAGGTGTACGGCTGGTGGTGGGTTTCCATTCCGGGCTAGGGTTACGGTTAGGGAACGGCAAGGCTTAGGGCACAGGTGAAGTTACAGAAACGTGGGATGGTCAGGCTACGTGCTGACGCACGTGTCAGTGCCAGCGTACGGGCCAGGGGTAGGCAACGGCGTAAGGTAAGATGTAGGGCTGGTGGTTGGTTTCCGTTCCAGGCTAGGGTTAGGGTAAGGGAACGGCAAGGCTTAGGGCACAGGTGAGGGTACCGAAACGTGGGAGGGTCAGGCTACATGCTGACGCACGGTTCAGAGCCAGCGTATGGGCCAGGAATAAGTTACGGCGTAAGGTAAGGTGTAGGGCTGGTGGTGGGTTTCCGTTCGGGGCTAGGGTTAGGGTTAGGGAACGGCAAGGCTTAGGGCACAGGTGAGGGTACGGAAACGTGGGAGGGTCAGGCTACGTGCTGACGCACGGGTCAGTGCCAGCGTGCGGGTCAGTAGCAGCGTACGGCGTAAGGTATGGTGTAGGGCTGGTGGTGGGTTACTATTCCGGGCTAGGGTTAGTGTTAGGGAATGGCAAGGCTTAGGGCACAGGTGAGGGTACGGAAACGTGGGAGGGTCAGGCTATGTGCTGACGCATGGGTCAGTGCCTGCGTATGGGCCAGGAGTAGGCAACAGCGTAAGGTAAGGTGTAGGGCTGGTGGTTGGTTTCAGTTCCAGGCTAGGGTTAGGGTTAGGGAACGGCAAGGCTTAGGGCACAGGTGAGGGTACGGAAACGTGGGAGGGTCGGGCTACGTGATGACGCACGGGTCAGTGCCTGCGTACGGGCCAGGAGTAGGCAACGGCGTAGGATAAAGTTTAGGGCTGGTGGTGGATTTGCGTTCTGGGCTAGGGTTAGGGTTAGGGAACGGCGAGGCTTAGGGCACAGGTCATGGAACGGAAACGCGGGAGGGTAAGGCTACGTGCTGATGCACGGTTCAGTGCCAGAGTACAGGCCAGGAGTAGGCAACGGCGTAGGGTAAGGTGTAGGGCTGGTGGTGGGTTTCCGTTCCGGGCTAGGGTTAGGGTTAGGGAACGGCAAGGCTTAGGGCACAGGTGAGGGTACGGAAACGTGAGAGGGATGGGCTACGTGCTGACGCACGGGTCAGTGGCAGCGTACGGAACAGGAGTAGGCAACGGCATAGGATACAGTGTAGGGCTGGTGGTGGATTTGCGTTCAGGGCTAGGGTTAGGTTTAGGGAACGGCAAGGCTTAGGGCACAGGTGTGGGTATGGAAACGTGGGAGGGTCAGGCTACGTGCTGACGCACGGGTCAGTGCCAGCGTACGGGTCAGGAGTAGGGTACGGCGTAATGTAAGGTGTAGGGCTGGTGGTGGGTTTCTATTCCGGGCTAGGGTTAGGGTTAGGGAACGGCAAGGCTTAGGGCACAGGTGAGGGTACGGAAACTTGGGAGGGTCAGGCTATATGCTGACGCAATGTTCAGTGCCAGTGTACGGGCCAGGAATAGGGTACGGCGTAAGGTAAGGTGTAGGGCTGGTGGTGGGTTTCTAATCCGGGCTAGGGTTAGGGTTAGGGAACGGCATGTCTTAGGGCAAAGGAGAGGGTACGGAAACGTGGGAGGGTCAGGCTACATGCTGACGCACTGTTCAGTGCCAGCGTACGGGCCAGGAATAGGGTACGGTGTAAGGTAAGGTGTACGGCTGGTGGTGGGTTTCCGTTCCGGGCTAGGGTTAGGGTTAGGGAACGGCAAGGCTTAGGGCACAGTTGAGGTTACAGAAACGTGGCACGGTCAGGCTACGTGCTGACGCATGTGTCAATTCCAGCATACGGGCGAGGAGTAGGCAATGGCGTAAGGTAAGGTGTACGGCGGGTGGTTGGTTTCCTATCCAGGCTAAGGTTAGGGTTAGGGAACGGCAAGGCTTAGGGCACAGGTGATGGTACGGAAACGTGGGAGGGTCAGGCTACGTGCTGACGCACGGTTCAGTGCCAGCGTACGGGCCAGGAATAGGGAACGGCGTAAGGTAAGGTGTAGGGCTGGTGGTGGGTTTCCGTTCCGGGCTAGGGTTAGGGTTAGGGAACGGCAAGGATTAGGGCACAGGTCAGGGTACGGAAACGCGGGAGGGTAAGGCTACAGGCTGGTGCACGGGTCAGTACCAGAGTACAGGCCAGTAGTAGGCAACGGCGTAGGGTAAGGTTTTGCGCTGGTGGTGGGATTCCATTCCGGGCTAGGGTTAGGGTTAGGGAACCGCAGGGCTTAGCGCACAGGTGAGGGTACGGAGACGAGGGAGGGTCAGGCTACGTGCTGACGCACGGATCAATGCCAGCGTACGGACCAGGAGTTGGCAACGGCGTAGGATAAAGTGTAGGGCTGGTGGTGGATTTGCGTTCCGGGCTAGGGTTAGGGTTAGGGAACGGCAAGGCTTAGGGCTCAGGTGAGGGAACGGAAACGTGGGAGGGTCAGGCTACGTGCTGACGCACGGTTCAGTGCCAGCGTACGGGCCAGGAATAGGGAACGGCGTAAGTTAAGGTGTAGGGCTGGTGGTGGGTTTCCGTTCCGGGCTAGGGTTAGGGTTAGGGAACGGCAAGGCTTAGGGCACAGGTCAGGGTACGGAAACGCGGGAGGGTAAGGCTACGTGCTGATGCGCAGGTCAGTGCCAGAGTACACGCCAGTAGTAGGCAACGGCGTAGGGTAAGGTTTTGGGCTGGTGGTGGGTTTCCATTCCGGGCTAGTGTTAGGGTTAGGGAACCGCAAGGCTTAGGGCACAGGTGAGGGTACGGAGACGTGGGTGCGTCAGGCTACGTGCTGACGCATGGGTCAATGCCAGCGTACGGGCCAGGAGTAGGCAACGGCGTAAGGTATGATGTAGGGCTGGTGGTTGGTTTCCGTTCCAGGCTAGGGTTAGGGTTAGGGAACGGCAAGGCTTAGGGCACAGGTGAGGGTACGGAAACGTGGGAGGGTCGGGCTACGTGCTGACGCACGGGTCAGTGCCAGCGTACGGGCCAGGAGTAGGCAACGGCGTAGGATAAAGTGTAGGGCTGGTGGTGGATTTGCGTTCTGGTCTAGGGTTAGGGTTAGGGAACGGCAAGGCTTAGGGCACAGGTCAGGGTACGGAAACGTGGTAGGCTAAGGCTACGTGCTGATGCACGGTTCAGTGCCAGAGTACAGGCCAGGAGTAGGCAACGGCGTAGGGTAAGGTGTAGGGCTGGTGGTGGCTTTCCGTTCCGGGCTAGGGTTAGGGTTAGGGAACGGAAAGGCTTAGGGCACAGGTGAGGGTACGTAAACGTGGGAGGGTCAGACTACGTGCTGACGCACGGGTCAATGCCAGCGTACGGGCGAGGAGTAGGCAACGGCGTAAGGTAAGGTTTAGGGCTGGTGGTGGGTTTCCGTTCCGGACTAGGGTTAGGGTTAGGGAACGTCAAGGCTTAGGGCACAGGTCAGGGTACGGAAACGCGGGAGGGTAAGGCTACGTGCTGATGCACGGTTCAGTGCCAGAGTACAGGCCAGGAGTAGGCAACGGCGTAGGGTAAGGTGTAGGGCTGGTGGTGGGTTTCCGTTCCGGGCTAGGGTTAGGGTTAGGTAACGCAAGGCTTAGGGCACAGGTGAGAGTACGTAAACGTGGGAGGGTCAGGCTACGTGCTGACGCACGGGTCAATGCCAGCGTACGGGCGAGGAGTAGGCAACGACGTAAGGTAAGGTGTACGGCTGGTGGTTGGTTTCCGTTCCAGGCTAGGGTTAGGGTTAGGGAATGGCAAGGCTTAGGGCACAGGTGAGGGTACGTAAACGTGGGAGGGTCAGGCTACGTGCTGACGCACGGTTCAGTGCCAGCGTACTGGCCAGGAATAGGGTACGGCGTAAGGTAAGGTGTAGGGCTGGTGGTGGGTTTCTAATCAGGGCTAGGGTTAGGGTTAGGGAACGGCAAGTCTTAGGGCAAAGGAGAGGATACGGAAACGTGGGAGGGTCAGGCTACGTGCTGACGCACGTTTCAGTGCCTGCGTACGGGCCAGGAATAGGGTACGGCGTAAGGTAAGGTGTACGGCTGGTGGTGGGTTTCCGTTCCGGTCTAGGGTTAGGGTTAGGGAATGGCAAGGCTTAGGGCACAGGTGAGGTTACAGAAACGTGGGACGGTCAGGCTACGTGCTGACGCACGTGTCAGTGCCAGCGTACGGGCCAGGGGTAGGCAATGGCGTAAGGTAAGATGTAGGGCTGGTGGTTGGTTTCCGTTCCAGGCTAGGGTTAGGGTAAGGGAACGGCAAGGCTTAGGGCACAGGTGAGATTACCGAAACGTGGGAGGGTCAGGCTACATGCTGACGCATGTTTCAGTGCCAGCGTATGGGCCAGGAATAAGTTACGGCGTAAGGTATGGTGTAGGTCTGGTGGTGGGTTTCCGTTCGGGGCTAGGGTTAGGGTTAGGGAACGGCAAGGCTTAGGGCACAGGTGAGGGTACGGAAAGGTGGGAGGGTCAGGCTACGTGCTGACACACGGGTCAGTGCCAGCGTACGGGTCAGTAGCAGCGTACGGCGTAAGGTATGGTGTAGGGCTGGTGGTGGGTTACTATTCCGGGCTAGGGTTAGGGTTAGGGAATGGCAAGGCTTAGGGCACAGGTGAGGGTACGGAAACGTGGGAGGGTCAGGCTACGTGCTGACGCACGGGTCAGTGCCAGCGTACGGGCCAGGAATAGGCAACGGCGTAAGGTAAGGTGTAGGGCTGGTGGTTGGTTTCCGTTCCTGGCTAGGGTTAGGGTTAGGGAACGGCAAGGCATAGGGCACAGGTGAGGGTACGGAAACGTGGGAGGGTCGGGCTACGTGCTGACGCACGGGTCAGTGCCAGCGTACGGGCCAGGAGTAGGCAACGGCGTAGGATAAAGTGTAAGGCTGGTGGTGGATTTGCGTTCTTGGCTAGGGTTAGGGTTAGGGAACGGCAAGGCTTAGGGCACATGTCAGGGAACGGAAACTCGGGAGGGTAAGGCTACGTGCTGATGCACGGTTCAGTGCAGAGTACAGGCCAGGAATAGGCAACGGCGTAGGGTAAGGTGTAGGGCTGGTGGTGGGTTTCCGTTCCAGGCTAGGGTTAGTGTTAGGGAACGGCAAGGCTTAGGGCACAGGTGAGGGTACGTAAACGTGGGAGGGTCGGGCTACGTGCTGACGGACTGGTCAGTGCCAGCGTACGGGCCAGGAGTAGGCAACTGCGTAGGATAAAGTGTAGGGCTGGTGGTGGATTTGCGTTCCTGGCTAGGGTTAGGGTTAGGGAACGGCAAGGCTTAGGGCACAGATGAGGGAACGGAAACGTGGGAGGGTCAGGCTACGTGCTGACACACGGTTCAGTGCCAGTGTACGGGCCAGGAATAGGGAACGGCGTAAGTTAAGGTGTAGGGCTGGTGGTGGGTTTCCGTTCCGGGCTAGGGTTAGGGTTAGGGAACGTCAAGGCTTAGGGCACAGGTGAGGGTACGGAAACGTTGGAGGCTCAGACTACGTGCTGACGCATGGTTCAGTGCCAGCGTACGGGTCAGGAGTAGGATACGGCGTAAGGTAAGGTGTAGGGCTGATGGTGGTTTTCTATTCCGGGCTAGGGTTAGGGTTAGGGAAAGGCAAGGCTTAGGGCACAGGTGAGGATACGGAAACGTGGGAGGGTCAGGCTACGTGCTGACGCATGGGTCAGTGCCAGCGTACGGGCCAGGAGTAGGGTACGGCGTAAGGTAAAGTGTAGCGCTTGTGGTTGATTTCCTTTCCAGGCTAGGTTTAGGGTTAGGGAACGGCAAGGCTTAGGGCACAGGTGAGGGTACGGAAACGTGAGAGGGACGGGCTACGTGCTGACGCACGGGTCAGTGCCAGCGTACGGAACAGGAGTAGGCAACGGCATAGGATACAGTGTAGGGCTGGTGGTGGATTTGCGTTCAGGGCTAGGGTTAGGGTTAGGGAACGGCAAGGCTTAGGGCACAGGTGAGGGTATGGAAACGTGGGAGGGTCAGGCTACGTGCTGACGCACGGGTCAGTGCCAGCGTACGGGTCAGAAGTAGGGTACGGCGTAATGTAAGGTGTAGGGCTGGTGGTGGGTTTCTATTCCGGGCTAGGGTTAGGGTTAGGGAACTGCAAGGCTTAGGGCACAGGTGAGGGTACGGAAACTTGGGAGGGTCAGGCTACATGCTGACGCACTGTTCAGTGCCAGCGTACGGGCCAGGAATAGGGTACGGCGTAAGGTAAGGTGTAGGGCTGGTGGTAGGTTTCTAATCCGGGCTAGGGTTAGGGTTAGGGAACGGCAAGTCTTAGGGCAAAGGAGAGGGTACGGAAACGTGGGAGGGTCAGGCTACGTGCTGACGCATGGTTCAGTGCCAGCGTACGGGCCAGGAATAGGGTACGGCGTAAGGTAAGGTGTACGGCTAGTGGTGGGTTTCCGTTCCGGGCTAGGGTTAGGGTTAGGGAACGGCAAGGCTTAGGGCACAGGTGAGGGTACGTAAACGTGGGAGTGTCAGGCTACGTGCTGACGCACGGGTCAATGCCAGCGTACGGGCGAGGAGTAGGCAACGGCGTAAGGTTATGTTTAGGGCTGGTGGTGGGTTTCCGTTCCGGACTAGGGTTAGGGTTAGGGAAAGGCAAGGCTTAGGGCACAGGTCAGGGTACGGAAACGCGTGAGGGTAAGGCTACGTGCTGATGCACGGTTCAGTGCCAGAGTACAGGCCAGGATAGGCAATGGCGTAGGGTAAGGTGTAGGGCTGGTGGTGGGTTTCCGTTCAGGGCTAGGGTTAGGGTTAGGGACCGGCAAGGCTTAGGGCACAGGTGAGGGTACGGAAACGTGGGAGGGTCAGGCTACGTGCTGACGCACGGTTCAGTGCCAGCGTACGGGCCAGGAATAGGGTACGGCGTAAGGTAAGGTGTAGGGCTGGTGGTGGGTTTCTAATCCGGGCTAGGGTTAGGGTTAGGGAACGGCAAGTCTTAGGGCAAAGGACAGGGTACGGAAACGTGGGAGGGTCAGGCTACGTGCTGACGCAAAGTTCAGTGCCAGCGTACGGGCCAGGAATATGGTACGGCGTAAGGTAAGGTGTACGGCTGGTGGTGGGTTTCCGTTCCGGGCTAGGGTTACGGTTAGGGAACGGCAAGGCTTAGGGCACAGGTGAAGTTACAGAAACGTGGGATGGTCAGGCTACGTGCTGACGCACGTGTCAGTGCCAGCGTACGGGCCAGGGGTAGGCAACGGCGTAAGGTAAGATGTAGGGCTGGTGGTTGGTTTCCGTTCCAGGCTAGGGTTAGGGTAAGGGAACGGCAAGGCTTAGGGCACAGGTGAGGGTACCGAAACGTGGGAGGGTAAGGCTACATGCTGACGCACGGTTCAGAGCCAGCGTATGGGCCAGGAATAAGTTACGGCGTAAGGTAAGGTGTAGGGCTGGTGGTGGGTTTCCGTTCGGGGCTAGGGTTAGGGTTAGGGAACGGCAAGGCTTAGGGCACAGGTGAGGGTACGGAAACGTGGGAGGGTCAGGCTACGTGCTGACGCACGGGTCAGTGCCAGCGTGCGGGTCAGTAGCAGCGTACGGCGTAAGGTATGGTGTAGGGCTGGTGGTGGGTTACTATTCCGGGCTAGGGTTAGTGTTAGGGAATGGCAAGGCTTAGGGCACAGGTGAGGGTACGGAAACGTGGGAGGGTCAGGCTATGTGCTGACGCATGGGACAGTGCCTGCGTACGGGCCAGGAGTAGGCAACAGCGTAAGGTAAGGTGTAGGGCTGGTGGTTGGTTTCAGTTCCAGGCTAGGGTTAGGGTTAGGGAACGGCAAGGCTTAGGGCACAGGTGAGGGTACGGAAACGTGGGAGGGTCGGGCTACGTGATGACGCACGGGTCAGTGCCTGCGTACGGGCCAGGAGTAGGCAACGGCGTAGGATAAAGTTTAGGGCTGGTGGTGGATTTGCGTTCTGGGCTAGGGTTAGGGTTAGGGAACTGCAAGGCTTAGGGCACAGGTCATGGAACGGAAACGCGGGAGGGTAAGGCTACGTGCTGATGCACGGTTCAGGGCCAGAGTACAGGCCAGGAGTAGGCAACGGCGTAGGGTAAGGTGTAGGGCTGGTGGTGGGTTTCCGTTCCGGGCTAGGGTTAGGGTTAGGGAACGGCAAGGCTTAGGGCACAGGTGAGGGTACGGAAACGTGAGAGGGATGGGCTACGTGCTGACGCACGGGTCAGTGGCAGCGTACGGAACAGGAGTAGGCAACGGCATAGGATACAGTGTAGGGCTGGTGGTGGATTTGCGTTCAGGGCTAGGGTTAGTGTTAGGGAACGGCAAGGCTTAGGGCACAGGTGTGGGTATGGAAACGTGGGAGGGTCAGGCTACGTGCTGACGCACGGGTCAGTGCCAACGTACGGGTCAGGAGTAGGGTACGGCGTAATGTAAGGTGTAGGGCTGGTGGTGGGTTTCTATTCCGGGCTAGGGTTAGGGTTAGGGAACGGCAAGGCTTAGGGCACAGGTGAGGGTACGGAAATTGGGAGGGTCAGGCTATATGCTGACGCAATGTTCAGTGCCAGTGTACGGGCCAGGAATACGGTACGGCGTAAGGTAAGGTGTAGGGCTGGTGGTGGGTTTCTAATCCGGGCTAGGGTTAGGGATAGGGAACGGCATGTCTTAGGGCAAAGGAGAGGGTACGGAAACGTGGGAGGGTCAGGCTACATGCTGACGCACTGTTCAGTGCCAGCGTACGGGCCAGGAATAGGGTACGGCGTAAGGTAAGGTGTACGGCTGGTGGTGGGTTTCCGTTCCGGGCTAGGGTTAGGGTTAGGGAACAGCAAGGCTTAGGGCACAGTTGAGGTTACAGAAACGTGGCACGGTCAGGCTACGTGCTGACGCATGTGTCAATTCCAGCATACGGGCGAGGAGTAGGCAATGGCGTAAGGTAAGGTGTACGGCTGGTGGTTGGTTTCCTATCCAGGCTAAGGTTAGGGTTAGGGAACGGCAAGGCTTAGGGCACAGGTGATGGTACGGAAACGTGGGAGGGTCAGGCTACGTGCTGACGCACGGTTCAGTGCCAGCGTACGGGCCAGGAATAGGGAACGGCGTAAGGTAAGGTGTAGGGCTGGTGGTGGGTTTCCGTTCCGGGCTAGGGTTAGGGTTAGGGAACGGCAAGGCTTAGGGCACAGGTCAGGGTACGGAAACGCGGGAGGGTAAGGCTACAGGCTGATGCACGGGTCAGTACCAGAGTACAGGCCAGTAGTAGGCAACGGCGTAGGGTAAGGTTTTGCGCTGGTGGTGGGATTCCATTCCGGGCTAGGGTTAGGGTTAGGGAACCGCAGGGCTTAGCGCACAGGTGAGGGTACGGAGACGAGGGAGGGTCAGGCTACGTGCTGACGCACGGATCAATGCCAGCGTACGGGCCAGGAGTAGGCAACGGCGTAGGATAAAGTGTAGGGCTGGTGGTGGATTTGCGTTCCGGGCTAGGGTTAGGGTTAGGGAACGGCAAGGCTTAGGGCTCAGGTGAGGGTACGTAAACGTGGGAGGGTCAGGCTACGTGCTGACGCACGGGTCAATGCCAGCGTACGGGCGAGGAGTAGGCAACGACGTAAGGTAAGGTGTACGGCTGGTGGTTGGTTTCCGTTCCAGGCTAGGGTTAGGGTTAGGGAATGGCAAGGCTTAGGGCACAGGTGAGGGTACGTAAACGTGGGAGGGTCAGGCTACGTGCTGACGCACGGTTCAGTGCCAGCGTACTGGCCAGGAATAGGGTACGGCGTAAGGTAAGGTGTAGGGCTGGTGGTGGGTTTCTAATCAGGGCTAGGGTTAGGGTTAGGGAACGGCAAGTCTTAGGGCAAAGGAGAGGATACGGAAACGTGGGAGGGTCAGGCTACGTGCTGACGCACGTTTCAGTGCCTGCGTACGGGCCAGGAATAGGGTACGGCGTAAGGTAAGGTGTACGGCTGGTGGTGGGTTTCCGTTCCGGTCTAGGGTTAGGGTTAGGGAATGGCAAGGCTTAGGGCACAGGTGAGGTTACAGAAACGTGGGACGGTCAGGCTACGTGCTGACGCACGTGTCAGTGCCAGCGTACGGGCCAGGGGTAGGCAATGGCGTAAGGTATGATGTAGGGCTGGTGGTTGGTTTCCGTTCCAGGCTAGGGTTAGGGTAAGGGAACGGCAAGGCTTAGGGCACAGGTGAGAGTACCGAAACGTGGGAGGGTCAGGCTACATGCTGACGCATGTTTCAGTGCCAGCGTATGGGCCAGGAATAAGTTACGGCGTAAGGTATGGTGTAGGGCTGGTGGTGGGTTTCCGTTCGGGGCTAGGGTTAGGGTTAGGGAACGGCAAGGCTTAGGGCACAGGTGAGGGTACGGAAAGGTGGGAGGGTCAGGCTACGTGCTGACACACGGGTCGGTGCCAGCGTACGGGTCAGTAGCAGCGTACGGCGTAAGGTATGGTGTAGGGCTGGTGGTGGGTTACTATTCCGGGCTAGGGTTAGGGTTAGGGAATGGCAAGGCTTAGGGCACAGGTGAGGGTACGGAAACGTGGGAGGGTCAGGCTACGTGCTGACGCACGGGTCAGTGCCAGCGTACGGGCCAGGAATAGGCAACGGCGTAAGGTAAGGTGTAGGGCTGGTGGTTGGTTTCCGTTCCTGGCTAGGGTTAGGGTTAGGGAACGGCAAGGCATAGGGCACAGGTGAGGGTACAGAAACGTGGGAGGGTCGGGCTACGTGCTGACGCACGGGTCAGTGCCAGCGTACGGGCCAGGAGTAGGCAACGGCGTAGGATAAAGTGTAAGGCTGGTGGTGGATTTGCGTTCTGGGCTAGGGTTAGGGTTAGGGAACGGCAAGGCTTAGGGCACATGTCAGGGAACGGAAACTCGGGAGGGTAAGGCTACGTGCTGATGCACGGTTCAGTGCAGAGTACAGGCCAGGAATAGGCAACGGCGTAGGGTAAGGTGTAGGGCTGGTGGTGGGTTTCCGTTCCAGGCTAGGGTTAGTGTTAGGGAACGGCAAGGCTTAGGGCACAGGTGAGGGTACGTAAACGTGGGAGGGTCGGGCTACGTGCTGACGGACTGGTCAGTGCCAGCGTACGGGCCAGGAGTAGGCAACTGCGTAGGATAAAGTGTAGGGCTGGTGGTGGATTTGCGTTCCTGGCTAGGGTTAGGGTTAGGGAACGGCAAGGCTTAGGGCACAGATGAGGGAACGGAAACGTGGGAGGGTCAGGCTACGTGCTGACACACGGTTCAGTGCCAGTGTACGGGCCAGGAATAGGGAACGGCGTAAGTTAAGGTGTAGGGCTGGTGGTGGGTTTCCGTTCCGGGCTAGGGTTAGGGTTAGGGAACGTCAAGGCTTAGGGCACAGGTGAGGGTACGGAAACGTTGGAGGCTCAGACTACGTGCTGACGCATGGTTCAGTGCCAGCGTACGGGTCAGGAGTAGGATACGGCGTAAGGTAAGGTGTAGGGCTGATGGTGGTTTTCTATTCCGGGCTAGGGTTAGGGTTAGGGAAAGGCAAGGCTTAGGGCACAGGTGAGGATACGGAAACGTGGGAGGGTCAGGCTAAGTGCTGACGCATGGGTCAGTGCCAGCGTACGGGCCAGGAGTAGGGTACGGCGTAAGGTAAAGTGTAGCGCTTGTGGTTGATTTCCTTTCCAGGCTAGGTTTAGGGTTAGGGAACGGCAAGGCTTAGGGCACAGGTGAGGGTACGGAAACGTGAGAGGGACGGGCTACGTGCTGACGCACGGGTCAGTGCCAGCGTACGGAACAGGAGTAGGCAACGGCATAGGATACAGTGTAGGGCTGGTGGTGGATTTGCGTTCAGGGCTAGGGTTAGGGTTAGGGAACGGCAAGGCTTAGGGCACAGGTGAGGGTATGGAAACGTGGGAGGGTCAGGCTACGTGCTGACGCACGGGTCAGTGCCAGCGTACGGGTCAGGAGTAGGGTACGGCGTAATGTAAGGTGTAGGGCTGGTGGTGGGTTTCTATTCCGGGCTAGGGTTAGGGTTATGGAACGGCTAGGCTTAGGGCACAGGTGAGGGTACGGAAACTTGGGAGGCTCAGGCTACACGCTGACGCAATGTTCAGTGCCAGCGTACGGGCCAGGAATAGGGTACGGAGTAAGGTAAGGTGTAGGGATGGTGGTGGGTTTCTAATCCGGTCTAGGGTTAGGGTTAAGGAACGGCAAGTTGTAGGGCAAAGGAGAGGGTACGGAAACGTGGGAGGGTCAGGCTACATGCTGACGCACGGGTCAGTGCTAGCGTACGAGCCACGAATAGGGTACGGCGTAAGGTAAGGTGTACGGCTGGTGGTGGGTTTCCGTTCCGGGCTAGGGTTAGGGTTAGGGAACGGCAAGGCTTAGGGCACAGGTGAGGTTACAGAAACGTGGGACGGTCAGGCTACGTGCTGACGCATGTGTCAATGCCAGCATACGGGCGAGGAGTAGGCAACGGCGTAAGGTAAGGTGTACGGCTGGTGGTTGGTTTCCGTTCCAGGCTAGGGTTAGGGTTAGGGAACGGCAAGGCTTAGGGCACAGGTGATGGTACGGAAACGTGGGAGGGTCAGGCTACGTGCTGACGCACGGTTCAGTGCCAGCGTACGGGCCAGGAATAGGGAACGGCGTAATTTAAGGTGTTGGGCTGGTGGTGGGTTTCCGTTCCGGGCTAGGGTTAGGGTTAGGGAACAGCAAGGCTTAGGGCACAGGTGAGGGTACGTAAACGTGGGAGGGTCAGGCTACGTGCTGACGCACGGGTCAATGCCAGCGTACGGGCGAGTAGTAGGCAACGGCGTAAGGTAAGGTGTACGGCAGGTGGTTGTTTTCCGTTCCAGGCTAGGGTTAGTGTTAGGGAACGGCAAGGCTTAGGGCACAGGTGAGGGTACGGAAAAGTGGGAGGGTCAGGCTACGTGCTGACGCACGGTTCAGTGCCAGCATACGGGCCAGGAATAGGGAAAGTCGTAAGGTAAGGTATAGGGTTGGTGGTGGGTTTCCGTTCCGGGCTAGGGTAAGGGTTAGGGAACGGCAAGGCTTAGGGCACAGGTCAGGGTACGGAAACGCGTGAGGGTAAGGCCACGTGCTAATGCACGGGTCAGTGCCGGAGTACAGGCCAGTAGTAGGCAACGGCGTAAGGTAAGGTGTAGGGCTGGTGGTTGGTTTCCGTTCCAGGCTAGGGTTAGTGTTAGGGAACGGCAAGGCTTAGGGCACAGGTGATGGTACGGAAACGTGGGAGGGTCGGGCTACGTGCTGACGCACTG
The DNA here is from genome assembly GCF_964165515.1 of Mesoplodon bidens. Taxonomy (NCBI): domain Eukaryota; kingdom Metazoa; phylum Chordata; class Mammalia; order Artiodactyla; family Ziphiidae; genus Mesoplodon; species Mesoplodon bidens. Next base: position 726,514 of record NW_027671711.1, on the reverse strand, counting down.
GTCAGTGCCAGCGTACGGGCCAGGAGTAGGCAACGGCGTAGGATATAGTGTAGGGCTGGTGGTGGATTTGCGTTCCTGGCTAGGGTTAGGGTTAGGGAACGGCAAGGCTTAGGGCACAGGTGAGGGAACGGAAACGTGGGAGGGTCAGGCTACGTGCTGACACATTGTTCAGTGCCAGCGTACAGGCCAGGAATAGGGAAATGCGTACGTTAAGGTGTACGGCTGGTGGTGGGTTTCCGTTCCGGGCTAGGGTTAGGGTTAGGGAACGTCAAGGCTTAGGGCACAGGTGAGGTTACGGAAACGTTGGAGGCTCAGACTACGTGCTGACGCATGGTTCAGTGCCAGCGTACGGGTCAGGAGTAGGATACGGCGTAAGGTAAGGTGTAGGGCTGGTTGTGGGTTTCTATTCCGGGCTAGGGTTAGGGTTAGGGAAAGGCAAGTCTTAGGGCACAGGTGAGGTTACGGAAACGTGGGAGGGTCAGGCTACATGCTGACGCACGGTTCAGTGCCAGCGTACGGGCCAGGAATAGGTTACGGCGTAAGGTAAGGTGTAGGGCTGGTGGTGGGTTTCCGTTCCGGTCTAGGGTTATGGTTAGGGAACGGCAAGGCTTAGGGCACAGGTGAGGGTACTGAAACGTGGGAGGGTCAGGCTACGTGCTGACGCATGGGTCAGTGCCAGCGTACGGACCAGGAGTAGGGTACAGCGTAAGGTAAAGTGTAGCGCTTGTGGTTGATTTCCTTTCCAATCTAGGTTTAGGGTTAGGGAACGGCAAGGCTTAGGGCACCGGTGAGGGTACGGAAACTTGGGAGTGTCAGGCTACATGCTGACGCAATATTCAGTGCCAGCGTACGGGCCAGGAGTAGGCAACGGCGTAAGGTAAGGTGTAGGGCTGGTGGTTGGTTTCTGTTCCAGTCTAGGGTTAGGGTTAGGGAACGGCAAGGCTTAGGGCAGAGGTGAGGGTACGGAAACGTTGGAGGGTCGGGCTACGTGCTGATGCACGGGTCAGTGCCAGCGTATGGGCCAGGAGTAGGCAACGGCGTAGGATAAAGTGTAGGGCTGGTGGTGGATTTGCGTTCCGGGCTAGGGTTAGGGTTAGGGAACGGCAAGGCTTAGGGCTCAGGTGAGGGAACGGAAACGTGGGAGGGTCAGGCTACGTGCTGACGCACGGGTCAATGCCAGCGTACGGGCCAGGAGTAGGCAACGGCGTAGGATAAAGTGTAGGGCTGGTGGTGGATTTGCGTTCCGGGCTAGGGTTAGGGTTAGGGAACGGCAAGGCTTAGGGCTCAGGTGAGGGAACGGAAACGTGGGAGGGTCAGGCTACGTGCTGACGCACGGTTCAGTGCCAGCGTACGGGCCAGGAATAGGGAACGGCGTAAGTTAAGGTGTAGGGCTGGTGGTGGGTTTCCGTTCCGGGCTAGGGTTAGGGTTAGGGAACGGCAAGGCTTAGGGCACAGGTCAGGGTACGGAAACGCGGGAGGGTAAGGCTACGTGCTGATGCGCAGGTCAGTGCCAGAGTACACGCCAGTAGTAGGCAACAGCGTAGGGTAAGGTTTTGGGCTGGTGGTGGGTTTCCATTCCGGGCTAGTGTTAGGGTTAGGGAACCGCAAGGCTTAGGGCACAGGTGAGGGTACGGAGACGTGGGTGCGTCAGGCTACGTGCTGACGCATGGGTCAATGCCAGCGTACGGGCCAGGAGTAGGCAACGGCGTAAGGTATGGTGTAGGGCTGGTGGTTGGTTTCCGTTCCAGGCTAGGGTTAGGGTAAGGGAACGGCAAGGCTTAGGGCACAGGTGAGGGTACGGAAACGTGGGAGGGTCGGGCTATGTGCTGACGCACGGGTCAGTGCCAGCGTACGGGCCAGGAGTAGGCAACGGCGTAGGATAAAGTGTAGGGCTGGTGGTGGATTTGCGTTCCGGGCTAGGGTTAGGGTTAGGGAACGGTAAGGCTTAGGGCACAGGTGTGGGAACGGAAACGTGGGAGGGTCAGGCTACGTGCTGATGCACGGTTCAGTGCCAGCATACGGGCCAGGAATAGGAAACGGCAAAAGTTAGGGTGTAGGGCTGGTGGTGGGTTTCCGTTCAGGGCTAGGGTTAGGGTTAGGGAACGGCAAGGCTTAGGGCACAGGTGATGGTATGGAAACGTGGGAGGGTCAGGCTACGTGCTGACGCATGGGTCAGTGCCAGCGTACGGGTCAGCAGTAGGGTACGGCGTAATGTAAGGTGTAGGGCTGGTGGTGGGTTTCTATTCCGGGCTAGGGTTAGGGTTAGGGAACGGCAAGTCTTAGGGCACAGGTGAGGGTACGGAAACTTGGGAGGGTCAGGCTACATGCTGACGCAATGTTCAGTGCCAGCGTACGGGCCAGGAATAGGGTACGGCGTAAGGTAAGGTGTAGGGCTGGTGGTGGGTTTCTAATCCGGGCTAGGGTTAGGGTTAGGGAACGGCATGTCTTAGGGCAAAGGAGAGGGTACGGAAACGTGGGAGGGTCAGGCTACATGCTGACGCACTGTTCAGTGCCAGCGTACGGGCCAGGAATAGGGTACGGCGTAAGGTAATGTGTACGGCTGGTGGTGGGTTTCCGTTCCGGGCTAGGGTTAGGGTTAGGGAACGGCAAGGCTTAGGGCACAGGTGAGGTTACAGAAACGTGGCACGGTCAGGCTACGTGCTGACGCATGTGTCAATTCCAGCATACGGGTGAGGAGTAGGCAACGGCGTAAGGTAAGGTGTACGGCTGGTGGTTGGTTTCCTATCCAGGCTAAGGTTAGGGTTAGGGAACGGCAAGGCTTAGGGCACAGGTGATGGTACGGAAACGTGGGAGGGTCAGGCTACGTGCTGACGCACGGTTCAGTGCCAGCGTACGGGCCAGGAATAGGGAACGGCGTAAGGTAAGGTGTAGGGCTGGTGGTGGGTTTCCATTCCGGGCTAGGGTTAGGGTTAGGGAACGGCAAGGCTTAGGGCACAGGTCAGGGTACGGAAACGCGGGAGGGTAAGGCTACAGGCTGATGCACGGGTCAGTACCAGAGTACAGGCCAGTAGTAGGCAACGGCGTAGGGTAAGGTTTTTCGCTGGTGGTGGGATTCCATTCCGGGCTAGGGTTAGGGTTAGGGAACCGCAGGGCTTAGCGCACAGGTGAGGGTACGGAGACGAGGGAGGGTCAGGCTACGTGCTGACGCACGGGTCAATGCCAGCGTACGGGCCAGGAGTAGGCAACGGCGTAGGATAAAGTGTAGGGCTGGTGGTGGATTTGCGTTCCGGGCTAGGGTTAGGGTTAGGGAACGGCAAGGCTTTGGGCTCAGGTGAGGGAACGGAAACGTGGGAGGGTCAGGCTACGTGCTGACGCACGGTTCAGTGCCAGCGTACGGGCCAGGAATAGGGAACGGCGTAAGTTAAGGTGTAGGGCTGGTGGTGGGTTTCCGTTCCGGGCTAGGGTTAGGGTTACGGAACGGCAAGGCTTAGGGCACAGGTCAGGGTACGGAAACGCGGGAGGGTAAGGCTACGTGCTGATGCGCAGGTCAGTGCCAGAGTACACGCCAGTAGTAGGCAACGGCGTAGGATAAGGTTTTGGGCTGGTGGTGGGTTTCCATTCCGGGCTAGTGTTAGGGTTAGGGAACCGCAAGGCTTAGGGCACAGGTGAGGGTATGGAGACGTGGGTGCGTCAGGCTACGTGCTGACGCACGGGTCAATGCCAGCGTACGGGCCAGGAGTAGGCAACGGCGTAAGGTATGGTGTAGGGCTGGTGGTTGGTTTCCGTTCCAGGCTAGGGTTAGGGTTAGGGAACGGCAAGGCTTAGGGCACAGGTGAGGGTACGGAAACGTGGGAGGGTCGGGCTACGTGCTGACGCACGGGTCAGTGCCAGCGTACGGGCCAGGAGTAGGCAACGGCGTAGGATAAAGTGTAGGGCTGGTGGTGGATTTGCGTTCTGGGCTAGGGTTAGGGTTAGGGAACGGCAAGGCTTAGGGCACAGGTCAGGGTACGGAAACGCGGTAGGCTAAGGCTACGTGCTGATGCACGGTTCAGTGCCAGAGTACAGGCCAGGAGTAGGCAACGGCGTAGGGTAAGGTGTAGGGCTGGTGGTGGCTTTCCGTTCCGGGCTAGGGTTAGGGTTAGGGAACGGAAAGGCTTAGGGCACAGGTGAGGGTACGTAAACGTGGGAGGGTCAGACTACGTGCTGACGCACGGGTCAATGCCAGCGTACGGGCGAGGAGTAGGCAACGGCGTAAGGTAAGGTTTAGGGCTGGTGGTGGGTTTCCGTTCCGGACTAGGGTTAGGGTTAGGGAACGTCAAGGCTTAGGGCACAGGTCAGGGTACGGAAACGCGGGAGGGTAAGGCTACGTGCTGATGCACGGTTCAGTGCCAGAGTACAGGCCAGGAGTAGGCAACGGCGTAGGGTAAGGTGTAGGGCTGGTGGTGGGTTTCCGTTCCGGGCTAGGGTTAGGGTTAGGTAACGCAAGGCTTAGGGCACAGGTGAGGGTACGTAAACGTGGGAGGGTCAGGCTACGTGCTGACGCACGGGTCAATGCCAGCGTACGGGCGAGGAGTAGGCAACGACGTAAGGTAAGGTGTACGGCTGGTGGTTGGTTTCCGTTCCAGGCTAGGGTTAGGGTTAGGGAATGGCAAGGCTTAGGGCACAGGTGAGGGTACGTAAACGTGGGAGGGTCAGGCTACGTGCTGACGCACGGTTCAGTGCCAGCGTACTGGCCAGGAATAGGGTACGGCGTAAGGTAAGGTGTAGGGCTGGTGGTGGGTTTCTAATCAGGGCTAGGGTTAGGGTTAGGGAACGGCAAGTCTTAGGGCAAAGGAGAGGATACGGAAACGTGGGAGGGTCAGGCTACGTGCTGACGCACGTTTCAGTGCCTGCGTACGGGCCAGGAATAGGGTACGGCGTAAGGTAAGGTGTACGGCTGGTGGTGGGTTTCCGTTCCGGTCTAGGGTTAGGGTTAGGGAATGGCAAGGCTTAGGGCACAGGTGAGGTTACAGAAACGTGGGACGGTCAGGCTACGTGCTGACGCACGTGTCAGTGCCAGCGTACGGGCCAGGGGTAGGCAATGGCGTAAGGTAAGATGTAGGGCTGGTGGTTGGTTTCCGTTCCAGGCTAGGGTTAGGGTAAGGGAACGGCAAGGCTTAGGGCACAGGTGAGAGTACCGAAACGTGGGAGGGTCAGGCTACATGCTGACGCATGTTTCAGTGCCAGCGAATGGGCCAGGAATAAGTTACGGCGTAAGGTAAGGTGTAGGGCTTGTGGTGGGTTTCCGTTCGGGGCTAGGGTTAGGGTTAGGGAACGGCAAGGCTTAGGGCACAGGTGAGGGTACGGAAAGGTGGGAGGGTCAGGCTACGTGCTGACACACGGGTCAGTGCCAGCGTACGGGTCAGTAGCAGCGTACGGCGTAAGGTATGGTGTAGGGCTGGTGGTGGGTTACTATTCCGGGCTAGGGTTAGGGTTAGGGAATGGCAAGGCTTAGGGCACAGGTGAGGGTACGGAAACGTGGGAGGGTCAGGCTACGTGCTGACGCACGGGTCAGTGCCAGCGTACGGGCCAGGAATAGGCAACGGCGTAAGGTAAGGTGTAGGGCTGGTGGTTGGTTTCCGTTCCTGGCTAGGGTTAGGGTTAGGGAACGGCAAGGCATATGGCACAGGTGAGGGTACGGAAACTTGGGAGGGTCGGGCTACGTGCTGACGCACGGGTCAGTGCCAGCGTACGGGCCAGGAGTAGGCAACGGCGTAGGGTAAGGTTTAGGGCTGGTGGTGGGTTTCCGTTCCAGGCTAGGGTTAGTGTTAGGGAACGGCAAGCCTTAGGGCACAGGTGAGGGTACGGAAACGTGGGAGGGTCGGGCTACGTGCTGACGGACTGGTCAGTGCCAGCGTACGGGCCAGGAGTAGGCAACTGCGTAGGATAAAGTGTAGGGCTGGTGGTGGATTTGCGTTCCTGGCTAGGGTTAGGGTTAGGGAAAGGCAAGGCTTAGGGCACAGGTGAGGGAACGGAAACGTGGGATGGTCAGGCTACGTGCTGACACACGGTTCAGTGCCAGTGTACGGGCCAGGAATAGGGAACGGCGTAAGTTAAGGTGTAGGGCTGGTGGTGGGTTTCCGTTCCGGGCTAGGGTTAGGGTTAGGGAACGTCAAGGCTTAGGGCACAGGTGAGGGTACGGAAACGTTGGAGGCTCAGACTACGTGCTGACGCATGGTTCAGTGCCAGCGTACGGGTCAGGAGTAGGATACGGCGTAAGGTAAGGTGTAGGGCTGATGGTGGTTTTCTATTCCGGGCTAGGGTTAGGGTTAGGGAAAGGCAAGGCTTAGGGCACAGGTGAGGATACGGAAACGTGGGAGGGTCAGGCTACGTGCTGACGCATGGGTCAGTGCCAGCGTACGGGCCAGGAGTAGGGTACGGCGTAAGGTAAAGTGTAGCGCTTGTGGTTGATTTCCTTTCCAGGCTAGGTTTAGGGTTAGGGAACGGCAAGGCTTAGGGCACAGGTGAGGGTACGGAAACGTGAGAGGGACGGGCTACGTGCTGACGCACGGGTCAGTGCCAGCGTACGGAACAGGAGTAGGCAACGGCATAGGATACAGTGTAGGGCTGGTGGTGGATTTGCGTTCAGGGCTAGGGTTAGGGTTAGGGAACGGCAAGGCTTAGGGCACAGGTGAGGGTATGGAAACGTGGGAGGGTCAGGCTACGTGCTGACGCACGGGTCAGTGCCAGCGTACGGGTCAGGAGTAGGGTACGGCGTAATGTAAGGTGTAGGGCTGGTGGTGGGTTTCTATTCCGGGCTAGGGTTAGGGTTATGGAACGGCTAGGCTTAGGGCACAGGTGAGGGTACGGAAACTTGGGAGGCTCAGGCTACACGCTGACGCAATGTTCAGTGCCAGCGTACGGGCCAGGAATAGGGTACGGCGTAAGGTAAGGTGTAGGGATGGTGGTGGGTTTCTAATCCGGGCTAGGGTTAGGGTTAAGGAACGGCAAGTCTTAGGGCAAAGGAGAGGGTACGGAAACGTGGGAGGGTCAGGCTACATGCTGACGCACGGTTCAGTGCTAGCGTACGAGCCACGAATAGGGTACGGCGTAAGGTAAGGTGTACGGCTGGTGGTGGGTTTCCGTTCCGGGCTAGGGTTAGGGTTAGGGAACGGCAAGGCTTAGGGCACAGGTGAGGTTACAGAAACGTGGGACGGTCAGGCTACGTGCTGACGCATGTGTCAATGCCAGCATACGGGCGAGGAGTAGGCAACGGCGTAAGGTAAGGTGTACGGCTGGTGGTTGGTTTCCGTTCCAGGCTAGGGTTAGGGTTAGGGAACGGCAAGGCTTAGGGCACAGGTGATGGTACGGAAACGTGGGAGGGTCAGGCTACGTGCTGACGCACGGTTCAGTGCCAGCGTACGGGCCAGGAATAGGGAACGGCGTAAGTTAAGGTGTTGGGCTGGTGGTGGGTTTCCGTTCCGGGCTAGGGTTAGGGTTAGGGAACAGCAAGGCTTAGGGCACAGGTGAGGGTACGTAAACGTGGGAGGGTCAGGCTACGTGCTGACGCACGGGTCAATGCCAGCGTACGGGCGAGTAGTAGGCAACGGCGTAAGGTAAGGTGTACGGCAGGTGGTTGTTTTCCGTTCCAGGCTAGGGTTAGTGTTAGGGAACGGCAAGGCTTAGGGCACAGGTGAGGGTACGGAAAAGTGGGAGGGTCAGGCTACGTGCTGACGCACGGTTCAGTGCCAGCATACGGGCCAGGAATAGGGAAAGTCGTAAGGTAAGGTATAGGGTTGGTGGTGGGTTTCCGTTCCGGGCTAGGGTTAGGGTTAGGGAACGGCAAGGCTTAGGGCACAGGTCAGGGTACGGAAACGCGTGAGGGTAAGGCCACGTGCTAATGCACGGGTCAGTGCCGGAGTACAGGCCAGTAGTAGGCAACGGCGTAAGGTAAGGTGTAGGGCTGGTGGTTGGTTTCCGTTCCAGGCTAGGGTTAGTGTTAGGGAACGGCAAGGCTTAGGGCACAGGTGAGGGTACGGAAACGTGGGAGGGTCGGGCTACGTGCTGACGCACTGGTCAGTGCCAGCGTACGGGCCAGGAGTAGGCAACGGTGTAGGATATAGTGTAGGGCTGGTGGTGGATTTGCGTTCCTGGCTAGGGTTAGGGTTAGGGAACGGCAAGGCTTAGGGCACAGGTGAGGGAACGGAAACGTGGGAGGGTCAGGCTACGTGCTGACACATTGTTCAGTGCCAGCGTACGGGCCAGGAATAGGGAACTGCGTAAGTTACGGTGTACGGCTGGTGGTGGGTTTCCGTTCCGGGCTAGGGTTAGGGTTAGGGAACGTCAAGGCTTAGGGCACAGGTGAGGTTACGGAAACGTTGGAGGCTCAGACTACGTGCTGACGCATGGTTCAGTGCCAGCGTATGGGTCAGGAGTAGGATACGGCGTAAGGTAAGGTGTAGGGCTGGTTGTGGGTTTCTATTCCGGGCTAGGGTTAGGGTTAGGGAAAGGCAAGTCTTAGGGCACAGGTGAGGTTACGGAAACGTGGGAGGGTCAGGCTACATGCTGACGCACGGTTCAGTGCCAGCGTATGGGCCAGGAATAGGTTACGGCGTAAGGTAAGGTGTAGGGCTGGTGGTGTGTTTCCGTTCCGGTCTAGGGTTATGGTTAGGGAACGGCAAGGCTTAGGGCACAGGTGAGGGTACTGAAACGTGGGAGGGTCAGGCTACGTGCTGACGCATGGGTCAGTGCCAGCGTACGGACCAGGAGTAGGGTACGGCGTAAGGTAAAGTGTAGCGCTTGTGGTTGATTTCCTTTCCAATCTAGGTTTAGGGTTAGGGAACGGCAAGGCTTAGGGCACAGGTGAGGGTACGGAAACTTGGGAGTGTCAGGCTACATGCTGACGCAATATTCAGTGCCAGCGTACGGGCCAGGAGTAGGCAACGGCGTAAGGTAAGGTGTAGGGCTGGTGGTTGGTTTCTGTTCCAGTCTAGGGTTAGGGTTAGGGAACGGCAAGGCTTAGGGCAGAGGTGAGGGTACGGAAACGTTGGAGGGTCGGGCTACGTGCTGATGCACGGGTCAGTGCCAGCGTATGGGCCAGGAGTAGGCAACGGCGTAGGATAAAGTGTAGGGCTGGTGGTGGATTTGCGTTCCGGGCTAGGGTTAGGGTTAGGGAACGGCAAGGCTTAGGGCTCAGGTGAGGGAACGGAAACGTGGGAGGGTCAGGCTACGTGCTGACGCACGTTTCAGTGCCAGCGTACGGGCCAGGAATAGGGAACGGCGTAAGTTAAGGTGTAGGGCTGGTGGTGGGTTTCCGTTCAGGGCTAGGGTTAGGGCTAGGGAACGGCAAGGCTTAGGGCACAGGTGATGGTATGGAAACGTGGGAGAGTCAGGCTACGTGCTGACGCATGGGTCAGTGCCAGCGTACGGGTCAGCAGTAGGGTACGGCGTAATGTAAGGTGTAGGGCTGGTGGTGGGTTTCTATTCCGGGCTAGGGTTAGGGTTAGGGAACGGCAAGTCTTAGGGCACAGGTGAGGGTACGGAAACTTGGGAGGGTCAGGCTACATGCTGACGCACTGTTCAGTGCCAGCGTACGGGCCAGGAATAGGGTACGGCGTAAGGAAAGGTGTAGGTCTGGTGGTGGGTTTCTAATCCGGGCTAGGGTTAGGGTTAGGGAACGGCAAGTCTTAGGGCAAAGGAGAGGGTACGGAAACGTGGGAGGGTCAGGCTACGTGCTGACGCACGGTTCAGTGCCAGCGTATGGGCCAGGAATAGGGTACGGCGTAAGGTAAGGTGTACGGCTGGTGGTGGGTTTCCGTTCCGGGCTAGGGTTAGGGTTAGGGAACGGAAAGGCTTAGGGCACAGGTGAGGGTACGTAAACGTGGGAGGGTCAGACTACGTGCTGACGCACGGGTCAATGCCAGCGTACGGGCGAGGAGTAGGCAACGGCGTAAGGTAAGGTTTAGGGCTGGTGGTGGGTTTCCGTTCCGGACTAGGGTTAGGGTTAGGGAACGTCAAGGCTTAGGGCACAGGTCAGGGTACGGAAACGCGGGAGGGTAAGGCTACGTGCTGATGCACGGTTCAGTGCCAGAGTACAGGCCAGGAGTAGGCAACGGCGTAGGGTAAGGTGTAGGGCTGGTGGTGGGTTTCCGTTCCGGGCTAGGGTTAGGGTTAGGTAACGCAAGGCTTAGGGCACAGGTGAGGGTACGTAAACGTGGGAGGGTCAGGCTACGTGCTGACGCACGGGTCAATGCCAGCGTACGGGCGAGGAGTAGGCAACGACGTAAGGTAAGGTGTACGGCTGGTGGTTGGTTTCCGTTCCAGGCTAGGGTTAGGGTTAGGGAATGGCAAGGCTTAGGGCACAGGTGAGGGTACGTAAACGTGGGAGGGTCAGGCTACGTGCTGACGCACGGTTCAGTGCCAGCGTACTGGCCAGGAATAGGGTACGGCGTAAGGTAAGGTGTAGGGCTGGTGGTGGGTTTCTAATCAGGGCTAGGGTTAGGGTTAGGGAACGGCAAGTCTTAGGGCAAAGGAGAGGATACGGAAACGTGGGAGGGTCAGGCTACGTGCTGACGCACGTTTCAGTGCCTGCGTACGGGCCAGGAATAGGGTACGGCGTAAGGTAAGGTGTACGGCTGGTGGTGGGTTTCCGTTCCGGTCTAGGGTTAGGGTTAGGGAATGGCAAGGCTTAGGGCACAGGTGAGGTTACAGAAACGTGGGACGGTCAGGCTACGTGCTGACGCACGTGTCAGTGCCAGCGTACGGGCCAGGGGTAGGCAATGGCGTAAGGTAAGATGTAGGGCTGGTGGTTGGTTTCCGTTCCTGGCTAGGGTTAGGGTTAGGGAACGGCAAGGCATAGGGCACAGGTGAGGGTACGGAAACGTGGGAGGGTCGGGCTACGTGCTGACGCACGGGTCAGTGCCAGCGTACGGGCCAGGAGTAGGCAACGGCGTAGGATAAAGTGTAAGGCTGGTGGTGGATTTGCGTTCTGGGCTAGGGTTAGGGTTAGGGAACGGCAAGGCTTAGGGCACATGTCAGGGAACGGAAACTCGGGAGGGTAAGGCTACGTGCTGATGCACGGTTCAGTGCAGAGTACAGGCCAGGAATAGGCAACGGCGTAGGGTAAGGTGTAGGGCTGGTGGTGGGTTTCCGTTCCAGGCTAGGGTTAGTGTTAGGGAACGGCAAGGCTTAGGGCACAGGTGAGGGTACGTAAACGTGGGAGGGTCGGGCTACGTGCTGACGGACTGGTCAGTGCCAGCGTACGGGCCAGGAGTAGGCAACTGCGTAGGATAAAGTGTAGGGCTGGTGGTGGATTTGCGTTCCTGGCTAGGGTTAGGGTTAGGGAACGGCAAGGCTTAGGGCACAGATGAGGGAACGGAAACGTGGGAGGGTCAGGCTACGTGCTGACACACGGTTCAGTGCCAGTGTACGGGCCAGGAATAGGGAACGGCGTAAGTTAAGGTGTAGGGCTGGTGGTGGGTTTCCGTTCCGGGCTAGGGTTAGGGTTAGGGAACGTCAAGGCTTAGGGCACAGGTGAGGGTACGGAAACGTTGGAGGCTCAGACTACGTGCTGACGCATGGTTCAGTGCCAGCGTACGGGTCAGGAGTAGGATACGGCGTAAGGTAAGGTGTAGGGCTGATGGTGGTTTTCTATTCCGGGCTAGGGTTAGGGTTAGGGAAAGGCAAGGCTTAGGGCACAGGTGAGGATACGGAAACGTGGGAGGGTCAGGCTACGTGCTGACGTATGGGTCAGTGCCAGCGTACGGGCCAGGAGTAGGGTACGGCGTAAGGTAAAGTGTAGCGCTTGTGGTTGATTTCCTTTCCAGGCTAGGTTTAGGGTTAGGGAACGGCAAGGCTTAGGGCACAGGTGAGGGTACGGAAACGTGAGAGGGACGGGCTACGTGCTGACGCACGGGTCAGTGCCAGCGTACGGAACAGGAGTAGGCAACGGCATAGGATACAGTGTAGGGCTGGTGGTGGATTTGCGTTCAGGGCTAGGGTTAGGGTTAGGGAACGGCAAGGCTTAGGGCACAGGTGAGGGTATGGAAACGTGGGAGGGTCAGGCTACGTGCTGACGCACGGGTCAGTGCCAGCGTACGGGTCAGGAGTAGGGTACGGCGTAATGTAAGGTGTAGGGCTGGTGGTGGGTTTCTATTCCGGGCTAGGGTTAGGGTTATGGAACGGCTAGGCTTAGGGCACAGGTGAGGGTACGGAAACTTGGGAGGCTCAGGCTACACGCTGACGCAATGTTCAGTGCCAGCGTACGGGCCAGGAATAGGGTACGGCGTAAGGTAAGGTGTAGGGATGGTGGTGGGTTTCTAATCCGGGCTAGGGTTAGGGTTAAGGAACGGCAAGTCTTAGGGCAAAGGAGAGGGTACGGAAACGTGGGAGGGTCAGGCTACATGCTGACGCACGGTTCAGTGCTAGCGTACGAGCCACGAATAGGGTACGGCGTAAGGTAAGGTGTACGGCTGGTGGTGGGTTTCCGTTCCGGGCTAGGGTTAGGGTTAGGGAACGGCAAGGCTTAGGGCACAGGTGAGGTTACAGAAACGTGGGACGGTCAGGTTACGTGCTGACGCATGTGTCAATGCCAGCATACAGGCGAGGAGTAGGCAACGGCGTAAGGTAAGGTGTACGGCTGGTGGTTGGTTTCCGTTCCAGGCTAGGGTTAGGGTTAGGGAACGGCAAGGCTTAGGGCACAGGTGATGGTACGGAAACGTGGGAGGGTCAGGCTACGTGCTGACGCACGGTTCAGTGCCAGCTAAGGGCCAGGAATAGGGAACGGCGTAAGTTAAGGTGTTGGGCTGGTGGTGGGTTTCCGTTCCGGGCTAGGGTTAGTGTTAGGGAACAGCAAGGCTTAGGGCACAGGTGAGGGTACGTAAACGTGGGAGGGTCAGGCTACGTGCTGACGCACGGGTCAATGCCAGCGTACGGGCGAGTAGTAGGCAACGGCGTAAGGTAAGGTGTACGGCAGGTGGTTGTTTTCCGTTCCAGGCTAGGGTTAGGGTTAGGGAACGGCAAGGCTTAGGGCACAGGTGAGGGTACGGAAAAGTGGGAGGGTCAGGCTACGTGCTGACGCACGGTTCAGTGCCAGCATACGGGCCAGGAATAGGGAAAGCCGTAAGGTAAGGTATAGGGTTGGTGGTGGGTTTCCGTTCCGGGCTAGGGTTAGGGTTAGGGAACGGCAAGGCTTAGGGCACAGGTCAGGGTACGGAAACGCGTGAGGGTAAGGCCACGTGCTAATGCACGGGTCAGTGCCGGAGTACAGGCCAGTAGTAGGCAACGGCGTAAGGTAAGGTGTAGGGCTGGTGGTTGGTTTCCGTTCCAGGCTAGGGTTAGTGTTAGGGAACGGCAAGGCTTAGGGCACAGGTGAGGGTACGGAAACGTGGGAGGGTCGGGCTACGTGCTGACGCACTGGTCAGTGCCAGCGTACGGGCCAGGAGTAGGCAACGGCGTAGGATATAGTGTAGGGCTGGTGGTGGATTTGCGTTCCTGGCTAGGGTTAGGGTTAGGGAACGGCAAGGCTTAGGGCACAGGTGAGGGAACGGAAACGTGGGAGGGTCAGTCTACGTGCTGACACATTGTTCAGTGCCAGCGTACAGGCCAGGAATAGGGAACTGCGTACGTTAAGGTGTACGGCTGGTGGTGGGTTTCCGTTCCGGGCTAGGGTTAGGGTTAGGGAACGTCAAGGCTTAGGGCACAGGTGAGGTTACGGAAACGTTGGAGGCTCAGACTACGTGCTGACGCATGGTTCAGTGCCAGCGTACGGGTCAGGAGTAGGATACGGCGTAAGGTAAGGTGTAGGGCTGGTTGTGGGTTTCTATTCCGGGCTAGGTTTAGGGTTAGGGAAAGGCAAGTCTTAGGGCACAGGTGAGGTTACGGAAACGTGGGAGGGTCAGGCTACATGCTGACGCACGGTTCAGTGCCAGCGTACGGGCCAGGAATAGGTTACGGCGTAAGGTAAGGTGTAGGGCTGGTGGTGGGTTTCTGTTCCGGTCTAGGGTTATGGTTAGGGAACGGCAAGGCTTAGGGCACAGGTGAGGGTACTGAAACGTGGGAGGTTCAGGCTACGTGCTGACGCATGGGTCAGTGCCAGCGTACGGACCAGGAGTAGGGTACGGCGTAAGGTAAAGTGTAGCGCTTGTGGTTGATTTCCTTTCCAATCTAGGTTTAGGGTTAGGGAACGGCAAGGCTTAGGGCACAGGTGAGGGTACGGAAACTTGGGAGTGTCAGGCTACATGCTGACGCAATATTCAGTGCCAGCGTACGGGCCAGGAGTAGGCAACGGCGTAAGGTAAGGTGTAGGGCTGGTGGTTGCTTTCTGTTCCAGTCTAGGGTTAGGGTTAGGGAACGGCAAGGCTTAGGGCAGAGGTGAGGGTACGGAAACGTTGGAGGGTCGGGCTACGTGCTGATGCACGGGTCAGTGCCAGCGTATGGGCCAGGAGTAGGCAACGGCGTAGGATAAAGTGTAGGGCTGGTGGTGGATTTGCGTTCCGGGCTAGGGTTAGGGTTAGGGAACGGCAAGGCTTAGGGCTCAGGTGAGGGAACGGAAACGTGGGAGGGTCAGGCTACGTGCTGACGCACGGGTCAATGCCAGCGTACGGGCCAGGAGTAGGCAACGGCGTAGGATAAAGTGTAGGGCTGGTGGTGGATTTGCGTTCCGGGCTAGGGTTAGGGTTAGGGAACGGCAAGGCTTAGGGCTCAGGTGAGGGAACGGAAACGTGGGAGGGTCAGGCTACGTGCTGACGCACGGTTCAGTGCCAGCGTACGGGCCAGGAATAGGGAACAGCGTAAGTTAAGGTGTAGGGCTGGTGGTGGGTTTCCGTTCCGGGCTAGGGTTAGGGTTAGGGAACGGCAAGGCTTAGGGCACAGGTCAGGGTACGGAAACGTGGGAGGGTCAGGCTACGTGCTGACGCACGGGTCAATGCCAGCGTACGGGCGAGGAGTAGGCAACGACGTAAGGTAAGGTGTACGGCTGGTGGTTGGTTTCCGTTCCAGGCTAGGGTTAGGGTTAGGGAATGGCAAGGCTTAGGGCACAGGTGAGGGTACGTAAACGTGGGAGGGTCAGGCTACGTGCTGACGCACGGTTCAGTGCCAGCGTACTGGCCAGGAATAGGGTACGGCGTAAGGTAAGGTGTAGGGCTGGTGGTGGGTTTCTAATCAGGGCTAGGGTTAGGGTTAGGGAACGGCAAGTCTTAGGGCAAAGGAGAGGATACGGAAACGTGGGAGGGTCAGGCTACGTGCTGACGCACGTTTTAGTGCCTGCGTACGGGCCAGGAATAGGGTACGGCGTAAGGTAAGGTGTACGGCTGGTGGTGGGTTTCCGTTCCGGTCTAGGGTTAGGGTTAGGGAATGGCAAGGCTTAGGGCACAGGTGAGGTTACAGAAACGTGGGACGGTCAGGCTACGTGCTGACGCACGTGTCAGTGCCAGCGTACGGGCCAGGGGTAGGCAATGGCGTAAGGTAAGATGTAGGGCTGGTGGTTGGTTTCCGTTCCAGGCTAGGGTTAGGGTAAGGGAACGGCAAGGCTTAGGGCACAGGTGAGAGTACCGAAACGTGGGAGGGTCAGGCTACATGCTGACGCATGTTTCAGTGCCAGCGTATGGGCCAGGAATAAGTTACGGCGTAAGGTATGGTGTAGGGCTGGTGGTGGGTTTCCGTTCGGGGCTAGGGTTAGGGTTAGGGAACGGCAAGGCTTAGGGCACAGGTGAGGGTACGGAAAGGTGGGAGGGTCAGGCTACGTGCTGACACACAGGTCGGTGCCAGCGTACGGGTCAGTAGCAGCGTACGGCGTAAGGTATGGTGTAGGGCTGGTGGTGGGTTACTATTCCGGGCTAGGGTTAGGGTTAGGGAATGGCAAGGCTTAGGGCACAGGTGAGGGTACGGAAACGTGGGAGGGTCAGGCTACGTGCTGACGCACGGGTCAGTGCCAGCGTACGGGCCAGGAATAGGCAACGGCGTAAGGTAAGGTGTAGGGCTGGTGGTTGGTTTCCGTTCCTGGCTAGGGTTAGGGTTAGGGAAAGGCAAGGCATAGGGCACAGGTGAGGGTACGGAAACGTGGGAGGGTCGGGCTACGTGCTGACGCACGGGTCAGTGCCAGCGTACGGGCCAGGAGTAGGCAACGGCGTAGGATAAAGTGTAAGGCTGGTGGTGGATTTGCGTTCTGGGCTAGGGTTAGGGTTAGGGAACGGCAAGGCTTAGGGCACATGTCAGGGAACGGAAACTCGGGAGGGTAAGGCTACGTGCTGATGCACGGTTCAGTGCAGAGTACAGGCCAGGAATAGGCAACGGCGTAGGGTAAGGTGTAGGGCTGGTGGTGGGTTTCCGTTCCAGGCTAGGGTTAGTGTTAGGGAACGGCAAGGCTTAGGGCACAGGTGAGGGTACGTAAACGTGGGAGGGTCGGGCTACGTGCTGACGGACTGGTCAGTGCCAGCGTACGGGCCAGGAGTAGGCAACTGCGTAGGATAAAGTGTAGGGCTGGTGGTGGATTTGCGTTCCTGGCTAGGGTTAGGGTTAGGGAACGGCAAGGCTTAGGGCACAGATGAGGGAACGGAAACGTGGGAGGGTCAGGCTACGTGCTGACACACGGTTCAGTGCCAGTGTACGGGCCAGGAATAGGGAACGGCGTAAGTTAAGGTGTAGGGCTGGTGGTGGGTTTCCGTTCCGGGCTAGGGTTAGGGTTAGGGAACGTCAAGGCTTAGGGCACAGGTGAGGGTACGGAAACGTTGGAGGCTCAGACTACGTGCTGACGCATGGTTCAGTGCCAGCGTACGGGTCAGGAGTAGGATACGGCGTAAGGTAAGGTGTAGGGCTGATGGTGGTTTTCTATTCCGGGCTAGGGTTAGGGTTAGGGAAAGGCAAGGCTTAGGGCACAGGTGAGGATACGGAAACGTGGGAGGGTCAGGCTACGTGCTGACGCATGGGTCAGTGCCAGCGTACGGGCCAGGAGTAGGGTACGGCGTAAGGTAAAGTGTAGCGCTTGTGGTTGATTTCCTTTCCAGGCTAGGTTTAGGGTTAGGGAACGGCAAGGCTTAGGGCACAGGTGAGGGTACGGAAACGTGAGAGGGACGGGCTACGTGCTGACGCACGGGTCAGTGCCAGCGTACGGAACAGGAGTAGGCAACGGCATAGGATACAGTGTAGGGCTGGTGGTGGATTTGCGTTCAGGGCTAGGGTTAGGGTTAGGGAACGGCAAGGCTTAGGGCACAGGTGAGGGTATGGAAACGTGGGAGGGTCAGGCTACGTGCTGACGCACGGGTCAGTGCCAGCGTACGGGTCAGGAGTAGGGTACGGCGTAATGTAAGGTGTAGGGCTGGTGGTGGGTTTCTATTCCGGGCTAGGGTTAGGGTTATGGAACGGCTAGGCTTAGGGCACAGGTGAGGGTACGGAAACTTGGGAGGCTCAGGCTACACGCTGACGCAATGTTCAGTGCCAGCGTACGGGCCAGGAATAGGGTACGGAGTAAGGTAAGGTGTAGGGATGGTGGTGGGTTTCTAATCCGGGCTAGGGTTAGGGTTAAGGAACGGCAAGTCTTAGGGCAAAGGAGAGGGTACGGAAACGTGGGAGGGTCAGGCTACATGCTGACGCACGGTTCAGTGCTAGCGTACGAGCCACGAATAGGGTACGGCGTAAGGTAAGGTGTACGGCTGGCGGTGGGTTTCCGTTCCGGGCTAGGGTTAGGGTTAGGGAACGGCAAGGCTTAGGGCACAGGTGAGGTTACAGAAACGTGGGATGGTCAGGCTACGTGCTGACGCATGTGTCAATGCCAGCATACGGGCGAGGAGTAGGCAACGGCGTAAGGTAAGGTGTACGGCTGGTGGTTGGTTTCCGTTCCAGGCTAGGGTTAGGGTTAGGGAACGGCAAGGCTTAGGGCACAGGTGATGGTACGGAAACGTGGGAGAGTCAGGCTACGTGCTGACGCACGGTTCAGTGCCAGCGTACGGGCCAGGAATAGGGAACGGCGTAAGTTAAGGTGTTGGGCTGGTGGTGGGTTTCCGTTCCGGGCTAGGGTTAGGGTTAGGGAACAGCAAGGCTTAGGGCACAGGTGAGGGTACGTAAACGTGGGAGGGTCAGGCTACGTGCTGACGCACGGGTCAATGCCAGCGTACGGGCGAGTAGTAGGCAACGGCGTAATGTAAGGTGTACGGCAGGTGGTTGTTTTCCGTTCCAGGCTAGGGTTAGTGTTAGGGAACGACAAGGCTTAGGGCACAGGTGAGGGTACGGAAAAGTGGGAGGGTCAGGCTACGTGCTGACGCACGGTTCAGTGCCAGCATACGGGCCAGGAATAGGGAAAGTCGTAAGGTAAGGTATAGGCTTGGTGGTGGGTTTCCGTTCCGGGCTAGGGTTAGGGTTAGGGAACGGCAAGGCTTAGGGCACAGGTCAGGGTACGGAAACGCGTGAGGGTAAGGCCACGTGCTAATGCACGGGTCAGTGCCGGAGTACAGGCCAGTAGTAGGCAACGGCGTAAGGTAAGGTGTAGGGCTGGTGGTTGGTTTCCGTTCCAGGCTAGGGTTAGTGTTAGGGAACGGCAAGGCTTAGGGCACAGGTGATGGTACGGAAACGTGGGAGGGTCGGGCTACGTGCTGACGCACTGGTCAGTGCCAGCGTACGGGCCAGGAGTAGGCAACGGCGTAGGATATAGTGTAGGGCTGGTGGTGGATTTGCGTTCCTGGCTAGGGTTAGGGTTAGGGAACGGCAAGGCTTAGGGCACAGGTGAGGGAACGGAAACGTGGGAGGGTCAGGCTACGTGCTGACACATTGTTCAGTGCCAGCGTACGGGCCAGGAATAGGGAACTGCGTACGTTAAGGTGTACGGCTGGTGGTGGGTTTCCGTTCCGGGCTAGGGTTAGGGTTAGGGAACGTCAAGGCTTAGGGCACAGGTGAGGTTACGGAAAAGTTGGAGGCTCAGACTACGTGCTGACGCATGGTTCAGTGCCAGCGTACGGGTCAGGAGTAGGATACGGCGTAAGGTAAGGTGTAGGGCTGGTTGTGGGTTTCTATTCCGGGCTAGGGTTAGGGTTAGGGAAAGGCAAGTCTTAGGGCACAGGTGAGGTTACGGAAACGTGGGAGGGTCAGGCTACATGCTGACGCACGGTTCAGTGCCAGCGTACGGGCCAGGAATAGGTTACGGCGTAAGGTAAGGTGTAGGGCTGGTGGTGGGTTTCCGTTCCGGTCTAGGGTTATGGTTAGGGAACGGCAAGGCTTAGGGCACAGGTGAGGGTACTGAAACGTGGGAGGGTCAGGCTACGTGCTGACGCATGGGTCAGTGCCAGCGTACGGACCAGGAGTAGGGTACGGCGTAAGGTAAAGTGTAGCGCTTGTGGTTGATTTCCTTTCCAATCTAGGTTTAGGGTTAGGGAACGGCAAGGCTTAGGGCACCGGTGAGGGTACGGAAACTTGGGAGTGTCAGGCTACATGCTGACGCAATATTCAGTGCCAGCGTACGGGCCAGGAGTAGGCAACGGCGTAAGGTAAGGTGTAGGGCTGGTGGTTGGTTTCTGTTCCAGTCTAGGGTTAGGGTTAGGGAACAGCAAGGCTTAGGGCAGAGGTGAGGGTACGGAAACGTTGGAGGGTCGGGCTACGTGCTGATGCACCGGTCAGTGCCAGCGTATGGGCCAGGAGTAGGCAACGGCGTAGGATAAAGTGTAGGGCTGGTGGTGGATTTGCGTTCCGGGCTAGGGTTAGGGTTAGGGAACGGCAAGGCTTAGGGCTCAGGTGAGGGAACGGAAACGTGGGAGGGTCAGGCTACGTGCTGACGCACGGGTCAATGCCAGCGTACGGGCCAGGAGTAGGCAACGGCGTAGGATAAAGTGTAGGGCTGGTGGTGGATTTGCGTTCCGGGCTAGGGTTAGGGTTAGGGAACGGCAAGGCTTAGGGCTCAGGTGAGGGAACGGAAACGTGGGAGGGTCAGGCTACGTGCTGACGCACGGTTCAGTGCCAGCGTACGGGCCAGGAATAGGGAACGGCGTAAGTTAAGGTGTAGGGCTGGTGGTGGGTTTCCGTTCCGGGCTAGGGTTAGGGTTAGGGAACGGCAAGGCTTAGGGCACAGGTCAGGGTACGGAAACGCGGGAGGGTAAGGCTACGTGCTGATGCGCAGGTCAGTGCCAGAGTACACGCCAGTAGTAGGCAACAGCGTAGGGTAAGGTTTTGGGCTGGTGGTGGGTTTCCATTCCGGGCTAGTGTTAGGGTTAGGGAACCGCAAGGCTTAGGGCACAGGTGAGGGTACGGAGACGTGGGTGCGTCAGGCTACGTGCTGACGCACGGGTCAATGCCAGCGTACGGGCCAGGAGTAGGCAACGGCGTAAGGTATGGTGTAGGGCTGGTGGTTGGTTTCCGTTCCAGGCTAGGGTTAGGGTAAGGGAACGGCAAGGCTTAGGGCACAGGTGAGGGTACGGAAACGTGGGAGGGTCGGGCTATGTGCTGACGCACGGGTCAGTGCCAGCGTACGGGCCAGGAGTAGGCAACGGCGTAGGATAAAGTGTAGGGCTGGTGGTGGATTTGCGTTCCGGGCTAGGGTTAGGGTTAGGGAACGGTAAGGCTTAGGGCACAGGTGTGGGAACGGAAACGTGGGAGGGTCAGGCTACGTGCTGATGCACGGTTCAGTGCCAGCATACGGGCCAGGATTAGGAAACGACAAAAGTTAGGGTGTAGGGCTGGTGGTGGGTTTCCGTTCAGGGCTAGGGTTAGGGTTAGGGAACGGCAAGGCTTAGGGCACAGGTGATGGTATGGAAACGTGGGAGGGTCAGGCTACGTGCTGACGCATGGGTCAGTGCCAGCGTACGGGTCAGCAGTAGGGTACGGCGTAATGTAAGGTGTAGGGCTGGTGGTGGGTTTCTATTCCGGGCTAGGGTTAGGGTTAGGGAACGGCAAGTCTTAGGGCACAGGTGAGGGTACGGAAACTTGGGAGGGTCAGGCTACATGCTGACGCAATGTTCAGTGCCAGCGTACGGGCCAGGAATAGGGTACGGCGTAAGGTAAGGTGTAGGGCTGGTGGTGGGTTTCTAATCCGGGCTAGGGTTAGGGTTAGGGAACGGCATGTCTTAGGGCAAAGGAGAGGGTACGGAAACGTGGGAGGGTCAGGCTACATGCTGACGCACTGTTCAGTGCCAGCGTACGGGCCAGGAATAGGGTACGGCGTAAGGTAAGGTGTACGGCTGGTGGTGGGTTTCCGTTCCGGGCTAGGGTTAGGGTTAGGGAACGGCAAGGCTTAGGGCACAGGTGAGGTTACAGAAACGTGGCACGGTCAGGCTACGTGCTGACGCATGTGTCAATTCCAGCATACGGGCGAGGAGTAGGCAACGGCGTAAGGTAAGGTGTACGGCTGGTGGTTGGTTTCCTATCAAGGCTAAGGTTAGGGTTAGGGAACGGCAAGGCTTAGGGCACAGGTGATGGTACGGAAACGTGGGAGGGTCAGGCTACGTGCTGACGCACGGTTCAGTGCCAGCGTACGGGCCAGGAATAGGGAACGGCGTAAGGTAAGGTGTAGGGCTGGTGGTGGGTTTCCGTTCCGGGCTAGGGTTAGGGTTAGGGAACGGCAAGGCTTAGGGCACAGGTCAGGGTACGGAAACGCGGGAGGGTAAGGCTACAGGCTGATGCACGGGTCAGTACCAGAGTACAGGCCAGTAGTAGGCAACGGCGTAGGGTAAGGTTTTGCGCTGGTGGTGGGATTCCATTCCGGGCTAGGGTTAGGGTTAGGGAACCGCAGGGCTTAGCGCACAGGTGAGGGTACGGAGACGAGGGAGGGTCAGGCTACGTGCTGACGCACGGGTCAATGCCAGCGTACGGGCCAGGAGTAGGCAACGGCGTAGGATAAAGTGTAGGGCTGGTGGTGGATTTGCGTTCCGGGCTAGGGTTAGGGTTAGGGAACGGCAAGGCTTTGGGCTCAGGTGAGGGAACGGAAACGTGGGAGGGTCAGGCTACGTGCTGACGCACGGTTCAGTGCCAGCGTACGGGCCAGGAATAGGGAACGGCGTAAGTTAAGGTGTAGGGCTGGTGGTGGGTTTCCGTTCCGGGCTAGGGTTAGGGTTACGGAACGGCAAGGCTTAGGGCACAGGTCAGGGTACGGAAACGCGGGAGGGTAAGGCTACGTGCTGATGCGCAGGTCAGTGCCAGAGTACACGCCAGTAGTAGGCAACGGCGTAGGATAAGGTTTTGGGCTGGTGGTGGGTTTCCATTCCGGGCTAGTGTTAGGGTTAGGGAACCGCAAGGCTTAGGGCACAGGTGAGGGTATGGAGACGTGGGTGCGTCAGGCTACGTGCTGACGCACGGGTCAATGCCAGCGTACGGGCCAGGAGTAGGCAACGGCGTAAGGTATGGTGTAGGGCTGGTGGTTGGTTTCCGTTCCAGGCTAGGGTTAGGGTTAGGGAACGGCAAGGCTTAGGGCACAGGTGAGGGTACGGAAACGTGGGAGGGTCGGGCTACGTGCTGACGCACGGGTCAGTGCCAGCGTACGGGCCAGGAGTAGGCAACGGCGTAGGATAAAGTGTAGGGCTGGTGGTGGATTTGCGTTCTGGGCTAGGGTTAGGGTTAGGGAACGGCAAGGCTTAGGGCACAGGTCAGGGTACGGAAACGCGGTAGGCTAAGGCTACGTGCTGATGCACGGTTCAGTGCCAGAGTACAGGCCAGGAGTAGGCAACGGCGTAGGGTAAGGTGTAGGGCTGGTGGTGGCTTTCCATTCCGGGCTAGGGTTAGGGTTAGGTAACGCAAGGCTTAGGGCACAGGTGAGGGTACGTAAACGTGGGAGGGTCAGGCTACGTGCTGACGCACGGGTCAATGCCAGCGTACGGGCGAGGAGTAGGCAACGACGAAAGGTAAGGTGTACGGCTGGTGGTTGGTTTCCGTTCCAGGCTAGGGTTAGGGTTAGGGAATGGCAAGGCTTAGGGCACAGGTGAGGGTACGTAAACGTGGGAGGGTCAGGCTACGTGCTGACGCACGGTTCAGTGCCAGCGTACTGGCCAGGAATAGGGTACGGCGTAAGGTAAGGTGTAGGGCTGGTGGTGGGTTTCTAATCAGGGCTAGGGTTAGGGTTAGGGAACGGCAAGTCTTAGGGCAAAGGAGAGGATACGGAAACGTGGGAGGGTCAGGCTACGTGCTGACGCACGTTTCAGTGCCTGCGTACGGGCCAGGAATAGGGTACGGCGTAAGGTAAGGTGTACGGCTGGTGGTGGGTTTCCGTTCCGGTCTAGGGTTAGGGTTAGGGAATGGCAAGGCTTAGGGCACAGGTGAGGTTACAGAAACGTGGGACGGTCAGGCTACGTGCTGACGCACGTGTCAGTGCCAGCGTACGGGCCAGGGGTAGGCAATGGCGTAAGGTAAGATGTAGGGCTGGTGGTTGGTTTCCGTTCCAGGCTAGGGTTAGGGTAAGGGAACGGCAAGGCTTAGGGCACAGGTGAGAGTACCGAAACGTGGGAGGGTCAGGCTACATGCTGACGCATGTTTCAGTGCCAGCGAATGGGCCAGGAATAAGTTACGGCGTAAGGTAAGGTGTAGGGCTTGTGGTGGGTTTCCTTTCGGGGCTAGGGTTAGGGTTAGGGAACGGCAAGGCTTAGGGCACAGGTGAGGGTACGGAAAGGTGGGAGGGTCAGGCTACGTGCTGACACACGGGTCAGTGCCAGCGTACGGGTCAGTAGCAGCGTACGGCGTAAGGTATGGTGTAGGGCTGGTGGTGGGTTACTATTCCGGGCTAGGGTTAGGGTTAGGGAATGGCAAGGCTTAGGGCACAGGTGAGGGTACGGAAACGTGGGAGGGTCAGGCTACGTGCTGACGCACGGGTCAGTGCCAGCGTACGGGCCAGGAATAGGCAACGGCGTAAGGTAAGGTGTAGGGCTGGTGGTTGGTTTCCGTTCCTGGCTAGGGTTAGGGTTAGGGAACGGCAAGGCATAGGGCACAGGTGAGGGTACGGAAACGTGGGAGGGTCGGGCTACGTGCTGACGCACGGGTCAGTGCCAGCGTACGGGCCAGGAGTAGGCAACGGCGTAGGATAAAGTGTAAGGCTGGTGGTGGATTTGCGTTCTGGGCTAGGGTTAGGGTTAGGGAACGGCAAGGCTTAGGGCACATGTCAGGGAACGGAAACTCGGGAGGGTAAGGCTACGTGCTGATGCACCGTTCAGTGCAGAGTACAGGCCAGGAATAGGCAACGGCGTAGGGTAAGGTTTAGGGCTGGTGGTGGGTTTCCGTTCCAGGCTAGGGTTAGTGTTAGGGAACGGCAAGCCTTAGGGCACAGGTGAGGGTACGGAAACGTGGGAGGGTCGGGCTACGTGCTGACGGACTGGTCAGTGCCAGCGTACGGGCCAGGAGTAGGCAACTGCGTAGGATAAAGTGTAGGGCTGGTGGTGGATTTGCGTTCCTGGCTAGGGTTAGGGTTAGGGAACGGCAAGGCTTAGGGCACAGGTGAGGGAACGGAAACGTGGGATGGTCAGGCTACGTGCTGACACACGGTTCAGTGCCAGTGTACGGGCCAGGAATAGGGAACGGCGTAAGTTAAGGTGTAGGGCTGGTGGTGGGTTTCCGTTCCGGGCTAGGGTTAGGGTTAGGGAACGGCAAGGCTTAGGGCACAGGTGAGGGAACGGAAACGTGGGATGGTCAGGCTACGTGCTGACGCATGGTTCAGTGCCAGCGTACGGACCAGGAGTAGGGTACGGCGTAAGGTAAAGTGTAGCGCTTGTGGTAGATTTCCTTTCCAATCTAGGTTTAGGGTTAGGGAACGGCAAGGCTTAGGGCACAGGTGAGGGTACGGAAACTTGGGAGTGTCAGGCTACATGCTGACGCAATATTCAGTGCCAGCGTACGGGCCAGGAGTAGGCAACGGCGTAAGGTAAGGTGTAGGGCTGGTGGTTGGTTTCTGTTCCAGTCTAGGGTTAGGGTTAGGGAACGGCAAGGCTTAGGGCAGAGGTGAGGGTACGGAAACGTTGGAGGGTCGGGCTACGTGCTGATGCACGGGTCAGTGCCAGCGTATGGGCCAGGAGTAGGCAACGGCGTAGGATAAAGTGTAGGGCTGGTGGTGGATTTGCGTTCCGGGCTAGGGTTAGGGTTAGGGAACGGCAAGGCTTAGGGCTCAGGTGAGGGAACGGAAACGTGGGAGGGTCAGGCTACGTGCTGACGCACGTTTCAGTGCCAGCGTACGGGCCAGGAATAGGGAACGGCGTAAGTTAAGGTGTAGGGCTGGTGGTGGGTTTCCGTTCCGGGCTAGGGTTAGGGTTAGGGAACGGCAAGGCTTAGGGCACAGGTCAGGGTACGGAAACGCGGGAGGGTAAGGCTACGTGCTGATGCGCAGGTCAGTGCCAGAGTACACGCCAGTAGTAGGCAACAGCGTAGGGTAAGGTTTTGGGCTGGTGGTGGGTTTCCATTCCGGTCTAGTGTTAGGGTTAGGGAACCGCAAGGCTTAGGGCACAGGTGAGGGTACGGAGACGTGGGTGCGTCAGGCTACGTGCTGACGCACGGGTCAATGCCAGCGTACGGGCCAGGAGTAGGCAACGGCGTAAGGTATGGTGTAGGGCTGGTGGTTGGTTTCCGTTCCAGGCTAGGGTTAGGGTAAGGGAACGGCAAGGCTTAGGGCACAGGTGAGGGTACGGAAACGTGGGAGGGTCGGGCTATGTGCTGACGCACGGGTCAGTGCCAGCGTACGGGCCAGGAGTAGGCAACGGCGTAGGATAAAGTGTAGAGCTGGTGGTGGATTTGCGTTCCGGGCTAGGGTTAGGGTTAGGGAACGGTAAGGCTTAGGGCACAGGTGTGGGAACGGAAACGTGGGAGGGTCAGGCTACGTGCTGATGCACGGTTCAGTGCCAGCGTACGGGCCAGGAATAAAAAAGGCAAAAGTTAGGGTGTAGGGCTGGTGGTGGGTTTCCGTTCAGGGCTAGGGTTAGGGCTAGGGAACGGCAAGGCTTAGGGCACAGGTGATGGTACGGAAACGTGGGAGGGTCAGGCTACGTGCTGACGCACGGTTCAGTGCCAGCGTACGGGCCAGGAATAGGGAACCGCGTAAGGTAAGGTGTAGGGCTGGTGGTGGGTTTCCGTTCCGGGCTAGGGTTAGGGTTAGGGAACGGCAAGGCTTAGGGCACAGGTCAGGGTACGGAAACGCGGGAGGGTAAGGCTACAGGCTGATGCACGGGTCAGTACCAGAGTACAGGCCAGTAGTAGGCAACGGCGTAGGGTAAGGTTTTGCGCTGGTGGTGGGATTCCATTCCGGGCTAGGGTTAGGGTTAGGGAACCGCAGGGCTTAGCGCACAGGTGAGGGTACGGAGACGAGGGAGGGTCAGGCTACGTGCTGACGCACGGGTCAATGCCAGCGTACGGGCCAGGAGTAGGCAACGGCGTAGGATAAAGTGTAGGGCTGGTGGTGGATTTGCGTTCCGGGCTAGGGTTAGGGTTAGGGAACGGCAAGGCTTAGGGCTCAGGTGAGGGAACGGAAACGTGGGAGGGTCAGGCTACGTGCTGACGCACGGTTCAGTGCCAGCGTACGGGCCAGGAATAGGGAACGGCGTAAGTTAAGGTGTAGGGCTGGTGGTGGGTTTCCGTTCCGGGCTAGGGTTAGGGTTAGGGAACGGCAAGGCTTAGGGCACAGGTCAGGGTACGGAAACGCGGGAGGGTAAGGCTACGTGCTGATGCGCAGGTCAGTGCCAGAGTACACGCCAGTAGTAGGCAACGGCGTAGGATAAGGTTTTGGGCTGGTGGTGGGTTTCCATTCCGGGCTAGTGTTAGGGTTAGGGAACCGCAAGGCTTAGGGCACAGGTGAGGGTATGGAGACGTGGGTGCGTCAGGCTACGTGCTCACGCACGGGTCAATGCCAGCGTACGGGCCAGGAGTAGGCAACGGCGTAAGGTATGGTGTAGGGCTGGTGGTTGGTTTCCGTTCCAGGCTAGGGTTAGGGTTAGGGAACGGCAAGGCTTAGGGCACAGGTGAGGGTACGGAAACGTGGGAGGGTCGGGCTACGTGCTGACGCACGGGTCAGTGCCAGCGTACGGGCCAGGAGTAGGCAACGGCGTAGGATAAAGTGTAGGGCTGGTGGTGGATTTGCGTTCTGGGCTAGGGTTAGGGTTAGGGAACGGCAAGGCTTAGGGCACAGGTCAGGGTACGGAAACGCGGTAGGCTAAGGCTACGTGCTGATGCACGGTTCAGTGCCAGAGTACAGGCCAGGAGTAGGCAACGGCGTAGGGTAAGGTGTAGGGCTGGTGGTGGCTTTCCGTTCCGGGCTAGGGTTAGGGTTAGGGAACGGAAAGGCTTAGGGCACAGGTGAGGGTACGTAAACGTGGGAGGGTCAGACTACGTGCTGACGCACGGGTCAATGCCAGCGTACGGGCGAGGAGTAGGCAACGGCGTAAGGTAAGGTTTAGGGCTGGTGGAGGGTTTCCGTTCCGGACTAGGGTTAGGGTTAGGGAACGTCAAGGCTTAGGGCACAGGTCAGGGTACGGAAACGCGGGAGGGTAAGGCTACGTGCTGATGCACGGTTCAGTGCCAGAGTACAGGCCAGGAGTAGGCAACGGCGTAGGGTAAGGTGTAGGGCTGGTGGTGGGTTTCCGTTCCGGGCTAGGGTTAGGGTTAGGTAACGCAAGGCTTAGGGCACAGGTGAGGGTACGTAAACGTGGGAGGGTCAGGCTACGTGCTGACGCACGGGTCAATGCCAGCGTACGGGCGAGGAGTAGGCAACGACGTAAGGTAAGGTGTACGGCTGGTGGTTGGTTTCCGTTCCAGGCTAGGGTTAGGGTTAGGGAATGGCAAGGCTTAGGGCACAGGTGAGGGTACGTAAACGTGGGAGGGTCAGGCTACGTGCTGACGCACGGTTCAGTGCCAGCGTACTGGCCAGGAATAGGGTACGGCATAAGATAAGGTGTAGGGCTGGTGGTGGGTTTCTAATCAGGGCTAGGGTTAGGGTTAGGGAACGGCAAGTCTTAGGGCAAAGGAGAGGATACGGAAACGTGGGAGGGTCAGGCTACGTGCTGACGCACGTTTCAGTGCCTGCGTACGGGCCAGGAATAGGGTACGGCGTAAGGTAAGGTGTACGGCTGGTGGTGGGTTTCCGTTCCGGTCTAGGGTTAGGGTTAGGGAATGGCAAGGCTTAGGGCACAGGTGAGGTTACAGAAACGTGGGACGGTCAGGCTACGTGCTGACGCACGTGTCAGTGCCAGCGTACGGGCCAGGGGTAGGCAATGGCGTAAGGTAAGATGTAGGGCTGGTGGTTGGTTTCCGTTCCAGGCTAGGGTTAGGGTAAGGGAACGGCAAGGCTTAGGGCACAGGTGAGAGTACCGAAACGTGGGAGGGTCAGGCTACATGCTGACGCATGTTTCAGTGCCAGCGAATGGGCCAGGAATAAGTTACGGCGTAAGGTAAGGTGTAGGGCTTGTGGTGGGTTTCCGTTCGGGGCTAGGGTTAGGGTTAGGGAACGGCAAGGCTTAGGGCACAGGTGAGGGTACTGAAAGGTGGGAGGGTCAGGCTACGTGCTGACACACGGGTCAGTGCCAGCGTACGGGTCAGTAGCAGCGTACGGCGTAAGGTATGGTGTAGGGCTGGTGGTGGGTTACTATTCCGGGCTAGGGTTAGGGTTAGGGAATGGCAAGGCTTAGGGCACAGGTGAGGGTACGGAAACGTGGGAGGGTCAGGCTACGTGCTGACGCACGGGTCAGTGCCTGCGTACGGGCCAGGAATAGGCAACGGCGTAAGGTAAGGTGTAGGGCTGGTGGTTGGTTTCCGTTCCTGGCTAGGGTTAGGGTTAGGGAACGGCAAGGCATAGGGCACAGGTGAGGGTACGGAAACGTGGGAGGGTCGGGCTACGTGCTGACGCACGGGTCAGTGCCAGCGTACGGGCCAGGAGTAGGCAACGGCGTAGGATAAAGTGTAAGGCTGGTGGTGGATTTGCGTTCTGGGCTAGGGTTAGGGTTAGGGAACGGCAAGGCTTAGGGCACATGTCAGGGAACGGAAACTCGGGAAGGTAAGGCTACGTGCTGATGCACGGTTCAGTGCAGAGTACAGGCCAGGAATAGGCAACGGCGTAGGGTAAGGTGTAGGGCTGGTGGTGGGTTTCCGTTCCAGGCTAGGGTTAGTGTTAGGGAACGGCAAGCCTTAGGGCACAGGTGAGGGTACGGAAACGTGGGAGGGTCGGGCTACGTGCTGACGGACTGGTCAGTGCCAGCGTACGGGCCAGGAGTAGGCAACTGCGTAGGATAAAGTGTAGGGCTGGTGGTGGATTTGCGTTCCTGGCTAGGGTTAGGGTTAGGGAACGGCAAGGCTTAGGGCACAGGTGAGGGAACGGAAACGTGGGATGGTCAGGCTACGTGCTGACACACGGTTCAGTGCCAGTGTACGGGCCAGGAATAGGGAACGGCGTAAGTTAAGGTGTAGGGCTGGTGGTGGGTTTCCGTTCCGGGCTAGGGTTAGGGTTAGGGAACGTCAAGGCTTAGGGCACAGGTGAGGGTACGGAAACGTTGGAGGCTCAGACTACGTGCTGACGCATGGTTCAGTGCCAGCGTACGGGTCAGGAGTAGGATACGGCGTAAGGTAAGGTGTAGGGCTGATGGTGGTTTTCTATTCCGGGCTAGGGTTAGGGTTAGGGAAAGGCAAGGCTTAGGGCACAGGTGAGGATACGGAAACGTGGGAGGGTCAGGCTACGTGCTGACGCATGGGTCGGTGCCAGCGTACGGGCCAGGAGTAGGGTACGGCGTAAGGTAAAGTGTAGCGCTTGTGGTTGATTTCCTTTCCAGGCTAGGTTTAGGGTTAGGGAACGGCAAGGCTTAGGGCACAGGTGAGGGTACGGAAACGTGAGAGGGACGGGCTACGTGCTGACGCACGGGTCAGTGCCAGCGTACGGAACAGGAGTAGGCAACGGCATAGGATACAGTGTAGGGCTGGTGGTGGATTTGCGTTCAGGGCTAGGGTTAGGGTTAGGGAACGGCAAGGCTTAGGGCACAGGTGAGGGTATGGAAACGTGGGAGGGTCAGGCTACGTGCTGACGCACGGGTCAGTGCCAGCGTACGGGTCAGGAGTAGGGTACGGCGTAATGTAAGGTGTAGGGCTGGTGGTGGGTTTCTATTCCGGGCTAGGGTTAGGGTTATGGAACGGCTAGGCTTAGGGCACAGGTGAGGGTACGGAAACTTGGGAGGCTCAGGCTACACGCTGACGCAATGTTCAGTGCCAGCGTACGGGCCAGGAATAGGGTACGGCGTAAGGTAAGGTATAGGGATGGTGGTGGGTTTCTAATCCGGGCTAGGGTTGGGGTTAAGGAACGGCAAGTCTTAGGGCAAAGGAGAGGGTACGGAAACGTGGGAGGGTCAGGCTACATGCTGACGCACGGTTCAGTGCTAGCGTACGAGCCACGAATAGGGTACGGCGTAAGGTAAGGTGTACGGCTGGTGGTGGGTTTCCGTTCCGGGCTAGGGTTAGGGTTAGGGAACGGCAAGGCTTAGGGCACAGGTGAGGTTACAGAAACGTGGGACGGTCAGGCTACGTGCTGACGCATGTGTCAATGCCAGCATACGGGCGAGGAGTAGGCAACGGCGTAAGGTAAGGTGTACGGCTGGTGGTTGGTTTCCGTTCCAGGCTAGGGTTAGGGTTAGGGAACGGCAAGGCTTAGGGCACAGGTGATGGTACGGAAACGTGGGAGGGTCAGGCTACGTGCTGACGCACGGTTCAGTGCCAGCGTACGGGCCAGGAATAGGGAACGGCGTAAGTTAAGGTGTTGGGCTGGTGGTGGGTTTCCGTTCCTGGCTAGGGTTAGGGTTAGGGAACAGCAAGGCTTAGGGCACAGGTGAGGGTACGTAAACGTGGGAGGGTCAGGCTACGTGCTGACGCACGGGTCAATGCCAGCGTACGGGCGAGTAGTAGGCAACGGCGTAAGGTAAGGTGTACGGTAGGTGGTTGTTTTCCGTTCCAGGCTAGGGTTAGGGTTAGGGAACGGCAAGGCTTAGGGCACAGGTGAGGGTACGGAAAAGTGGGAGGGTCAGGCTACGTGCTGACGCACGGTTCACTGCCAGCATACGGGCCAGGAATAGGGAAAGCCGTAAGGTAAGGTATAGGGTTGGTGGTGGGTTTCCGTTCCGGGCTAGGGTTAGGGTTAGGGAACGGCAAGGCTTAGGGCACAGGTCAGGGTACGGAAACGCGTGAGGGTAAGGCCACGTGCTAATGCACGGGTCAGTGCCGGAGTACAGGCCAGTAGTAGGCAACGGCGTAAGGTAAGGTGTAGGGCTGGTGGTTGGTTTCCGTTCCAGGCTAGGGTTAGTGTTAGGGAACGGCAAGGCTTAGGGCACAGGTGAGGGTACGGAAACGTGGGAGGGTCGGGCTACGTGCTGACGCACTGGTCAGTGCCAGCGTACGGGCCAGGAGTAGGCAACAGTGTAGGATATAGTGTAGGGCTGGTGGTGGATTTGCGTTCCTGGCTAGGGTTAGGGTTAGGGAACGGCAAGGCTTAGGGCACAGGTGAGGGAACGGAAACGTGGGAGGGTCAGGCTACGTGCTGACACATTGTTCAGTGCCAGCGTACGGGCCAGGAATAGGGAACTGCGTACGTTAAGGTGTACGGCTGGTGGTGGGTTTCCGTTCCGGGCTAGGGTTAGGGTTAGGGAACGTCAAGGCTTAGGGCACAGGTGAGGTTACGGAAACGTTGGAGGCTCAGACTACGTGCTGACGCATGGTTCAGTGCCAGCGTACGGGTCAGGAGTAGGATACGGCGTAAGGTAAGGTGTAGGGCTGGTTGTGGGTTTCTATTCCGGGCTAGGGTTAGGGTTAGGGAAAGGCAAGTCTTAGGGCACAGGTGAGGTTATGGAAACGTGGGAGGGTCAGGCTACATGCTGACGCACGGTTCAGTGCCAGCGTACGGGCCAGGAATAGGTTACGGCGTAAGGTAAGGTGTAGGGCTGGTGGTGGGTTTCCGTTCCGGTCTAGGGTTATGGTTAGGGAACGGCAAGGCTTAGGGCACAGGTGAGGGTACTGAAACGTGGGAGGGTCAGGCTACGTGCTGACGCATGGGTCAGTGCCAGCGTACGGACCAGGAGTAGGGTACGGCGTAAGGTAAAGTGTAGCGCTTGTGGTTGATTTACTTTCCAATCTAGGTTTAGGGTTAGGGAACGGCAAGGCTTAGGGCACAGGTGAGGGTACGGAAACTTGGGAGTGTCAGGCTACATGCTGACGCAATATTCAGTGCCAGCGTACGGGCCAGGAGTAGGCAACGGCGTAAGGTAAGGTGTAGGGCTGGTGGTTGGTTTCTGTTCCAGTCTAGGGTTAGGGTTAGGGAACGGCAAGGCTTAGGGCAGAGGTGAGGGTACGGAAACGTTGGAGGGTCGGGCTACGTGCTGATGCACGGGTCAGTGCCAGCGTATGGGCCAGGAGTAGGCAACGGCGTAGGATAAAGTGTAGGGCTGGTGGTGGATTTGCGTTCCGGGCTAGGGTTAGGGTTAGGGAACGGCAAGGCTTAGGGCTCAGGTGAGGGAACGGAAACGTGGGAGGGTCAGGCTACGTGCTGACGCACGGGTCAATGCCAGCGTACGGGCCAGGAGTAGGCAACGGCGTAGGATAAAGTGTAGGGCTGGTGGTGGATTTGCGTTCCGGGCTAGGGTTAGGGTTAGGGAACGGCAAGGCTTAGGGCTCAGGTGAGGGAACGGAAACATGGGAGGGTCAGGCTACGTGCTGACGCACGTTTCAGTGCCAGCGTACGGGCCAGGAATAGGGAACGGCGTAAGTTAAGGTGTAGGGCTGGTGGTGGGTTTCCGTTCCGGGCTAGGGTTAGGGTTAGGGAACGGCAAGGCTTAGGGCACAGGTCAGGGTACGGAAACGCGGGAGGGTAAAGCTACGTGCTGATGCGCAGGTCAGTGCCAGAGTACACGCCAGTAGTAGAAAACAGCGTAGGGTAAGGTTTTGGGCTGGTGGTGGGTTTCCATTCCGGGCTAGTGTTAGGGTTAGGGAACCGCAAGGCTTAGGGCACAGGTGAGGGTACGGAGACGTGGGTGCGTCAGGCTACGTGCTGTCGCACGGGTCAATGCCAGCGTACGGGCCAGGAGTAGGCAACGGCGTAAGGTATGGTGTAGGGCTGGTGGTTGGTTTCCGTTCCAGGCTAGGGTTAGGGTAAGGGAACGGCAAGGCTTAGGGCACAGGTGAGGGTACGGAAACGTGGGAGGGTCGGGCTATGTGCTGACGCACGGGTCAGTGCCAGCGTACGGGCCAGGAGTAGGCAACGGCGTAGGATAAAGTGTAGGGCTGGTGGTGGATTTGCGTTCCGGGCTAGGGTTAGGGTTAGGGAACGGTAAGGCTTAGGGCACAGGTGTGGGAACGGAAACGTGGGAGGGTCAGGCTACGTGCTGATGCACGGTTCAGTGCCAGCGTACGGGCCAGGAATAGAAACGGCAAAAGTTAGGGTGTAGGGCTGGTGGTGGGTTTCCGTTCAGGGCTAGGGTTAGGGTTAGGGAACGGCAAGGCTTAGGGCACAGGTGATGGTATGGAAACGTGGGAGAGTCAGGCTACGTGCTGACGCATGGGTCAGTGCCAGCGTACGGGTCAGCAGTAGGGTACGGCGTAATGTAAGGTGTAGGGCTGGTGGTGGGTTTCTATTCCGGGCTAGGGTTAGGGTTAGGGAACGGCAAGTCTTAGGGCACAGGTGAGGGTACGGAAACTTGGGAGGGTCAGGCTACATTGCTGACGCACTGTTCAGTGCCAGCGTACGGGCCAGGAATAGGGTACGGCGTAAGGAAAGGTGTAGGTCTGGTTGTGGGTTTCTAATCCGGGCTAGGGTTAGGGTTAGGGAACGGCAAGTCTTAGGGCAAAGGAGAGGGTACGGAAACGTGGGAGGGTCAGGCTACGTGCTGACGCACGGTTCAGTGCCAGCGTATGGGCCAGGAATTGGGTACGGCGTAAGGTAAGGTGTACGGCTGGTGGTGGGTTTCCGTTCCGGTCTAGGGTTAGGGTTAGGGAACGGCAAGGCTTAGGGCACAGGTGAGGTTACAGAAACGTGGGACTGTCAGGCTACGTGCTGACGCACGTGTCAGTGCCAGCGTACGGGCCAGGTGTAGGCAACCGCGTAAGGTAAGATGTATGGCTGGTGGTTGGTTTCCGTTCCAGGCTAGGGTTAGGATAAGGGAACGGCAAGGCTTAGGGCACAGGTGAGGTTACCGAAACGTGGGAGGGTCAGGCTACATGCTGACGCACGGTTCAGTGCCAGCGTACGGGCCAGGAATAAGTTACGGCGTAAGGTAAGGTGTAGGTCTGGTGGTGGGTTTCCGTTCGGGGCTAGGGTTAGGGTTAGGGAACGGCAAGGCTTAGGGCACAGGTCAGGGTACGGAAACGTGGGAGGGTCAGGCTACGTGCTGACGCACGGGTCAGTGACAGCGTACGGGTCAGTAGCAGCGTACGGCGTAAGGTATGGTGTAGGGCTGGTGGTGGGTTACTATTCCGGGCTAGGGTTAGGGTTAGGGAATGGCAAGGCTTAGGGCAAAGGTGAGGGTACGGAAACGTGGGAGGGTCAGGCTACGTGCTGACGCACGTGTCAGTGCCAGCGTACAGGCCAGGAGTAGGCAACGGCGTAAGGTAAGGTGTAGGGCTGGTGTTTGGTTTCCGTTCCAGGCTAGGGTTAGGGTTAGGGAACGGCAAGGCTTAGGGCACAGGTGAGAGTACGGAAACGTGGGAGGGTCGGGCTATGTGCTGACGAACGGGTCAGTGCCAGCGTACGGGCCAGGACTAGGCAACGGCCTAGGATAAAGTGTAGGGCTGGTGGTGGATTTGCGTTCTGGGCTAGGGTTAGGGTTAGGGAACGGCAAGGCTTAGGGCACAGGTCAGGGTACAGCAACGCGGGAGGGTAAGGCTATGTGCTGATGCACGGTTCAGTGCCAGAGTACAGGCCAGGAGTAGGCAACGGCATAGGGTAAGGTGTAGGGCTGGTGGTGGGTTTCCGTTCCGTGCTAGGGTTAGGGTTAGGGAACGGCAAGGCTTAGGGCACAGGTGAGGGTACGTAAACGTGGGAGGGTCAGGCTACGTGCTGACGCACGGGTCAATGAGAGCGTACGGGCGAGGAGTAGGCAACGGCGTAAGGTAAGGTTTAGGGCTGGTGATGGGTTTCCGTTCCGGACTAGGGTTAGGGTTAGGGAATGGCAAGTCTTAGGGCACAGGTCAGGGTACGGAAACGCGTGAGGGTAAGGCTACGTTCTGATGCACGGTTCAGTGCCAGAGTACAGGCCAGGAGTAGGCAACGGCGTAGGGTAAGGTGTAGGGCTGGTGGTGGGTTTCCGTTCCGGGCTAGGGTTAGGATTAGGGAACGGCCAGGCGTAGGGCACAGGTGAGGGTACTGAAAAGTGGGAGGGTCAGGCTACGTGCTGACGCATGAGTCAGTGCCAGCGTACGTGCCAGGAGTAGGGTACGGCGTAAGGTAAAGTGTAGCGCTTGTGGTTGATTTCCTTTCCAGGCTAGGTTTAGGGTTAGGGAACGGCAAGGCTTAGGGCACAGGTGAGGGTACGGAAACGTGAGAGGGACGGGCTACGTGCTGACGCACGGGTCAGTGCCAGCGTACGGAACAGGAGTAGGCAACGGCATAGGATACAGTGTAGGGCTGGTGGTGGATTTGCGTTCAGGGCTAGGGTTAGGGTTAGGGAACGGCAAGGCTTAGGGCACAGGTGAGGTTACAGAAACGTTGGACGGTCAGGCTACGTGCTGACACATGTGTCAATGCCAGCATACGGGCGAGGAGTAGGCAACGGCGTAAGGTAAGGTGTACGGCTGGTGGTTGGTTTCCGTTCCAGGCTAAGGTTAGGGTTAGGGAACGGCAAGGCTTAGGGCACAGGTGATGGTACGGAAACGTGGGAGGGTCAGGCCACGTGCTGACGCACGGTTCAGTGCCAGCGTACGGGCCAGAAATAGGGAACGGCGTATGGTAAGTTGTAGGGCTGGTGGTGGGTTTCCGTTCCGGGCTAGGGTTAGGGTTAGGGAACGGCAAGGCTTAGGGCACACGTCAGGGTACGGAAACGCGGGAGGGTAAGGCTACGTGCTGATGCACGGGTCAGTACCAGAGTACAGGCCAGTAGTAGGCAACGGCGTAGGGTAAGGTTTTGGGCTGGTGGTGGGATTCCATTCCGGGCTAGGGTTAGGGTTAGGGAACCGCAGGGCTTAGGGCACAGGTGAGGGTACGGAGACGAGGGAGGGTCTGGCTACGTGATGACGCACGGGTCAATGCCAGCATACGGGCCAGGAGTAGGCAACGGCGTAAGGTAAGGTGTAGGGCTGGTGGTTGGTTTCTGTTCCAGGCTAGGGTTAGGGTTAGGGAACGGCAAGGCTTAGGGCACAGTTGAGGGTACGGAAACGTTGGAGGGTCGGGCTACGTGCTGATGCACGGGTCAGTGCCAGCGTACGGGTCAGAAGTAGGGTACGGCGTAATGTAAGGTGTAGGGCTGGTGGTGGGTTTCTATTCCGGGCTAGGGTTAGGGTTAGGGAACTGCAATGCTTAGGGCAAAGGAGAGGGTACGGAAACGTGGGAGGGTCAGGCTACGTGCTGACGCATGGTTCAGTGCCAGCGTACGGGCCAGGAATAGGGTACGGCGTAAGGTAAGGTGTACGGCTGGTGGTGGGTTTCCGTTCCGGGCTAGGGTTAGGGTTAGGGAACGGCAAGGCTTAGGGCACAGGTGAGGTTACAGATACGTGGGACTGTCAGGCTACGTGCTGACGCACGTGTCAGTGCC
This sequence comes from Mesoplodon bidens, assembly GCF_964165515.1. Lineage (NCBI taxonomy): Eukaryota > Metazoa > Chordata > Mammalia > Artiodactyla > Ziphiidae > Mesoplodon > Mesoplodon bidens. The sequence goes on along the minus strand of NW_027671711.1, from coordinate 689,942 downwards.
AGCGTACGGGCCAGTTGCAGCGTACGGCGTAAGGTATGGTGTAGGGCTGGTGGTGGGTTACTATTCCGGGCTACGGTTAGGGTTAGGGAATGGCAAGGCTTAGGGCACAGGTGAGGGTACGGAAACGTGGGAGCGTCAGGCTACGTGCTGACGCACGTGTCAGTGCCAGCGTACGGGCCAGTAGTAGGCAACAGTGTAAGGTAAGGTGTAGGGCTGGTGGTTGGTTTCCATTCCAGGCTAGGGTTAGGGTTAGGGAACGGCAAGGCTTAGGGCACAGGTGAGGGTACGGAAACGTGGGAGGGTCGGGCTACGTGCTGACGCACGGGTCAGTGCCAGCGTACGGGCCAGGAGTAGGCAACGGCGTAGGATAAAGTGTAGGGCTGGTGGTGGATTTGCGTTCTGGGCTAGGGTTAGGGTTAGGGAACCGCAAGGCTTAGGGCACAGGTCAGGGTACAGAAACGCGGGAGGGTAAGGCTATGTGCTGATGCACGGTTCAGTGCCAGAGTACAGGCCAGGAGTAGGCAACGGCGTAGGGTAAGGTGTAGGGCTGGTGGTGGGTTTCCATTCCGGGCTAGGGTTAGGGTTAGGGAACGGCAAGGCTTAGGGCACAGGTGAGGGTACGTAAACGTGGGAGTGTCAGGCTACGTGCTGACGCACGGGTCAATGCCAGCGTACGGGCGAGGAGTAGGCAACGGCGTAAGGTTATGTTTAGGGCTGGTGGTGGGTTTCCGTTCCGGACTAGGGTTAGGGTTAGGGAACGGCAAGCCTTAGGGCACAGGTCAGGGTACGGAAACGCGTGAGGGTAAGGCTACGTGCTGATGCACGGTTCAGTGCCAGAGTACAGGCCAGGATAGGCAACGGCGTAGGGTAAGGTGTAGGGCTGGTGGTGGGTTTCCGTTCAGGCCTAGGGTTAGGGTTAGGGAACGGCAAGGCTTAGGGCACAGGTGAGGGTACGGAAACGTGGGAGGGTCAGGCTACGTGCTGACGCACGGTTCAGTGCCAGCGTATGGGCCAGGAATAGGGTACGGCGTAAGGTAAGGTGTAGGGCTGGTGGTGGGTTTCTAATCCGGGCTAGGGTTAGGGTTAGGGAACGGCAAGTCTTAGGGCAAAGGAGAGGGTACGGAAACGTGGGAGGGTCAGGCTACGTGCTGACGCACGGTTCAGTGCCAGCGTATGGGCCAGGAATATGGTACGGCATAAGGTAAGGTGTACGGCTGGTGGTCTGTTTCCGTTCCGGGCTAGGGTTAGGGTTAGGGAACGGCAAGGCTTAGGGCACAGGTGAAGTTACAGAAACGTGGGATGGTCAGGCTACGTGCTGACGCACGTGTCAGTGCCAGCGTACGGGCCAGGGGTAGGCAACGGCGTAAGGTAAGATGTAGGGCTGGTGGTTGGTTTCCGTTCCAGGCTAGGGTTAGGGTAAGGGAACGGCAAGGCTTAGGGCACAGGTGAGGGTACGGAAACGTGGGAGGGTCAGGCTACATGCTGACGCACGGTTCAGAGCCAGCGTATGGGCCAGGAATAAGTTACGGCGTAAGGTAAGGTGTAGGGCTGGTGGTGGGTTTCCGTTCCGGTCTAGGGTTATGGTTAGGGAACGGCAAGGCTTAGGGCACAGGTGAGTGTACTGAAACGTGGGAGGGTCAGGCTACGTGCTGACGCATGGGTCAGTGCCAGCGTACGGACCAGGAGTAGGGTACGGCGTAAGGTAAAGTGTAGCGCTTGTGGTTGATTTCCTTTCCAATCTAGGTTTAGGGTTAGGGAACGTCAAGGCTTAGGGCACAGGTGAGGGTACGGAAACTTGGGAGTGTCAGGCTACGTGCTGACGCAATGTTCAGTGCCAGCGTACGGGCCAGGAGTAGGCAACGGCGTAAGGTAAGGTGTAGGGCTGGTGGTTGGTTTCTGTTCCAGTCTAGGGTTAGGGTTAGGGAACGGCAAGGCTTAGGGCACAGGTGAGGGTACGGAAACGTTGGAGGGTCGGGCTACGTGCTGATGCACGGGTCAGTGCCAGCGTATGGGCCAGGAGTAGGCAACGGCATAGGATAAAGTGTGGGGCTGGTGGTGGATTTGCGTTCCGGGCTAGGGTTAGGGTTAGGGAACGGCAAGGCTTAGGGCTCAGGTGAGGGAACGGAAACGTGGGAGGGTCAGGCTACGTGCTGACGCACGTTTCAGTGCCAGCGTACGGGCCAGGAGTAGGGAACGGCGTAAGTTAAGGTGTAGGGCTGGTGGTGGGTTTCCGTTCCGGGCTAGGGTTAGGGTTAGGGAACGGCAAGGCTTAGGGCACAGGTCAGGGTACGGAAACGCGGGAGGGTAAGGCTACGTGCTGATGCGCAGGTCAGTGCCAGAGTACACGCCAGTAGTAGGCAACGGCGTAGGGTAAGGTTTTGGGCTGGTGGTGGGTTTCCATTCCGGGCTAGGGTTAGGGTTAGGGAAAGGCAAGGCTTAGGGCACAGGTGAGGTTACGGAAACGTGGGAGGGTCAGGCTACATGCTGACGCACGGTTCAGTGCCAGCGTACGGGCCAGGAATAGGTTACGGCGTAAGGTATGGTGTAGGGCTGGTGGTGGTTTTCCGTTCCGGGCTAGGGTTATGGTTAGGGAACGGCAAGGCTTAGGGCACAGGTGAGGGTACTGAAACGTGGGAGGGTCAGGCTACGTGCTGACGCATGGGTCAGTGCCAGCGTACGTGCCAGGAGTAGGGTACGGCGTAAGGTAAAGTGTAGCGCTTGTGGTTGATTTCCTTTCCAGGCTAGGTTTAGGGTTAGGGAACGGCAAGGCTTAGGGCACAGGTGAGGGTACGGAAACGTGAGAGGGACGGGCTACGTGCTGATGCACGGGTCAGTGCCAGCGTACGGAACAGGAGTAGGAAACGGCATAGGATACAGTTTAGGGCTGGTGGTGGATTTGCGTTCAGGGCTAGGGTTAGGGTTAGGGAACGGCAAGGCTTAGGGCACAGGTGAGGGTATGGAAACTTGGGAGGGTCAGGCTACATGCTGACGCAATGTTCAGTGCCAGCGTACGGGCCAGGAATAGGGTACGGCGTAAGGTAAGGTGTACGGCTGGTGGTGGGTTTCCGTTCCGGGCTAGGGTTAGGGTTAGTGAACGGCAAGGCTTAGGGTACAGGTGACCTTACAGAAACGTGGGACGGTCAGGCTACGTGCTGACACATGTGTCAATGCCAGCATACGGGCGAGGAGTAGGCAACGGCGTAAGGTAATGTGTACGGCTGGTGGTTGGTTTCCGTTCCAGGCTAAGGTTAGGGTTAGGGAACGGCAAGGCTTAGGGCACAGGTGATGGTACGGAAACGTGGGAGGGTCAGGCTACGTGCTGACGCACGGTTCAGTGCCAGCGTACGGGCCAGGAATAGGGAACGGCGTAAGGTAAGTTGTAGGGCTGGTGGTGGGTTTCCGTTCCGGGCTAGGGTTAGGGTTAGGGAACGGCAAGGCTTAGGGCACACGTCAGGGTACGGAAACGCGGGAGGGTAAGGGTACGTGCTGATGCACTGGTCAGTACCAGAGTACAGGCCAGTAGTAGGCAACGGCGTAGGGTAAGGTTTTGGGCTGGTGGTGGGATTCCATTCCGGAGTAGGGTTAGGGTTAGGGAACCGCAGGGCTTAGGGCACAGGTGATGGTACGGAGACGAGGGAGGGTCTGGCTACGTGCTGACGCACGGGTCAATGCCAGCATACGGGCCAGGAGTAGGCAACGGCGTAAGGTAAGGTGTAGGGCTGGTGGTTGGTTTCTGTTCCAGGCTAGGGTTAGGGTTAGGGAACGGCAAGGCTTAGGGCACAGTTGAGAGTACGGAAATGTTGGAGGGTCGGGCTACGTGCTGATGCACGGGTCAGTGCCAGCGTACGGGTCAGAAGTAGGGTACGGCGTAATGTAAGGTGTAGGGCTGGTGGTGGGTTTCTATTCCGGGCTAGGGTTAGGGTTAGGGAACTGCAAGGCTTAGGGCACAAGTGAGGGTACGGAAACTTGGGAGGGTCAGGCTACATGCTGACGCACTGTTCAGTGCCAGCGTACGGGCCAGGAATAGGGTACGGCGTAAGGTAAGGTGTAGGGCTGGTGGTAGGTTTCTAATCCGGGCTAGGGTTAGGGTTAGGGAACGGCAAGTCTTAGGGCAAAGGAGAGGGTACGGAAACGTGGGAGGGTCAGGCTACGTGCTGACGCATGGTTCAGTGCCAGCGTACGGGCCAGGAATAGGGTACGGCGTAAGGTAAGGTGTACGGCTGGTGGTGGGTTTCCGTTCCGGGCTAGGGTTAGGGTTAGGGAACGGCAAGGCTTAGGGCACAGGTGAGGTTACAGATACGTGGGACTGTCAGGCTACGTGCTGACGCACGTTTCAGTGCCAGCGTACGGGCCAGTTGCAGCGTACGGCGTAAGGTATGGTGTAGGGCTGGTGGTGGGTTACTATTCCGGGCTACGGTTAGGGTTAGGGAATGGCAAGGCTTAGGGCACAGGTGAGGGTACGGAAACGTGGGAGCGTCAGGCTACGTGCTGACGCACGTGTCAGTGCCAGCGTACGGGCCAGTAGTAGGCAACAGCGTAAGGTAAGGTGTAGGGCTGGTGGTTGGTTTCCGTTCCAGGCTAGGGTTAGGGTTAGGGAACGGCAAGGCATAGGGCACAGGTGAGGGTACGGAAACGTGGGAGGGTCGGGCTACGTGCTGACGCACGGGTCAGTGCCAGCGTACGGGCCAGGAGTAGGCAACGGTGTAGGATAAAGTATAGGGCTGGTGGTGGATTTGCGTTCTGGGCTAGGGTTAGGGTTAGGGAACCGCAAGGCTTAGGGCACAGGTCAGGGTACAGAAACGCGGGAGGGTAAGGCTATGTGCTGATGCACGGTTCAGTGCCAGAGTACAGGCCAGGAGTAGGCAACGGCGTAGGGTAAGGTGTAGGGCTGGTGGTGGGTTTCCGTTCCTGGCTAGGGTTAGGGTTAGGGAACGGCAAGGCTTAGGGCACAGGTGAGGGTACGTAAACGTGGGAGTGTCAGGCTACGTGCTGACGCACGGGTCAATGCCAGCGTACGGGCGAGGAGTAGGCAACGGCGTAAGGTTATGTTTAGGGCTGGTGGTGGGTTTCCGTTCCGGACTAGGGTTAGGGTTAGGGAACGGCAAGGCTTAGGGCACAGGTCAGGGTACGGAAACGCGTGAGGGTAAGGCTACGTGCTGATGCACGGTTCAGTGCCAGAGTACAGGCCAGGATAGGCAACGGCGTAGGGTAAGGTGTAGGGCTGGTGGTGGGTTTCCGTTCAGGGCTAGGGTTAGGGTTAGGGAACGGCAAGGCTTAGGGCACAGGTGAGGGTACGGAAACGTGGGAGGGTCAGGCTACGTGCTGACGCACGGTTCAGTGCCAGCGTACGGGCCAGGAATAGGGTACGGCGTAAGGTAAGGTGTAGGGCTGGTGGTGGGTTTCTAATCCGGGCTAGGGTTAGGGTTAGGGAACGGCAAGTCTTAGGGCAAAGGAGAGGGTATGGAAACGTGGGAGGGTCAGGCTACATGCTGACGCACGGTTCAGTGCCAGCGTACGGGCCAGGAATAGGGTACGGCGTAAGGTAAGGTGAACGGCTGCTGGTGGGTTTCCGTTCCGGGCTAGGGTTAGGGTTAGGGAACGGCAAGGCTTAGGGCACAGGTGAGGTTACAGAAACGTGGGACGGTCAGGCTACGTGCTGACACATGTGTCAATGCCAGCATACGGGCGAGGAGTAGGCAACGGCGTAAGGTAAGGTGTACGGCTGGTGGTTGGTTTCCGTTCCAGGCTAAGGTTAGGGTTAGGGAACGGCAAGGCTTAGGGCACAGGTGATGGTACGGAAACGTGGGAGGGTCAGGCCACGTGCTGACGCACGGTTCAGTGCCAGCGTACGGGCCAGAAATAGGGAACGGCGTATGGTAAGTTGTAGGGCTGGTGGTGGGTTTCCGTTCCGGGCTAGGGTTAGGGTTAGGGAACGGCAAGGCTTAGGGCACACGTCAGGGTACGGAAACGCGGGAGGGTAAGGCTACGTGCTGATGCACGGGTCAGTACCAGAGTACAGGCCAGTAGTAGGCAACGGCGTAGGGTAAGGTTTTGGGCTGGTGGTGGGATTCCATTCCGGGCTAGGGTTAGGGTTAGGGAACCGCAGGGCTTAGGGCACAGGTGAGGGTACGGAGACGAGGGAGGGTCTGGCTACGTGATGACGCACGGGTCAATGCCAGCATACGGGCCAGGAGTAGGCAACGGCGTAAGGTAAGGTGTAGGGCTGGTGGTTGGTTTCTGTTCCAGGCTAGGGTTAGGGTTAGGGAACGGCAAGGCTTAGGGCACAGTTGAGGGTACGGAAACGTTGGAGGGTCGGGCTACGTGCTGATGCACGGGTCAGTGCCAGCGTACGGGTCAGAAGTAGGGTACGGCGTAATGTAAGGTGTAGGGCTGGTGGTGGGTTTCTATTCCGGGCTAGGGTTAGGGTTAGGGAACTGCAATGCTTAGGGCAAAGGAGAGGGTACGGAAACGTGGGAGGGTCAGGCTACGTGCTGACGCATGGTTCAGTGCCAGCGTACGGGCCAGGAATAGGGTACGGCGTAAGGTAAGGTGTACGGCTGGTGGTGGGTTTCCGTTCCGGGCTAGGGTTAGGGTTAGGGAACGGCAAGGCTTAGGGCACAGGTGAGGTTACAGATACGTGGGACTGTCAGGCTACGTGCTGACGCACGTGTCAGTGCCAGCGTACGGGCCAGTTGCAGCGTACGGCGTAAGGTATGGTGTAGGGCTGGTGGTGGGTTACTATTCCGGGCTACGGTTAGGGTTAGGGAATGGCAAGGCTTAGGGCACAGGTGAGGGTACGGAAACGTGGGAGCGTCAGGCTACGTGCTGACGCACGTGTCAGTGCCAGCGTACGGGCCAGTAGTAGGCAACAGTGTAAGGTAAGGTGTAGGGCTGGTGGTTGGTTTCCATTCCAGGCTAGGGTTAGGGTTAGGGAACGGCAAGGCTTAGGGCACAGGTGAGGGTACGGAAACGTGGGAGGGTCGGGCTACGTGCTGACGCACGGGTCAGTGCCAGCGTACGGGCCAGGAGTAGGCAACGGCGTAGGATAAAGTGTAGGGCTGGTGGTGGATTTGCGTTCTGGGCTAGGGTTAGGGTTAGGGAACCGCAAGGCTTAGGGCACAGGTCAGGGTACAGAAACGCGGGAGGGTAAGGCTATGTGCTGATGCACGGTTCAGTGCCAGAGTACAGGCCAGGAGTAGGCAACGGCGTAGGGTAAGGTGTAGGGCTGGTGGTGGGTTTCCATTCCGGGCTAGGGTTAGGGTTAGGGAACGGCAAGGCTTAGGGCACAGGTGAGGGTACGTAAACGTGCGAGTGTCAGGCTACGTGCTGACGCACGGGTCAATGCCAGCGTACGGGCGAGGAGTAGGCAACGGCGTAAGGTTATGTTTAGGGCTGGTGGTGGGTTTCCGTTCCGGACTAGGGTTAGGGTTAGGGAACGGCAAGGCTTAGGGCACAGGTCAGGGTACGGAAACGCGTGAGGGTAAGGCTACGTGCTGATGCACGGTTCAGTGCCAGAGTACAGGCCAGGATAGGCAACGGCGTAGGGTAAGGTGTAGGGCTGGTGGTGGGTTTCCGTTCAGGCCTAGGGTTAGGGTTAGGGAACGGCAAGGCTTAGGGCACAGGTGAGGGTACGGAAACGTGGGAGGGTCAGGCTACGTGCTGACGCACGGTTCAGTGCCAGCGTATGGGCCAGGAATAGGGTACGGCGTAAGGTAAGGTGTAGGGCTGGTGGTGGGTTTCTAATCCGGGCTAGGGTTAGGGTTAGGGAACGGCAAGTCTTAGGGCAAAGGAGAGGGTACGGAAACGTGGGAGGGTCAGGCTACGTGCTGACGCACGGTTCAGTGCCAGCGTATGGGCCAGGAATATGGTACGGCATAAGGTAAGGTGTACGGCTGGTGGTCTGTTTCCGTTCCGGGCTAGGGTTAGGGTTAGGGAACGGCAAGGCTTAGGGCACAGGTGAAGTTACAGAAACGTGGGATGGTCAGGCTACGTGCTGACGCACGTGTCAGTGCCAGCGTACGGGCCAGGGGTAGGCAACGGCGTAAGGTAAGATGTAGGGCTGGTGGTTGGTTTCCGTTCCAGGCTAGGGTTAGGGTAAGGGAACGGCAAGGCTTAGGGCACAGGTGAGGGTACGGAAACGTGGGAGGGTCAGGCTACATGCTGACGCACGGTTCAGAGCCAGCGTATGGGCCAGGAATAAGTTACGGCGTAAGGTAAGGTGTAGGGCTGGTGGTGGGTTTCCGTTCCGGTCTAGGGTTATGGTTAGGGAACGGCAAGGCTTAGGGCACAGGTGAGTGTACTGAAACGTGGGAGGGTCAGGCTACGTGCTGACGCATGGGTCAGTGCCAGCGTACGGACCAGGAGTAGGGTACGGCGTAAGGTAAAGTGTAGCGCTTGTGGTTGATTTCCTTTCCAATCTAGGTTTAGGGTTAGGGAACGTCAAGGCTTAGGGCACAGGTGAGGGTACGGAAACTTGGGAGTGTCAGGCTACGTGCTGACGCAATGTTCAGTGCCAGCGTACGGGCCAGGAGTAGGCAACGGCGTAAGGTAAGGTGTAGGGCTGGTGGTTGGTTTCTGTTCCAGTCTAGGGTTAGGGTTAGGGAACGGCAAGGCTTAGGGCACAGGTGAGGGTACGGAAACGTTGGAGGGTCGGGCTACGTGCTGATGCACGGGTCAGTGCCAGCGTATGGGCCAGGAGTAGGCAACGGCATAGGATAAAGTGTGGGGCTGGTGGTGGATTTGCGTTCCGGGCTAGGGTTAGGGTTAGGGAACGGCAAGGCTTAGGGCTCAGGTGAGGGAACGGAAACGTGGGAGGGTCAGGCTACGTGCTGACGCACGTTTCAGTGCCAGCGTACGGGCCAGGAGTAGGGAACGGCGTAAGTTAAGGTGTAGGGCTGGTGGTGGGTTTCCGTTCCGGGCTAGGGTTAGGGTTAGGGAACGGCAAGGCTTAGGGCACAGGTCAGGGTACGGAAACGCGGGAGGGTAAGGCTACGTGCTGATGCGCAGGTCAGTGCCAGAGTACACGCCAGTAGTAGGCAACGGCGTAGGGTAAGGTTTTGGGCTGGTGGTGGGTTTCCATTCCGGGCTAGGGTTAGGGTTAGGGAAAGGCAAGGCTTAGGGCACAGGTGAGGTTACGGAAACGTGGGAGGGTCAGGCTACATGCTGACGCACGGTTCAGTGCCAGCGTACGGGCCAGGAATAGGTTACGGCGTAAGGTAAGGTGTAGGGCTGGTGGTGGTTTTCCGTTCCGGGCTAGGGTTATGGTTAGGGAACGGCAAGGCTTAGGGCACAGGTGAGGGTACTGAAACGTGGGAGGGTCAGGCTACGTGCTGACGCATGGGTCAGTGCCAGCGTACGTGCCAGGAGTAGGGTACGGCGTAAGGTAAAGTGTAGCGCTTGTGGTTGATTTCCTTTCCAGGCTAGGTTTAGGGTTAGGGAACGGCAAGGCTTAGGGCACAGGTGAGGGTACGGAAACGTGAGAGGGACGGGCTACGTGCTGATGCACGGGTCAGTGCCAGCGTACGGAACAGGAGTAGGAAACGGCATAGGATACAGTTTAGGGCTGGTGGTGGATTTGCGTTCAGGGCTAGGGTTAGGGTTAGGGAACGGCAAGGCTTAGGGCACAGGTGAGGGTATGGAAACTTGGGAGGGTCAGGCTACATGCTGACGCAATGTTCAGTGCCAGCGTACGGGCCAGGAATAGGGTACGGCGTAAGGTAAGGTGTACGGCTGGTGGTGGGTTTCCGTTCCGGGCTAGGGTTAGGGTTAGTGAACGGCAAGGCTTAGGGTACAGGTGACCTTACAGAAACGTGGGACGGTCAGGCTACGTGCTGACACATGTGTCAATGCCAGCATACGGGCGAGGAGTAGGCAACGGCGTAAGGTAATGTGTACGGCTGGTGGTTGGTTTCCGTTCCAGGCTAAGGTTAGGGTTAGGGAACGGCAAGGCTTAGGGCACAGGTGATGGTACGGAAACGTGGGAGGGTCAGGCTACGTGCTGACGCACGGTTCAGTGCCAGCGTACGGGCCAGGAATAGGGAACGGCGTAAGGTAAGTTGTAGGGCTGGTGGTGGGTTTCCGTTCCGGGCTAGGGTTAGGGTTAGGGAACGGCAAGGCTTAGGGCACACGTCAGGGTACGGAAACGCGGGAGGGTAAGGGTACGTGCTGATGCACTGGTCAGTACCAGAGTACAGGCCAGTAGTAGGCAACGGCGTAGGGTAAGGTTTTGGGCTGGTGGTGGGATTCCATTCCGGAGTAGGGTTAGGGTTAGGGAACCGCAGGGCTTAGGGCACAGGTGATGGTACGGAGACGAGGGAGGGTCTGGCTACGTGCTGACGCACGGGTCAATGCCAGCATACGGGCCAGGAGTAGGCAACGGCGTAAGGTAAGGTGTAGGGCTGGTGGTTGGTTTCTGTTCCAGGCTAGGGTTAGGGTTAGGGAACGGCAAGGCTTAGGGCACAGTTGAGAGTACGGAAATGTTGGAGGGTCGGGCTACGTGCTGATGCACGGGTCAGTGCCAGCGTACGGGTCAGAAGTAGGGTACGGCGTAATGTAAGGTGTAGGGCTGGTGGTGGGTTTCTATTCCGGGCTAGGGTTAGGGTTAGGGAACTGCAAGGCTTAGGGCACAAGTGAGGGTACGGAAACTTGGGAGGGTCAGGCTACATGCTGACGCACTGTTCAGTGCCAGCGTACGGGCCAGGAATAGGGTACGGCGTAAGGTAAGGTGTAGGGCTGGTGGTAGGTTTCTAATCCGGGCTAGGGTTAGGGTTAGGGAACGGCAAGTCTTAGGGCAAAGGAGAGGGTACGGAAACGTGGGAGGGTCAGGCTACGTGCTGACGCATGGTTCAGTGCCAGCGTACGGGCCAGGAATAGGGTACGGCGTAAGGTAAGGTGTACGGCTGGTGGTGGGTTTCCGTTCCGGGCTAGGGTTAGGGTTAGGGAACGGCAAGGCTTAGGGCACAGGTGAGGTTACAGATACGTGGGACTGTCAGGCTACGTGCTGACGCACGTTTCAGTGCCAGCGTACGGGCCAGTTGCAGCGTACGGCGTAAGGTATGGTGTAGGGCTGGTGGTGGGTTACTATTCCGGGCTACGGTTAGGGTTAGGGAATGGCAAGGCTTAGGGCACAGGTGAGGGTACGGAAACGTGGGAGCGTCAGGCTACGTGCTGACGCACGTGTCAGTGCCAGCGTACGGGCCAGTAGTAGGCAACAGCGTAAGGTAAGGTGTAGGGCTGGTGGTTGGTTTCCGTTCCAGGCTAGGGTTAGGGTTAGGGAACGGCAAGGCATAGGGCACAGGTGAGGGTACGGAAACGTGGGAGGGTCGGGCTACGTGCTGACGCACGGGTCAGTGCCAGCGTACGGGCCAGGAGTAGGCAACGGTGTAGGATAAAGTATAGGGCTGGTGGTGGATTTGCGTTCTGGGCTAGGGTTAGGGTTAGGGAACCGCAAGGCTTAGGGCACAGGTCAGGGTACAGAAACGCGGGAGGGTAAGGCTATGTGCTGATGCACGGTTCAGTGCCAGAGTACAGGCCAGGAGTAGGCAACGGCGTAGGGTAAGGTGTAGGGCTGGTGGTGGGTTTCCGTTCCTGGCTAGGGTTAGGGTTAGGGAACGGCAAGGCTTAGGGCACAGGTGAGGGTACGTAAACGTGGGAGTGTCAGGCTACGTGCTGACGCACGGGTCAATGCCAGCGTACGGGCGAGGAGTAGGCAACGGCGTAAGGTTATGTTTAGGGCTGGTGGTGGGTTTCCGTTCCGGACTAGGGTTAGGGTTAGGGAACGGCAAGGCTTAGGGCACAGGTCAGGGTACGGAAACGCGTGAGGGTAAGGCTACGTGCTGATGCACGGTTCAGTGCCAGAGTACAGGCCAGGATAGGCAACGGCGTAGGGTAAGGTGTAGGGCTGGTGGTGGGTTTCCGTTCAGGGCTAGGGTTAGGGTTAGGGAACGGCAAGGCTTAGGGCACAGGTGAGGGTACGGAAACGTGGGAGGGTCAGGCTACGTGCTGACGCACGGTTCAGTGCCAGCGTACGGGCCAGGAATAGGGTACGGCGTAAGGTAAGGTGTAGGGCTGGTGGTGGGTTTCTAATCCGGGCTAGGGTTAGGGTTAGGGAACGGCAAGTCTTAGGGCAAAGGAGAGGGTACGGAAACGTGGGAGGGTCAGGCTACGTGCTGACGCACGGTTCAGTGCCAGCGTACGGGCCAGGAATATGGTACGGCGTAAGGTAAGGTGTACGGCTGGTGGTGGGTTTCCGTTCCGGGCTAGGGTTAGGGTTAGGGAACGGCAAGGCTTAGGGCACAGGTGAAGTTACAGAAACGTGGGATGGTCAGGCTACGTGCTGACGCACGTGTCAGTGCCAGCGTATGGGCCAGGGGTAGGCAACGGCGTAAGGTAAGATGTAGGGCTGGTGGTTGGTTTCCGTTCCAGGCTAGGGTTAGGGTAAGGGAACGGCAAGGTTTAGGGCACAGGTGAGGGTACCGAAACGTGGGAGGGTCAGGCTACATGCTGACGCACGGTTCAGAGCCAGCGTATGGGCCAGGAATAAGTTACGGCGTAAGGTAAGGTGTAGGGCTGGTGGTGGGTTTCCGTTCCGGTCTAGGGTTATGGTTAGGGAACGGCAAGGCTTAGGGCACCGGTGAGTGTACTGAAACGTGGGAGGGTCAGGCTACGTGCTGACGCATGGGTCAGTGCCAGCGTATGGACCAGGAGTAGGGTACGGCGTAAGGTAAAGTGTAGCGCTTGTGGTTGATTTCCTTTCCAATCTAGGTTTAGGGTTAGGGAACGGCAAGGCTTAGGGCACAGGTGAGGGTACGGAAACTTGGGAGTGTCAGGCTACATGCTGACGCACTGTTCACTGCCAGCGTACGGGCCAGGAATAGGGTACGGCGTAAGGTAAAGTGTAGCGCTTGTGGTTGATTTCCTTTCCAGGCTAGGTTTAGGGTTAGGGAACGGCAAGGCTTAGGGCACAGGTGAGGGTACGGAAACGTGAGAGGGACGGGCTACGTGCTGACGCACGGGTCAGTGCCAGCGTACGGAACAGGAGTAGGCAACGGCATAGGATACAGTGTAGGGCTGGTGGTGGATTTGCGTTCAGGGCTAGGGTTAGGGTTAGGGAACAGCAAGGCTTAGGGCACAGGTGAGGGTATGGAAACTTGGGAGGGTCAGGCTACATGCTGACGCAATGTTCAGTGCCAGCGTACGGGCCAGGAATAGTGTACGGCGTAAGGTAAGGTGTACGGCTGGTGGTGGGTTTCCGTTCCGTGCTAGGGTTAGGGTTAGGGAACGGCAAGGCTTAGGGCACAGGTGACGTTACAGAAACGTGGGATGGTCAGGCTACGTGCTGACACATGTGTCAATGCCAGCATACGGGCGAGGAGTAGGCAACGGCGTAAGGTAATGTGTACGGCTGGAGGTTGGTTTCCGTTCCAGGCTAAGGTTAGGGTTAGGGAACGGCAAGGCTTAGGGCACAGGTGATGGTACGGAAACGTGGGAGGGTCAGGCTACGTGCTGACGCACGGTTCAGTGCCAGCGTACGGGCCAGGAATAGGGAACGGCGTAAGGTAAGTTGTAGGGCTGGTGGTGGGTTTCCGTTCCGGGCTAGGGTTAGGGTTAGGGAACGGCAAGGCTTAGGGCACACGTCAGGGTACGGAAACGCGGGAGGGTAAGGCTACGTGCTGATGCACGGGTCAGTACCAGAGTACAGGCCAGTAGTAGGCAACGGCGTAGGGTAAGGTTTTGGGCTGGTGGTGGGATTCCATTCCGGGCTAGGGTTAGGGTTAGGGAACCGCAGGGCTTAGGGCACAGGTGAGGGTACGGAGACGAGGGAGGGTCTGGCTACGTGCTGACGCACGGGTCAATGCCAGCATACGGGCCAGGAGTAGGCAACGGCGTAAGGTAAGGTGTAGGGCTGGTGGTTGGTTTCTGTTCCAGGCTAGGGTTAGGGTTAGGGAAGGGCAAGGCTTAGGGCACAGTTGAGGGTACGGAAACGTTGGAGGGTCGGGCTATGTGCTGATGCACGGGTCAGTGCCAGCGTACGGGTCAGAAGTAGGGTACGGCGTAATGTAAGGTGTAGGGCTGGTGGTGGGTTTCTATTCCGGGCTAGGGTTAGGGTTAGGGAACTGCAAGGCTTAGGGCACAGGTGAGGGTACGGAAACTTGGGAGGGTCAGGCTACATGCTGACGCACTGTTCAGTGCCAGCGTACGGGCCAGGAATAGGGTACGGCGTAAGGTAAGGTGTACGGCTGGTGGTAGGTTTCTAATCCGGGCTAGGGTTAGGGTTAGGGAACGGCAAGTCTTAGGGCAAAGGAGAGGGTACGGAAACGTGGGAGGGTCAGGCTACGTGCTGAAGCATGGTTCAGTGCCAGCGTACGGTCCAGGAATAGGGTACGGCGTAAGGTAAGGTGTACGGCTGGTGGTGGGTTTCCGTTCCGGGCTAGGGTTAGGGTTAGGGAACGGCAAGGCTTAGGGCACAGGTGAGGTTACAGATACGTGGGACTGTCAGGCTACGTGCTGACGCACGTGTCAGTGCCAGCGTACGGGCCAGTTGCAGCGTACGGCGTAAGGTATGGTGTAGGGCTGGTGGTGGGTTACTATTCCGGGCTACGGTTAGGGTTAGGGAATGGCAAGGCTTAGGGCACAGGTGAGGGTACGGAAACGTGGGAGCGTCAGGCTACGTGCTGACGCACGTGTCAGTGCCAGCGTACGGGCCAGTAGTAGGCAACAGCGTAAGGTAAGGTGTAGGGCTGGTGGTTGGTTTCCGTTACAGGCTAGGGTTAGGGTTAGGGAACGGCAAGGCTTAGGGCACAGGTGAGGGTACGGAAACTTGGGAGGGTCGGGCTACGTGCTGATGAACGGGTCAGTGCCAGCGTACGGGCCAGGAGTAGGCAACGGCGTAGGATAAAGTGTAGGGCTGGTAGTGGATTTGCGTTCTGGGCTAGGGTTAGGGTTAGGGAACCGCAAGGCTTAGGGCACAGGTCAGGGTACAGAAACGCGGGAGGGTAAGGCTATGTGCTGATGCACGGTTCAGTGCCAGAGTACAGGCCAGGAGTAGGCAACGGCGTAGGGTAAGGTGTAGGGCTGGTGGTGGGTTTCCGTTCCGGGCTAGGGTTAGGGTTAGGGAACGGCAAGGCTTAGGGCACAGGTGAGGGTACGTAAACGTGGGAGTGTCAGGCTACGTGCTGACGCACGGGTCAATGCCAGCGTACGGGCGAGGAGTAGGCAACGGCGTAAGGTTATGTTTAGGGCTGGTGGTGGGTTTCCGTTCCGGACTAGGGTTAGGGTTAGGGAACGGCAAGGCTTAGGGCACAGGTCAGGGTACGGAAACGCGTGAGGGTAAGGCCACGTGCTAATGCACGGGTCAGTGCCGGAGTACAGGACAGTAGTAGGCAACGGCGTAAGGTAAGGTGTAGGGCTGGTGGTTGGTTTCCGTTCCAGGCTAGGGTTAGTGTTAGGGAACAGCAAGGCTTAGGGCACAGGTGAGGGTACGGAAACGTGGGAGGGTCGGGCTACGTGCTGACGCACTGGTCAGTGCCAGCGTACGGGCCAGGAGTAGGCAACGGCGTAGGATATAGTGTAGGGCTGGTGGTGGATTTGCGTTCCTGGCTAGGGTAAGGGTTAGGGAACGGCAAGGCTTAGGGCACAGGTGAGGGAACGGAAACGTGGGAGGGTCAGGCTACGTGCTGACACATTGTTCAGTGCCAGCGTACAGGCCAGGAATAGGGAACTGCGTACGTTAAGGTGTACGGCTGGTGGTGGGTTTCCGTTCCGGGCTAGGGTTAGGGTTCGGGAACGTCAAGGCTTAGGGCACAGGTGAGGTTACGGAAACGTTGGAGGCTCAGACTACGTGCTGACGCATGGTTCAGTGCCAGCGTACGGGTCAGGAGTAGGATACGGCGTAAGGTAAGGTGTAGGGCTGGTTGTGGGTTTCTATTCCGGGCTAGGGTTAGGGTTAGGGAAAGGCAAGTCTTAGGGCACAGGTGAGGTTACGGAAACGTGGGAGGGTCAGGCTACATGCTGACGCACGGTTCAGTGCCAGCGTACGGGCCAGGAATAGGTTACGGCGTAAGGTAAGGTGTAGGGCTGGTGGTGGGTTTCCGTTCCGGTCTAGGGATATGGTTAGGGAACGGCAAGGCTTAGGGCACAGGTGAGGGTACTGAAACGTGGGAGGGTCAGGCTACGTGCTGACGCATGGGTCAGTGCCAGCGTACGGACCAGGAGTAGGGTACGGCGTAAGGTAAAGTGTAGCGCTTGTGGTTGATTTCCTTTCCAATCTAGGTTTAGGGTTAGGGAACGGCAAGGCTTAGGGCACAGGTGAGGGTACGGAAACTTGGGAGTGTCAGGCTACATGCTGACGCAATATTCAGTGCCAGCGTACGGGCCAGGAGTAGGCAACGGCGTAAGGTAAGGTGTAGGGCTGGTGGTTGGTTTCTGTTCCAGTCTAGGGTTAGGGTTAGGGAACGGCAAGGCTTAGGGCAGAGGTGAGGGTACGGAAACGTTGGAGGGTCGGGCTACGTGCTGATGCACGGGTCAGTGCCAGCGTATGGGCCAGGAGTAGGCAACGGCGTAGGATAAAGTGTAGGGCTGGTGGTGGATTTGCGTTCCGGGCTAGGGTTAGGGTTAGGGAACGGCAAGGCTTAGGGCTCAGGTGAGGGAACGGAAACGTGGGAGGGTCAGGCTACGTGCTGACGCACGGGTCAATGCCAGCGTACGGGCCAGGAGTAGGCAACGGCGTAGGATAAAGTGTAGGGCTGGTGGTGGATTTGCGTTCCGGGCTAGGGTTAGGGTTAGGGAACGGCAAGGCTTAGGGCTCAGGTGAGGGAACGGAAACGTGGGAGGGTCAGGCTACGTGCTGACGCACGGTTCAGTGCCAGCGTACGGGCCAGGAATAGGGAACGGCGTAAGTTAAGGTGTAGGGCTGGTGGTGGGTTTCCGTTCCGGGCTAGGGTTAGGGTTAGGGAACGGCAAGGCTTAGGGCACAGGTCAGGGTACGGAAACGCGGGAGGGTAAGGCTACGTGCTGATGCGCAGGTCAGTGCCAGAGTACACGCCAGTAGTAGGCAACAGCGTAGGGTAAGGTTTTGGGCTGGTGGTGGGTTTCCATTCCGGGCTAGTGTTAGGGTTAGGGAACCGCAAGGCTTAGGGCACAGGTGAGGGTACGGAGACGTGGGTGCGTCAGGCTACGTGCTGACGCACGGGTCAATGCCAGCGTACGGGCCAGGAGTAGGCAACGGCGTAAGGTATGGTGTAGGGCTGGTGGTTGGTTTCCGTTCCAGGCTAGGGTTAGGGTAAGGGAACGGCAAGGCTTAGGGCACAGGTGAGGGTACGGAAACGTGGGAGGGTCGGGCTATGTGCTGACGCACGGGTCAGTGCCAGCGTACGGGCCAGGAGTAGGCAACGACGTAGGATAAAGTGTAGGGCTGGTGGTGGATTTGCGTTCCGGGCTACGGTTAGGGTTAGGGAACGGTAAGGCTTAGGGCACAGGTGTGGGAACGGAAACGTGGGAGGGTCAGGCTACGTGCTGATGCACGGTTCAGTGCCAGCATACGGGCCAGGAATAGGAAACGGCAAAAGTTAGGGTGTAGGGCTGGTGGTGGGTTTCCGTTCAGGGCTAGGGTTAGGGTTAGGGAACGGCAAGGCTTAGGGCACAGGTGATGGTATGGAAACGTGGGAGGGTCAGGCTACGTGCTGACGCATGGGTTAGTGCCAGCGTACGGGTCAGCAGTAGGGTACGGCGTAATGTAAGGTGTAGGGCTGGTGGTGGGTTTCTATTCCGGGCTAGGGTTAGGGTTAGGGAACGGCAAGTCTTAGGGCACAGGTGAGGGTACGGAAACTTGGGAGGGTCAGGCTACATGCTGACGCAATGTTCAGTGCCAGCGTACGGGCCAGGAATAGGGTACGGCGTAAGGTAAGGTGTACGGCTGGTGGTGGGTTTCTAATCCGGGCTAGGGTTAGGGTTAGGGAACGGCATGTCTTAGGGCAAAGGAGAGGGTACGGAAACGTGGGAGGGTCAGGCTACATGCTGACGCACTGTTCAGTGCCAGCGTACGGGCCAGGAATAGGGTACGGCGTAAGGTAAGGTGTACGGCTGGTGGTGGGGTTCCGTTCCGGGCTAGGGTTAGGGTTAGGGAACGGCAAGGCTTAGGGCACAGGTGAGGTTACAGAAACGTGGCACGGTCAGGCTACGTGCTGACGCATGTGTCAATTCCAGCATACGGGCGAGGAGTAGGCAACGGCGTAAGGTAAGGTGTACGGCTGGTGGTTGGTTTCCTATCCAGGCTAAGGTTAGGGTTAGGGAACGGCAAGGCTTAGGGCACAGGTGATGGTACGGAAACGTGGGAGGGTCAGGCTACGTGCTGACGCACGGTTCAGTGCCAGCGTACGGGCCAGGAATAGGGAACGGCGTAAGGTAAGGTGTAGGGCTGGTGGTGGGTTTCCGTTCCGGGCTAGGGTTAGGGTTAGGGAACGGCAAGGCTTAGGGCACAGGTCAGGGTACGGAAATGCGGGAGGGTAAGGCTACAGGCTGATGCACGGGTCAGTACCAGAGAACAGGCCAGTAGTAGGCAACGGCGTAGGGTAAGGTTTTGCGCTGGTGGTGGGATTCCATTCCGGGCTAGGGTTAGGGTTAGGGAACCGCAGGGCTTAGCGCACAGGTGAGGGTACGGAGACGAGGGAGGGTCAGGCTACGTGCTGACGCACGGGTCAATGCCAGCGTACGGGCCAGGAGTAGGCAACGGCGTAGGATAAAGTGTAGGGCTGGTGGTGGATTTGCGTTCCGGGCTAGGGTTAGGGTTAGGGAACGGCAAGGCTTAGGGCTCAGGTGAGGGAACGGAAACGTGGGAGGGTCAGGCTACGTGCTGACGCACGGTTCAGTGCAAGCGTACGGGCCAGGAATAGGGAACGGCGTAAGTTAAGGTGTAGGGCTGGTGGTGGGTTTCCGTTCCGGGCTAGGGTTAGGGTTAGGGAACGGCAAGGCTTAGGGCACAGGTCAGGGTACGGAAACGCGGGAGGGTAAGGCTACGTGCTGATGCGCAGGTCAGTGCCAGAGTACACGCCAGTAGTAGGCAATGGCGTAGGATACGGTTTTGGGCTGGTGGTGGGTTTCCATTCCGGGCTAGTGTTAGGGTTAGGGAACCGCAAGGCTTAGGGCACAGGTGAGGGTATGGAGACGTGGGTGCGTCAGGCTACGTGCTGACGCACGGGTCAATGCCAGCGTACGGGCCAGGAGTAGGCAACGGCGTAAGGTATGGTGTAGGGCTGGTGGTTGGTTTCCGTTCCAGGCTAGGGTTAGGGTTAGGGAACGGCAAGGCTTAGGGCACAGGTGAGGGTACGGAAACGTGGGAGGGTCGGGCTACGTGCCGACGCACGGGTCAGTGCCAGCGTACGGGCCAGGAGTAGGCAACGGCGTAGGATAAAGTGTAGGGCTGGTGGTGGATTTGCGTTCTGGGCTAGGGTTAGGGTTAGGGAACGGCAAGGCTTAGGGCACAGGTCAGGGTACGGAAACGCGGTAGGCTAAGGCTACGTGCTGATGCACGGTTCAGTGCCAGAGTACAGGCGAGGAGTAGGCAACGGCGTAGGGTAAGGTGTAGGGCTGGTGGTGGCTTTCCGTTCCGGGCTAGGGTTAGGGTTAGGGAACGGCAAGGCTTAGGGCACAGGTGAGGGTACGTAAACGTGGGAGTGTCAGGCTACGTGCTGACGCACGGGTCAATGCCAGCGTACGGGCGAGGAGTAGGCAACGGCGTAAGGTTATGTTTAGGGCTTGTGGTGGGTTTCCGTTCCGGACTAGGGTTAGGGTTAGGGAACGGCAAGGCTTAGGGCACAGGTCAGGGTACGGAAACGCGTGAGGGTAAGGCTACGTGCTGATGCACGGTTCAGTGCCAGAGTACAGGCCAGGATAGGCAACGGCGTAGGGTAAGGTGTAGGGCTGGTGGTGGGTTTCCGTTCAGGGCTAGGGTTAGGGTTAGGGAACGGCAAGGCTTAGGGCACAGGTGAGGGTACGGAAACGTGGGAGGGTCAGGCTACGTGCTGACGCACGGTTCAGTGCCAGCGTACGGGCCAGGAATAGGGTACGGCGTAAGGTAAGGTGTAGGGCTGGTGGTGGGTTTCTAATCCGGGCTAGGGTTAGGGTTAGGGAACGGCAAGTCTTAGGGCAAAGGAGAGGGTACGGAAACGTGGGAGGGTCAGGCTACGTGCTGACGCACGGTTCAGTGCCAGCGTACGGGCCAGGAATATGGTACGGCGTAAGGTAAGGTGTACGGCTGGTGGTGGGTTTCCGTTCCGGGCTAGGGTTAGGGTTAGGGAACGGCAAGGCTTAGGGCACAGGTGAAGTTACAGAAACGTGGGATGGTCAGGCTACGTGCTGACGCACGTGTCAGTGCCAGCGTATGGGCCAGGGGTAGGCAACGGCGTAAGGTAAGATGTAGGGCTGGTGGTTGGTTTCCGTTCCAGGCTAGGGTTAGGGTAAGGGAACGGCAAGGCTTAGGGCACAGGTGAGGGTACCGAAACGTGGGAGGGTCAGGCTACATGCTGACGCACGGTTCAGAGCCAGCGTATGGGCCAGGAATAAGTTACGGCGTAAGGTAAGGTGTAGGGCTGGTGGTGGGTTTCCGTTCCGGTCTAGGGTTATGGTTAGGGAACGGCAAGGCTTAGGGCACAGGTGAGTGTACTGAAACGTGGGAGGGTCAGGCTACGTGCTGACGCATGGGTCAGTGCCAGCGTACGGACCAGGAGTAGGGTACGGCGTAAGGTAAAGTGTAGCGCTTGTGGTTGATTTCCTTTCCAATCTAGGTTTAGGGTTAGGGAACGGCAAGGCTTAGGGCACAGGTGAGGGTACGGAAACTTGGGAGTGTCAGGCTACATGCTGACGCAATGTTCAGTGCCAGCGTACGGGCCAGGAGTAGGCAACGGCGTAAGGTAAGGTGTAGGGCTGGTGGTTGGTTTCTGTTCCAGTCTAGGGTTAGGGTTAGGGAACGGCAAGGCTTAGGGCACAGGTGAGGGTACGGAAACGTTGGAGGGTCGGGCTACGTGCTGATGCACGGGTCAGTGCCAGCGTATGGGCCAGGAGTAGGCAACGGCATAGGATAAAGTGTAGGGCTGGTGGTGGATTTGCGTTCCGGGCTACGGTTAGGGTTAGGGAACGGCAAGGCTTAGGGCTCAGGTGAGGGAACGGAAACGTGGGAGGGTCAGGCTACGTGCTGACGCACGGTTCAGTGCCAGCGTACGGGCCAGGAATAGGGAACGGCGTAAGTTAAGGTGTAGGGCTGGTGGTGGGTTTCCGTTCCGGGCTAGGGTTAGGGTTAGGGAACGGCAAGGCTTAGGGCACAGGTCAGGGTACGGAAACGCGGGAGGGTAAGGCTACGTGCTGATGCGCAGGTCAGTGCCAGAGTACACGCCAGTAGTAGGCAACGGCGTAGGGTAAGGTTTTGGGCTGGTGGTGGGTTTCCATTCCGGGCTAGGGTTAGGGTTAGGGAAAGGCAAGGCTTAGGGCACAGGTGAGGTTACGGAAACGTGGGAGGGTCAGGCTACATGCTGACGCACGGTTCAGTGCCAGCGTACGGGCCAGGAATAGGTTACGGCGTAAGGTAAGGTGTAGGGCTGGTGGTGGTTTTCCGTTCCGGGCTAGGGTTATGGTTAGGGAACGGCAAGGCTTAGGGCACAGGTGAGGGTACTGAAACGTGGGAGGGTCAGGCTACGTGCTGACGCATGGGTCAGTGCCAGCGTACGTGCCAGGAGTAGGGTACGGCGTAAGGTAAAGTGTAGCGCTTGTGGTTGATTTCCTTTCCAGGCTAGGTTTAGGGTTAGGGAACGGCAAGGCTTAGGGCACAGGTGAGGGTACGGAAACGTGAGAGGGACGGGCTACGTGCTGACGCACGGGTCAGTGCCAGCGTACGGAACAGGAGTAGGCAACGGCATAGGATACAGTGTAGGGCTGGTGGTGGATTTGCGTTCAGGGCTAGGGTTAGGGTTAGGGAACAGCAAGGCTTAGGGCACAGGTGAGGGTATGGAAACTTGGGAGGGTCAGGCTACATGCTGACGCAATGTTCAGTGCCAGCGTACGGGCCAGGAATAGGGTACGGCGTAAGGTAAGGTGTACGGCTGGTGGTGGGTTTCCGTTCCGTGCTAGGGTTAGGGTTAGGGAACGGCAAGGCTTAGGGCACAGGTGACGTTACAGAAACGTGGGACGGTCAG
Source organism: Mesoplodon bidens (assembly GCF_964165515.1). Lineage (NCBI taxonomy): Eukaryota > Metazoa > Chordata > Mammalia > Artiodactyla > Ziphiidae > Mesoplodon > Mesoplodon bidens. The sequence continues at coordinate 667,764 of NW_027671711.1, read as the reverse complement.
GCTACGTGCTGACACATGTGTCAATGCCAGCATACGGGCGAGGAGTAGGCAACGGCGTAAGGTAATGTGTACGGCTGGTGGTTGGTTTCCGTTCCAGGCTAAGGTTAGGGTTAGGGAACGGCAAGGCTTAGGGCACAGGTGATGGTACGGAAACGTGGGAGGGTCAGGCTACGTGCTGACGCACGGTTCAGTGCCAGCGTACGGGCCAGGAATAGGGAACGGCGTAAGGTAAGTTGTAGGGCTGGTGGTGGGTTTCCGTTCCGGGCTAGGGTTAGGGTTAGGGAACGGCAAGGCTTAGGGCACACGTCAGGGTACGGAAACGCGGGAGGGTAAGGCTACGTGCTGATGCACGGGTCAGTACCAGAGTACAGGCCAGTAGTAGGCAACGGCGTAGGGTAAGGTTTTGGGCTGGTGGTGGGATTCCATTCCGGGCTAGGGTTAGGGTTAGGGAACCGCAGGGCTTAGGGCACAGGTGAGGGTACGGAGACGAGGGAGTGTCTGGCTACGTGCTGACGCACGGGTCAATGCCAGCATACGGGCCAGGAGTAGGCAACGGCGTAAGATAAGGTGTAGGGCTGGTGGTTGGTTTCTGTTCCAGGCTAGGGTTAGGGTTAGGGAATGGCAAGGCTTAGGGCACAGTTGAGAGTACGGAAACGTTGGAGGGTCGGGCTACGTGCTGATGCACGGGTCAGTGCCAGCGTACGGGTCAGAAGTAGGGTACGGCGTAATGTAAGGTGTAGGGCTGGTGGTGGGTTTCTATTCCGGGCTAGGTTTAGGGTTAGGGAACTGCAAGGCTTAGGGCACAAGTGAGGGTACGGAAACTTGGGAGGGTCAGGCTACATGCTGACGCACTGTTCAGTGCCAGCGTACGGGCCAGGAATAGGGTACGGCGTAAGGTAAGGTGTAGGGCTGGTGGTAGGTTTCTAATCCGGGCTAGGGTTAGGGTTAGGGAACGGCCAGTCTTAGGGCAAAGGAGAGGGTACGGAAACGTGGGAGGGTCAGGCTACGTGCTGACGCATGGTTCAGTGCCAGCGTACGGGCCAGGAATAGGGTACGGCGTAAGGTAAGGTGTACGGCTGGTGGTGGGTTTCCGTTCCGGGCTAGGGTTAGGGTTAGGGAACGGCAAGGCTTAGGGCACAGGTGAGGTTACAGATACGTGGGACTGTCAGGCTACGTGCTGACGCACGTGTCAGTGCCAGCGTACGGGCCAGTTGCAGCGTACGGCGTAAGGTATGGTGTAGGGCTGGTGGTGGGTTACTATTCCGGGCTACGGTTAGGGTTAGGGAATGGCAAGGCTTAGGGCACAGGTGAGGGTACGGAAACGTGGGAGCGTCAGGCTACGTGCTGACGCACGTGTCAGTGCCAGCGTACGGGCCAGTAGTAGGCAACAGCGTAAGGTAAGGTGTAGGGCTGGTGGTTGGTTTCCGTTCCAGGCTAGGGTTAGGGTTAGGGAACGGCAAGGCATAGGGCACAGGTGAGGGTACGGAAACGTGGGAGGGTCGGGCTACGTGCTGACGCACGGGTCAGTGCCAGCGTACGGGCCAGGAGTAGGCAACGGCGTAGGATAAAGTATAGGGCTGGTGGTGGATTTGCGTTCTGGGCTAGGGTTAGGGTTAGGGAACCGCAAGGCTTAGGGCACAGGTCAGGGTACAGAAACGTGGGAGGGTAAGGCTATGTGCTGATGCACGGTTCAGTGCCAGAGTACAGGCCAGGAGTAGGCAACGGCGTAGGGTAAGGTGTAGGGCTGGTGGTGGGTTTCCGTTCCTGGCTAGGGTTAGGGTTAGGGAACGGCAAGGCTTAGGGCACAGGTGAGGGTACGTAAACGTGGGAGTGTCAGGCTACGTGCTGACGCACGGGTCAATGCCAGCGTACGGGCGAGGAGTAGGCAACGGCGTAAGGTTATGTTTAGGGCTGGTGGTGGGTTTCCGTTCCGGACTAGGGTTAGGGTTAGGGAACGGCAAGGCTTAGGGCACAGGTCAGGGTACGGAAACGCGTGAGGGTAAGGCTACGTGCTGATGCACGGTTCAGTGCCAGAGTACAGGCCAGGATAGGCAACGGCGTAGGGTAAGGTGTAGGGCTGGTGGTGGGTTTCCGTTCAGGGCTAGGGTTAGGGTTAGGGAACGGCAAGGCTTAGGGCACAGGTGAGGGTACGGAAACGTGGGAGGGTCAGGCTACGTGCTGACGCACGGTTCAGTTCCAGAGTACGGGCCAGGAATAGGGTACGGCGTAAGGTAAGGTGTAGGGCTGGTGGTGGGTTTCTAATCCGGGCTAGGGTTAGGGTTAGGGAACGGCAAGTCTTAGGGCAAAGGAGAGGGTACGGAAACGTGGGAGGGTCAGGCTACGTGCTGACGCACGGTTCAGTGCCAGCGTACGGGCCAGGAATATGGTACGGCGTAAGGTAAGGTGTACGGCTGGTGGTGGGTTTCCGTTCCGGGCTAGGGTTAGGGTTAGGGAACGGCAAGGCTTAGGGCACAGGTGAAGTTACAGAAACGTGGGATGGTCAGGCTACGTGCTGACGCACGTGTCAGTGCCAGCGTATGGGCCAGGGGAAGGCAACGGCGTAAGGTAAGATGTAGGGCTGGTGGTTGGTTTCCGTTCCAGGCTAGGGTTAGGGTAAGGGAACGGCAAGGCTTAGGGCACAGGTGAGGGTACCGAAACGTGGGAGGGTCAGGCTACATGCTGACGCACGGTTCAGAGCCAGCGTATGGGCCAGGAATAAGTTACGGCGTAAGGTAAGGTGTAGGGCTGGTGGTGGGTTTCCGTTCCGGTCTAGGGTTATGGTTAGGGAACGGCAAGGCTTAGGGCACAGGTGAGTGTACTGAAACGTGGGAGGGTCAGGCTACGTGCTGACGCATGGGTCAGTGCCAGCGTACGGACCAGGAGTAGGGTACGGCGTAAGGTAAAGTGTAGCGCTTGTGGTTGATTTCCTTTCCAATCTAGGTTTAGGGTTAGGGAACGGCAAGGCTTAGGGCACAGGTGAGGGTACGGAAACTTGGGAGTGTCAGGGTACATGCTGACGCAATGTTCAGTGCCAGCGTAAGGGCCAGGAGTAGGCAACGGCGTAAGGTAAGGTGTAGGGCTGGTGGTTGGTTTCTGTTCCAGTCTAGGGTTAGGGTTAGGGAACGGCAAGGCTTAGGGCACAGGTGAGGGTACGGAAACGTTGGAGGGTCGGGCTACGTGCTGATGCACGGGTCAGTGCCAGCGTATGGGCCAGGAGTAGGCAACGGCATAGGATAAAGTGTAGGGCTGGTGGTGGATTTGCGTTCCGGGCTAGGGTTAGGGTTAGGGAACGGCAAGGCTTAGGGCTCAGGTGAGGGAACGGAAACGTGGGAGGGTCAGGCTACGTGCTGACGCACGGTTCAGTGCCAGCGTACGGGCCAGGAATAGGGAACGGCGTAAGTTAAGGTGTAGGGCTGGTGGTGGGTTTCCGTTCCGGGCTAGGGTTAGGGTTAGGGAACGGCAAGGCTTAGGGCACAGGTCAGGGTACGGAAACGCGGGAGGGTAAGGCTACGTGCTGATGCGCAGGTCAGTGCCAGAGTACACGCCAGTAGTAGGCAACGGCGTAGGGTAAGGTTTTGGGCTGGTGGTGGGTTTCCATTCCGGGCTAGGGTTAGGGTTAGGGAAAGGCAAGGCTTAGGGCACAGGTGAGGTTACGGAAACGTGGGAGGGTCAGGCTACATGCTGACGCACGGTTCAGTGCCAGCGTACGGGCCAGGAATAGGTTACGGCGTAAGGTAAGGTGTAGGGCTGGTGGTGGTTTTCCGTTCCGGGCTAGGGTTATGGTTAGGGAACGGCAAGGCTTAGGGCACAGGTGAGGGTACTGAAACGTGGGAGGGTCAGGCTACGTGCTGACGCATGGGTCAGTGCCAGCGTACGTGCCAGGAGTAGGGTACGGCGTAAGGTAAAGTGTAGCGCTTGTGGTTGATTTCCTTTCCAGGCTAGGTTTAGGGTTAGGGAACGGCAAGGCTTAGGGCACAGGTGAGGGTACGGAAACGTGAGAGGGACGGGCTACGTGCTGACGCACGGGTCAGTGCCAGCGTACGGAACAGGAGTAGGCAACGGCATAGGATACAGTGTAGGGCTGGTGGTGGATTTGCGTTCAGGGCTAGGGTTAGGGTTAGGGAACAGCAAGGCTTAGGGCACAGGTGAGGGTATGGAAACTTGGGAGGGTCAGGCTACATGCTGACGCAATGTTCAGTGCCAGCGTACGGGCCAGGAATAGGGTACGGCGTAAGGTAAGGTGTACGGCTGGTGGTGGGTTTCCGTTCCGTGCTAGGGTTAGGGTTAGGGAACGGCAAGGCTTAGGGCACAGGTGACGTTACAGAAACGTGGGACGGTCAGGCTACGTGCTGACACATGTGTCAATGCCAGCATACGGGCGAGGAGTAGGCAACGGCGTAAGGTAATGTGTACGGCTGGTGGTTGGTTTCCGTTCCAGGCTAAGGTTAGGGTTAGGGAACGGCAAGGCTTAGGGCACAGGTGATGGTACGGAAACGTGGGAGGGTCAGGCTACGTGCTGACGCACGGTTCAGTGCCAGCGTACGGGCCAGGAATAGGGAACGGCGTAAGGTAAGTTGTAGGGCTGGTGGTGGGTTTCCGTTCCGGGCTAGGGTTAGGGTTAGGGAACGGCAAGGCTTAGGGCACACGTCAGGGTACGGAAACGCGGGAGGGTAAGGCTACGTGCTGATGCACGGGTCAGTACCAGAGTACAGGCCAGTAGTAGGCAACGGCGTAGGGTAAGGTTTTGGGCTGGTGGTGGGATTCCATTCCGGGCTAGGGTTAGGGTTAGGGAACCGCAGGGCTTAGGGCACAGGTGAGGGTACGGAGACGAGGGAGGGTCTGGCTACGTGCTGACGCACGGGTCAATGCCAGCATACGGGCCAGGAGTAGGCAACGGCGTAAGATAAGGTGTAGGGCTGGTGGTTGGTTTCTGTTCCAGGCTAGGGTTAGGGTTAGGGAATGGCAAGGCTTAGGGCACAGTTGAGAGTACGGAAACGTTGGAGGGTCGGGCTACGTGCTGATGCACGGGTCAGTGCCAGCGTACGGGTCAGAAGTAGGGTACGGCGTAATGTAAGGTGTAGGGCTGGTGGTGGGTTTCTATTCCGGGCTAGGGTTAGGGTTAGGGAACTGCAAGGCTTAGGGCACAGGTGAGGGTACGGAAACTTGGGAGGGTCAGGCTACATGCTGACGCACTGTTCAGTGCCAGCGTACGGGCCAGGAATAGGGTACGGCGTAAGGTAAGGTGTACGGCTGGTGGTAGGTTTCTAATCCGGACTAGGGTTAGGGTTAGGGAACGGCAAGTCTTAGGGCAAAGGAGAGGGTACGGAAACGTGGGAGGGTCAGGCTACGTGCTGACGCATGGTTCAGTGCCAGCGTACGGGCCAGGAATAGGGTACGGCGTAAGGTAAGGTGTACGGCTGGTGGTGGGTTTCCGTTCCGGGCTAGGGTTAGGGTTAGGGAACGGCAAGGCTTAGGGCACAGGTGAGGTTACAGATACGTGGGACTGTCAGGCTACGTGCTGACGCACGTGTCAGTGCCAGCGTACGGGCCAGTTGCAGCGTACGGCGTAAGGTATGGTGTAGGGCTGGTGGTGGGTTACTATTCCGGGCTACGGTTAGGGTTAGGGAATGGCAAGGCTTAGGGCACAGGTGAGGGTACGGAAACGTGGGAGCGTCAGGCTACGTGCTGACGCACGTGTCAGTGCCAGCGTACGGGCCAGTAGTAGGCAACAGCGTAAGGTAAGGTGTAGGGCTGGTGGTTGGTTTCCGTTCCACGCTAGGGTTAGGGTTAGGGAACGGCAAGGCTTAGGGCACAGGTGAGGGTACGGAAACGTGGGAGGGTCGGGCTACGTGCTGACGCACGGGTCAGTGCCAGCGTACGGGCCAGGAGTAGGCAACGGTGTAGGATAAAGTGTAGGGCTGGTAGTGGATTTGCGTTCTGGGCTAGGGTTAGGGTTAGGGAACCGCAAGGCTTAGGGCACAGGTCAGGGTACAGAAACGCGGGAGGGTAAGGCTATGTGCTGATGCACGGTTCAGTGCCAGCGTACAGGCCAGGAGTAGGCAACGGCGTAGGGTAAGGTGTAGGGCTGGTGGTGGGTTTCCGTTCCGGGCTAGGGTTAGGGTTAGGGAACGGCAAGGCTTAGGGCACAGGTGAGGGTACGTAAACGTGGGAGTGTCAGGCTACGTGCTGACGCACGGGTCAATGCCAGCGTACGGGCGAGGAGTAGGCAACGGCGTAAGGTTATGTTTGGGGCTGGTGGTGGGTTTCCGTTCCGGACTAGGGTTAGGGTTAGGGAACGGCAAGGCTTAGGGCACAGGTCAGGGTACGGAAAAGCGTGAGGGTAAGGCTACGTGCTGATGCACGGTTCAGTGCCAGAGTACAGCCCAGGAGAGGCAACGGCGTAGGGTAAGGTGTAGGGCTGGTGGTGGGTTTCCGTTCAGGGCTAGGGTTAGGGTTAGGGAACGGCAAGGCTTAGGGCACAGGTGAGGGTACGGAAACGTGGGAGGGTCAGGCTACGTGCTGACGCACGGTTCAGTGCCAGCGTACGGGCCAGGAATAGGGTACGGCGTAAGGTAAGGTGTAGGGCTGGTGGTGGGTTTCTAATCCGGGCTAGGGTTAGGGTTAGGGAACGGCAAGTCTTAGGGCAAAGGAGAGGGTACGGAAACGTGGGAGGGTCAGGCTAAGTGCTGACGCACGGTTCAGTGCCAGCGTACGGGCCAGGAATATGGTACGGCGTAAGGTAAGGTGTACGGCTGGTGGTGGGTTTCCGTTCCGGGCTAGGGTTAGGGTTAGGGAACGGCAAGGCTTAGGGCACAGGTGAAGTTACAGAAACGTGGGATGGTCAGGCTACGTGCTGACGCACGTGTCAGTGCCAGCGTACGGGCCAGGGGTAGGCAACGGCGTAAGGTAAGATGTAGGGCTGGTGGTTGGTTTCCGTTCCAGGCTAGGGTTAGGGTAAGGGAACGGCAAGGCTTAGGGCACAGGTGAGGGTACCGAAACGTGGGAGGGTCAGGCTACATGCTGACGCACGGTTCAGAGCCAGCGAATGGGCCAGGAATAAGTTACGGCGTAAGGTAAGGTGTAGGGCTGGTGGTGGGTTTCCGTTCGGGGCTAGGGTTAGGGTTAGGGAACGGCAAGGCTTAGGGCACAGGTGAGGGTACGGAAACGTGGGAGGGTCAGGCTACGTGCTGACGCACGGGTCAGTGCCAGCGTGCGGGTCAGTAGCAGCGTACGGCGTAAGGTATGGTGTAGGGCTGGTGGTGGGTTACTATTCCGGGCTAGGGTTAGTGTTAGGGAATGGCAAGGCTTAGGGCACAGGTGAGGGTACGGAAACTTGGGAGGGTCAGGCTACATGCTGACGCAATGTTCAGTGCCAGCGTACGGGCCAGGAATAGGGTACGGCGTAAGGTAAGGTGTAGGGCTGGTGGTGGGTTTCTAATCCGGGCTAGGGTTAGGGTTAGGGAACGGCATGTCTTAGGGCAAAGGAGAGGGTACGGAAACGTGGGAGGGTCAGGCTACATGCTGACGCACTGTTCAGTGCCAGCGTACGGGCCAGGAATAGGGTACGGCGTAAGGTAAGGTGTACGGCTGGTGGTGGGTTTCCGTTCCGGGTTAGGGTTAGGGTTAGGGAACGGCAAGGCTTAGGGCACAGGTGAGGTTACAGAAACGTGGCACGGTCAGGCTACGTGCTGACGCATGTGTCAATTCCAGCATACGGGCGAGGAGTAGGCAACGGCGTAAGGTAAGGTGTACGGCTGGTGGTTGGTTTCCTATCCAGGCTAAGGTTAGGGTTAGGGAACGGCAAGGCTTAGGGCACAGGTGATGGTACGGAAACGTGGGAGGGTCAGGCTACGTGCTGACGCACGGTTCAGTGCCAGCGTACGGGCCAGGAATAGGGAACGGCGTAAGGTAAGGTGTAGGGCTGGTGGTGGGTTTCCGTTCCGGGCTAGGGTTAGGGTTAGGGAACGGCAAGGCTTAGGGCACAGGTCAGGGTACGGAAACGCGGGAGGGTAAGGCTACAGGCTGATGCACGGGTCAGTACCAGAGTACAGGCCAGTAGTAGGCAACGGCGTAGGGTAAGGTTTTGCGCTGGTGGTGGGATTCCATTCCGGGCTAGGGTTAGGGTTAGGGAACCGCAGGGCTTAGCGCACAGGTGAGGGTACGGAGACGAGGGAGGGTCAGGCTACGTGCTGACGCACGGGTCAATGCCAGCGTACGGGCCAGGAGTAGGCAACGGCGTAGGATAAAGTGTAGGGCTGGTGGTGGATTTGCGTTCCGGGCTAGGGTTAGGGTTAGGGAACGGCAAGGCTTAGGGCTCAGGTGAGGGAACGGAAACGTGGGAGGGTCAGGCTACGTGCTGACGCACGGTTCAGTGCCAGCGTACGGGCCAGGAATAGGGAACGGCGTAAGTTAAGGTGTAGGGCTGGTGGTGGGTTTCCATTCCGGGCTAGTGTTAGGGTTAGGGAACAGCAAGGCTTAGGGCACAGGTGAGGGTACGGAGACGTGGGTGCGTCAGGCTACGTGCTGACGCACGGGTCAATGCCAGCGTACGGGCCAGGAGTAGGCAACGGCGTAAGGTATGGTGTAGGGCTGGTGGTTGGTTTCCGTTCCAGGCTAGGGTTAGGGTTAGGGAACGGCAAGGCTTAGGGCACAGGTGAGGGTACGGAAACGTGGGAGGGTCGGGCTACGTGCTGACGCACGGGCCAGTGCCAGCGTACGGGCCAGGAGTAGTCAACGGCGTAGGATAAAGTGTAGGGCTGGTGGTGGATTTGCGTTCTGGGCTAGGGTTAGGGTTAGGGAACGGCAAGGCTTAGGGCACAGGTCAGGGTACGGAAACGCGGTAGGCTAAGGCTACGTGCTGATGCACGGTTCAGTGCCAGAGTACAGGCCAGGAGTAGGCAACGGCGTAGGGTAAGGTGTAGGGCTGGTGGTGGCTTTCCGTTCCGGGCTAGGGTTAGGCTTAGGGAACGGAAAGGCTTAGGGCACAGGTGAGGGTACGTAAACGTGGGAGGGTCAGACTACGTGCTGAAGCACGGGTCAATGCCAGCGTACGGGCGAGGAGTAGGCAACGGCATAAGGTAAGGTTTAGGGCTGGTGGTGGGTTTCCGTTCCGGACTAGGGTTATGGTTAGGGAATGGCAAGGCTTAGGGCACAGGTGAGGGTACGTAAACGTGGGAGGGTCAGGCTACGTGCTGACGCACGGTTCAGTGCCAGCGTACTGGCCAGGAATAGGGTACGGCGTAAGGTAAGGTGTAGGGCTGGTGGTGGGTTTCTAATCAGGGCTAGGGTTAGGGTTAGGGAACGGCAAGTCTTAGGGCAAAGGAGAGGATACGGAAACGTGGGAGGGTCAGGCTACGTGCTGACGCACGTTTCAGTGCCTGCGTACGGGCCAGGAATAGGGTACGGCGTAAGGTAAGGTGTACGGCTGGTGGTGGGTTTCCGTTCCGGTCTAGGGTTAGGGTTAGGGAACGGCAAGGCTTAGGGCACAGGTGAGGTTACAGAAACGTGGGACGGTCAGGCTACGTGCTGACGCACGTGTCAGTGCCAGCGTACGGGCCAGGGGTAGGCAATGGCGTAAGGTAAGATGTAGGGCTGGTGGTTGGTTTCCGTTCCAGGCTAGGGTTAGGGTAAGGGAACGGCAAGGCTTAGGGCACAGGTGAGAGTACCGAAACGTGGGAGGGTCAGGCTACATGCTGACGCATGTTTCAGTGGCAGCGTATGGGCCAGGAATAAGTTACGGCGTAAGGTAAGGTGTAGGGCTGGTGGTGGGTTTCCGTTCGGGGCTATGGTTAGGGTTAGGGAACGGCAAGGCTTAGGGCACAGGTGAGGGTACGGAAAGGTGGGAGGGTCAGGCTACGTGCTGACACACGGGTCAGTGCCAGCGTACGGGTCAGTAGCAGCGTACGGCGTAAGGTATGGTGTAGGGCTGGTGGTGGGTTACTATTCTGGGCTAGGGTTAGGATTAGGGAATGGCAAGGCTTAGGGCACAGGTGAGGGTACGGAAACGTGGGAGGGTCAGGCTACGTGCTGACGCACGGGTCAGTGCCAGCGTACGGGCCAGGAATAAGCAACGGCGTAAGGTAAGGTGTAGGGCTGGTGGTTGGTTTCCGTTCCTGGCTAGGGTTAGGGTTAGGGAACGGCAAGGCATAGGGCACAGGTGAGGGTACGGAAACGTGGGAGGGTCGGGCTACGTGCTGACGCACGGGTCAGTGCCAGCGTACGGGCCAGGAGTAGGCAATGGCGTAGGATAAAGTGTAAGGCTGGTGGTGGATTTGCGTTCTGGGCTAGGGTTAGGGTTAGGGAACGGCAAGGCTTAGGGCACATGTCAGGGAACGGAAACTCGGGAGGGTAAGGCTACGTGCTGATGCACGGTTCAGTGCAGAGTACAGGCCAGGAATAGGCAACGGCGTAGGGTAAGGTGTAGGGCTGGTGGTGGGTTTCCGTTCCAGGCTAGGGTTAGTGTTAGGGAACGGCAAGGCTTAGGGCACAGGTGAGGGTACGGAAACGTGGGAGGGTCGGGCTACGTGCTGACGGACTGGTGAGTGCCAGCGTACGGGCCAGGAGTAGGCAACTGCGTAGGATAAAGTGTAGGGCTGGTGGTGGATTTGCGTTCCTGGCTAGGGTTAGGGTTAGGGAACGGCAAGGCTTAGGGCACAGGTGAGGGAACGGAAACATGGGAGGGTCAGGCTACGTGCTGACACACGGTTCAGTGCCAGTGTACGGGCCAGGAATAGGGAACGGCGTAAGTTAAGGTGTAGGGCTGGTGGTGGGTTTCCGTTCCGGGCTAGGGTTAGGGTTAGGGAACGTCAAGGCTTAGGGCACAGGTGAGGGTACGGAAACGTTGGAGGCTCAGACTACGTGCTGACGCATTGTTCAGTGCCAGCGTACGGGTCAGGAGTAGGATACGGCGTAAGGTAAGGTGTAGGGCTGATGGTGGGTTTCTATTCCGGGCTAGGGTTAGGGTTAGGGAAAGGCAAGGCTTAGGGCACAGGTGAGGATACGGAAACGTGGGAGGGTCAGGCTACGTGATGACGCATGGGTCAGTGCCAGCGTACGGGCCAGGAGTAGGGTACGGCGTAAGGTAAAGTGTAGCGGTTGTGGTTGATTTCCTTTCCAGGCTAGGTTTAGGGTTAGGGAACGGCAAGGCTTAGGGCACAGGTGAGGGTACGGAAACGTGAGAGGGACGGGCTACGTGCTGACGCACGGGTCAGTGCCAGCGTACGGAACAGGAGTAGGCAACGGCATAGGATACAGTGTAGGGCTGGTGGTGGAATTGCGTTCAGAGCTAGGGTTAGGGTTAGGGAACGGCAAGGCTTAGGGCACAGTTGAGGGTATGGAAACGTGGGAGGGTCAGGCTACGTGCTGACGCACGGGTCAGTGCCAGCGTACGGGTCAGGAGTAGGGTACAGCGTAATGTAAGGTGTAGGGCTGGTGGTGGGTTTCTATTCCGGGCTAAGGTTAGGGTTATGGAACGGCTAGGCTTAGGTCACAGGTGAGGGTACGGAAACGTGGGAGGCTCAGGCTACACGCTGACGCAATGTTCAGTGCCAGCGTACGGGCCAGGAATAGGGTACGGCGTAAGTTAAGGTGTAGGGATGGTGGTGGGTTTCTAATCCAGGCTAGGGTTAGGGTTAAGGAACGGCAAATCTTAGGGCAAAGGAGAGGGTACGGAAACGTGGGAGGGTCAGGCTACATGCTGACGCACGGTTCAGTGCTAGCGTACGAGCCACGAATAGGGTACGGCGTAAGGTAAGGTGTACGGCTGGTGGTGGGTTTCCGTTCCGGGCTAGGGTTAGGGTTAGGGAACGGCAAGGCTTAGGGCACAGGTGAGGTTATAGAAACGTGGGACGGTCAGGCTACGTGCTGACGCATGTTTCAATGCCAGCTTACGGGCGAGGAGTAGGCAACGGCGTAAGGTAAGGTGTACGGCTGGTGGTTGGTTTCCGTTCCAGGCTAGGGTTAGGGTTAGGGAACGGCAAGGCTTAGGGCACAGGTGATGGTACGGAAACGTGGGAGGGTCAGGCTACGTGCTGACGCACGGTTCAGTGCCAGCGTACGGGCCAGGAATAGGGAACGGCGTAAGGTAAGGTGTAGGGCTGGTGGTGGGTTTCCTTTCAGGGCTAGGGTTAGGGTTAGGGAACGGCAAGGCTTAGGGCACAGGTCAGGGTACGGAAACGCGGGAGGGTAAGGCTAAGTGCTGATGCACGGGTCAGTGCCAGAGTACGGGCCAGTAGTAGGCAACGGCGTAGGGTAAGGTTTTGGGCTGGTGGTGGGATTCCATTCCGGGCTAGGGTTAGGGTTAGGGAACCGCAGGGCTTAGGGCACAGGTGAGGGTACGGAGACGAGGGAGGGTCAGGCTACGTGCTGACGCACGAGTCACTGCCAGCGTACGGACCAGGAGTAGGCAACGGCGTAAGGTAAGGTGTAGGGCTGGTGGTTGGTTTCTGTTCCAGGCTAGGGTTAGGGTTAGGGAACGGCAAGGCTTAGGGCACAGGTGAGGGTACGGAAACGTTGGAGGGTCGGGCTACGTGCTGATGCATGGGTCAGTGCCAGCGTACGGGCCAGGAGTAGGCAACAGCGTAGGATAAAGTGTAGGGCTGGTGGTGGATTTGCGTTCCGGGCTAGGGTTAGGGTTAGGGACAGGCAAGGCTTAGGGCTCAGGTGAGGGAACGGAAACGTGGGAGGGTCAGGCTACGTGCTGACGCACGGTTCTGTGCCAGCGTACGGGCCAGGAATAGGGAACTGCGTAAGTTAAGGTGTTGGGCTGGTGGTGGGTTTCCGTTCCGGGCTAGGGTTAGGGTTAGGGAACAGCAAGGCTTAGGGCACAGGTGAGGGTACGTAAACGTGGGAGGGTCAGGCTACGTGCTGACGCACGGGTCAATGCCAGCGTACGGGCGAGTAGTAGGCAACGGCGTAAGGTAAGGTGTAGGGCTGGTGGTTGGTTTCCGTTCCAGGCTAGGGTTAGTGTTAGGGAACGGCAAGGCTTAGGGCACAGGTGAGGGTACGGAAACGTGGGAGGGTCGGGCTACGTGCTGACGCACTGGTCAGTGCCAGCGTACGGGCCAGGAGTAGGCAACGGCGTAGGATAAAGTGTAGGGCTGGTGGTGGATTTGCGTTCCTGGCTAGGGTTAGGGTTAGGGAACGGCAAGGCTTAGGGCACAGGTGAGGGAACGGAAACGTGGGAGGGTCAGGCTACGTGCTGACACATTGTTCAGTGCCAGCATACGGGCCAGGAATAGGGAAATGCGTAAGTTAAGGTGTACGCCTGGTGGTGGGTTTCCGTTCCGGGCTAGGGTTAGGGTTAGGGAACGTCAAGGCTTAGGGCACAGGTGAGGTTACGGAAACGTTGGAGGCTCAGACTACGTGCTGACGCATGGTTCAGTGCCAGCGTACGGGTCAGGAGTAGGATACGGCGTAAGTTAAGGTGTAGGGCTGGTTGTGGGTTTCTATTCCGGGCTAGGGTTAGGGTTAGGGAAAGGCAAGTCTTAGGGCACAGGTGAGGTTACGGAAACGTGGGAGGGTCAGGCTACATGCTGACGCACGGTTCAGTGCCAGCGTACGGGCCAGGAATAGGTTACCGCGTAAGGTAAGGTGTAGGGCTGGTGGTGGGTTTCCGTTCCGGTCTAGGGTTATGGTTAGGGAACGGCAAGGCTTAGGGCACAGGTGAGGGTACTGAAACGTGGGAGGCTCAGGCTACGTGCTGACGCATGGGTCAGTGCCAGCGTACGGACCAGGAGTAGGGTACGGCGTAAGGTAAAGTGTAGCGCTTGTGGTTGATTTCATTTCCAATCTAGGTTTAGGGTTAGGGAACGGCAAGGCTTAGGGCACAGGTGAGGGTACGGAAACTTGGGAGTGTCAGGCTACATGCTGACGCAATGTTCAGTGCCAGCGTACGGGCCAGGAGTAGGCAACGGCGTAAGGTAAGGTGTAGGGCTGGTGGTTGGTTTCTGTTCCAGTCTAGGGTTAGGGTTAGGGAACGGCAAGGCTTAGGGCAGAGGTGAGGGTACGGAAACGTTGGAGGGTCGGGCTACGTGCTGATGCACGGGTCAGTGCCAGCGTATGGGCCAGGAGTATGCAACGGCATAGGATAAAGTGTAGTGCTGGTGGTGGATTTGCGTTCCGGGCTAGGGTTAGGGTTAGGGAACGACAAGGCTTAGGGCTCAGGTGAGGGAACGGAAACGTGGGAGGGTCAGGCTACGTGCTGACGCACGGTTCAGTGCCAGCGTACGGGCCAGGAATAGGGAACGGCGTAAGTTAAGGTGTAGGGCTGGTGGTGGGTTTCCGTTCCGGGCTAGGGTTAGGGTTAGGGAACGGCAAGGCTTAGGGCACAGGTCATGGTACGGAAACGCGGGAGGGTAAGGCTACGTGCTGATGCGCAGGTCAGTGCCAGAGTACACGCCAGTAGTAGGCAATGGCGTAGGGTAAGGTTTTGGGCTGGTGGTGGGTTTCCATTCCGGGCTAGTGTTAGGGTTAGGGAACCGCAAGGCTTAGGGCACAGGTGAGGGTACGGAGACGTGGGTGCGTCAGGCTACGTGCTGACGCACGGTTCAGTGCCAGCGTACGGGCCAGGAATAGGTTACGGCGTAAGTTATGGTGTAGGGCTGGTGGTTGGTTTCCGTTCCAGGCTAGGGTTAGGGTAAGGGAACGGCAAGGCTTAGGGCACAGGTGAGGGTACGGAAACGTGGGAGGGTCGGGCTACGTGCTGACGCACGGGTCAGTGCCAGCGTACGGGCCAGGAGTAGGCAACGGCGTAGGATAAAGTGTAGGGCTGGTGGTGGATTTGCGTTCCGGGCTAGGGTTAGTGTTAGGGAACGGTAAGGCTTAGGGCACAGGTGTGGGAACGGAAACGTGGGAGGGTCAGGCTACGTGCTGACGCACGGTTCTGTGCCAGCGTACGGGCCAGGAATAGGAAACGGCAAAAGTTAGGGTGTAGGGCTGGTGGTGGGTTTCCGTTCAGGGCTAGGGTTAGGGTTAGGGAACGGCAAGGCTTAGGGCACAGGTGATGGTATGGAAACGTGGGAGGGTCAGGCTACGTGCTGACGCATGGGTCAGTGGCAGCGAACGGGTCAGCAGTAGGGTACGGCGTAATGTAAGGTGTAGGGCTGGTGGTGGGTTTCTATTCCGGGCTAGGGTTAGGGTTAGGGAACGGCAAGGCTTAGGGCACAGGTGAGGGTACGGAAACTTGGGAGGGTCAGGCTACATGCTGACGCACTGTTCAGTGCCAGCGTACGGGCCAGGAATAGGGTACGGCGTAAGGTAAGGTGTAGGTCTGGTGGTGGGTTTCTAATCCGGGCTAGGGTTAGGGTTAGGGAACGGCAAGTCTTAGGGCAAAGGAGAGGGTACGGAAACGTGGGAGTGTCAGGCTACGTGCTGACGCACGGTTCAGTGCCAGCGTACGGGCCAGGAATAGGGTACGGCGTAAGGTAAGGTTTACGGCTGGTGGTGGGTTTCCGTTCCGGGCTAGGGTTAGGGTTAGGGAACGGCAAGGCTTAGGGCACAGGTGAGGTTACAGAAACGTGGGACTGTCAGGCTACGTGCTGACGCACGTGTCAGTGCCAGCGTACGGGCCAGTTGTAGGCAACCGCTTAAGGTAAGATGTAGGGCTGGTGGTTGGTTTCCGTTCCAGGCTAGGGTTAGGATAAGGGAACGGCAAGGCTTAGGGCACAGGTGAGGGTACCGAAACGTGGGAGGGTCAGGCTACATGCTGACGCACGGTTCAGTGCCAGCGTACGGGCCAGGAATAAGTTACGGCGTAAGGTAAGGTGTAGGGCTGGTGGTGGGTTTCCGTTCGGGGCTAGGGTTAGGGTTAGGGAACGGCAAGGCTTAGGGCACAGGTGAGGGTACGGAAACGTGGGAGGGTCAGGCTACGTGCTGACGCACGGGTCAGTGCCATCGTACGGGTCAGTAGCAGCGTACGGCGTAAGGTATGGTGTAGGGCTGGTGGTGGGTTACTATTCCGGGCTAGGGTTAGGGTTAGGGAATGGCAAGGCTTAGGGCACAGGTGAGGGTACGGAAACGTGGGAGGGTCAGGCTACGTGCTGACGCACGTGTCAGTGCCAGCGTACGGGCCAGGAGTAGGCAACGGCGTAAGGTAAGGTGTAGGGCTGGTGGTTGGTTTCCGTTCCAGGCTAGGGTTAGGGTTAGAGAATTGCAAGGCTTAGGGCACAGGTGAGAGTACGGAAACGTGGGAGGGTCGGGCTATGTGCTGACGCACGGGTCAGTGCCAGCGTACGGGCCAGGAGTAGGCAACGGCATAGGATAAAGTGTAGGGCTGGTGGTGGATTTGCGTTCTGGGCTAGGGTTAGGGTTAGGGAACGGCAAGGCTTAGGGCACAGGTCAGGGTACAGAAACGCGGGAGGGTAAGGCTATGTGCTGATGCACGGTTCAGTGCCAGAGTACAGGCCAGGAGTAGGCAACGGCATAGGGTAATGTGTAGGGCTGGTGGTGGGTTTCCGTTACGGGCTAGGGTTAGGGTTAGGGAACGGCAAGGCTTAGGGCACAGGTGAGGGTACGTAAACGTGGGAGGGTCAGGCTACGTGCTGACGCACGGGTCAATGAGAGCGTACGGGCGAGGAGTAGGCAACGGCGTAAGGTAAGGTTTAGGGCTGGTGGTGGGTTTCCGTTCCGGACTAGGGTTACGGTTAGGGAACGGCAAGGCTTAGGGCACAGGTCAGAGTACGGAAACGCGTGAGGGTAAGGCTACGTGCTGATGCATGGTTCAGTGCCAGAGTACAGGCCAGGAGTAGGCAACAGCGTAGGGTAAGGTGTAGGGCTGGTGGTGGGTTTCCGTTCCGGGCTAGGGTTAGGGTTAGGGAACGGCAAGGCTTAGGGCACAGGTGAGGTACGTAAACGAGGGAGGGTCAGGCTACGTGCTGACGCTCGGGTCAATGCCAGCGTACGGGCGACGAGTAGGCAACGACGTAAGGTGAGGTGTACGGCTGGTGGTTGGTTTCCGTTCCAGGCTAGGGTTAGGGTTAGGGAATGGCACGGCTTAGGGCACAGGTGAGGGTACGGAAACATGGGAGGGTCAGGCTACGTGCTGACGCACGGTTCAGTGCCAGCGTACGGGCCAGGAATAGGGTACGGCGTAAGGTAAGGTGTAGGGCTGTTGGTGGGTTTCTAATCCGGGCTAGGGTTAGGGTTAGGGAACGGCAAGACTTAGGGCAAAGGAGAGGGTACGGAAACGTGGGAGCGTCAGGCTACGTGCTGACGCACGGTTCAGTGCCAGCGTACGGGCCAGGAATAGGGTACGGCGTAAGGTAAGGTGTACGGCTGGTGGTGGGTTTCCGTTCCGGGCTAGGGTTAGGGTTAGGGAACGGCAAGGCTTAGGGCACAGGTGAGGTTACAGAAACGTGGGACGGTCAGGCTACGTGCTGACGCACGTGTCAGTGCCAGCGTACGGGCCAGGGGTAGGCAACGGCGTAAGGTAAGATGTAGGGCTGGTGGTTGGTTTCCGTTCCAGGCTAGGGTTAGGGAAAGGGAACGGCAAGGCTTAGGGCACAGGTGAGGGTACCGAAACGTGGGAGGGTCAGGCTACATGCTGACGCACGGTTCAGTGCCAGCGTATGAGCCAGGAATACGTTACGGCGTAAGGTAAGGTGTAGGGCTGGTGGTGGGTTTCCGTTCGGGGCTAGGGTTAGGGTTAGGGAACGGCAAGGCTTAGGGCACAGGTGAGGGTACGGAAACGTGGGAGGGTCAGGCTACGTGCTGACGCACGGGTCAGTGCCAGCGTACGGGTCAGTAGCAGCGTACGGCGTAAGGTATGGTGTAGGGCTGGTGGTGGGTTACTATTCCGGGCTAGGGTTAGGGTTAGGGAATGGCAAGGCTTAGGGCACAGGTGAGGGTACGGAAACGTGGGAGGGTCAGGCTATGTGCTGACTCACGGGTCAGTGCCAGCGTACGGGCCAGGAGTAGGCAACGGCGTAAGGTAAGGTGTAGGGCTGGTGGTTGGTTTCCGTTCAAGGCTAGGGTTAGGGTTAGGGAACGGCAAGGCTTAGGGCAGAGGTGAGGGTACGGAAACGTGGTAGGGTCGGGCTACGTGCTGACGCATGGGTCAGTGCCAGCGTACGGGCCAGGAGTAGGCAACGGCGTAGGATAAAGTGTAGGGTTGGTGGTGGATTTGCGTTCTGGGCTAGGGTTAGGGTTAGGGAACGGCAAGGCTTAGGGCACAGGTCAGGGTACGGAAACGCGGGAGGCTAAGGCTACGTGCTGATGCACGGTTCAGTGCCAGAGTACAGGCCAGGAGTAGGCAACGGCTTCTGGTAAGGTGTAGGGCTGGTGGTGGCTTTCCGTTCTGGGCTAGGGTTAGGGTTAGGGAACGGCAAGGCTTAGGGCACAGGTGAGGGTACGTAAACGTGGGAGGGTCAGACTACGTGCTGACGCACGGGTCAATGCCAGCGTACGGGCGAGGAGTAGGCAACGGCGTAAGGTAATGTTTAGGGCTGGTGGTGGGTTTCCGTTCCGGACTAGGGTTAGGGTTTGGGAACGTCACGGCTTAGGGCACAGGTCAGGGGATGGAAACGCGGGAGGGTAAGGCTACGTGCTGATGCACGGTTCAGTGCCAGAGTACAGGCCAGGAGTAGGCAACGGCGTAGGGTAAGGTGTAGGGCTGGTGGTGGGTTTCCGTTCCGGGCTAGGGTTAGGGTTAGGTAACGCAAGGCTTAGGGCACAGGTGAGGGTACGTAAACGTGGGAGGGTCAGGCTACGTGCTGACGCATGGGTCAATGCCAGCGTACGGGCGAGGAGTAGGCAACGACGTAAGGTAAGGTGTACGGCTGGTGGTTGGTTTCCGTTCCAGGCTAGGGTTAGGGTTAGGGAATGGCAAGGCTTAGGGCACAGGTGAGGGTACGTAAACATGGGAGGGTCAGGCTACGTGCTGACGCACGGTTCAGTGCCAGCGTACGGGCCAGGAATAGGGTACGGCGTAAGGTAAGGTGTAGGGCTGGTGGTGGGTTTCTAATCAGGGCTAGGGTTAGGGTTAGGGAACGGCAAGTCTTAGGGCAAAGGAGAGGATACGGAAACGTGGGAGGGTCAGGCTACGTGCTGACGCACGGTTCAGGCCTGCGTACGGGCCAGGAATAGGGTACGGCGTAAGGTAAGGTGTACGGCTAGTGGTGGGTTTCCGTTCCGGTCTAGGGTTAGGGTTAGGGAACGGCAAGGCTTAGGGCACAGTTGAGGTTACAGAAACGTGGGACGGTCAAACTACGTGCTGACGCACGTGTCAGTGCCAGCGTACGGGCCAGGGGTAGGCAACGGCGTAAGGTAAGATGTAGGGCTGGTGATTGGTTTCCGTTCCAGGATAGGGTTAGGGTAAGGGAACGGCAAGGCTTAGGGCACAGGTGAGAGTACCGAAACGTGGGAGGGTCAGGCTACATGCTGACGCATGTTTTAGTGCCAGCGTATGGGCCAGGAATAAGTTACGGCGTAAGGTAAGGTGTAGGGCTGGTGGTGGGTTTCCGTTCGGGGCTAGGGTTAGGGTTAGGGAACGGCAAGGCTTAGGGCACAGGTGAGGGTACGGAAAGGTGGGAGGGTCAGGCTACGTGCTGACGCACGGGTCAGTGCCAGCGTACGGGTCAGTAGCAGCGTACGGCGTAAGGTATGGTGTAGGGCTGGTGGTGGGTTACTATTCTGGGCTAGGGTTAGGGTTAGGGAATGGCAAGGCTTAGGGCACAGGTGAGGGTACGGAAACGTGGGAGGGTCAGGCTACGTGCTGACGCACGTGTCAGTGCCAGCGTACGGGCCAGGAATAGTCAACGGCGTAAGGTAAGGTTTAGGGCTGGTGGTTGGTTTCCGTTCCTGGCTAGGGTTAGGGTTAGGGAACGGCAAGGCATAGGGCACAGGTGAGGGTACGGAAACGTGGGAGGGTCGGGCTACGTGCTGACGCACGGGTCAGTGCCAGCGTACGGGCCAGGAGTAGGCAACGGCGTAGGATAAAGTGTAAGGCTGGTGGTGGATTTGCGTTCTGGGCTAGGGTTAGGGTTAGGGAACGGCAAGGCTTAGGGCACAGGTCAGTGTACGGAAACGCGGGAGGGTAAGGCTACGTGCTGATGCACGGTTAAGTGCCAGAGTACAGGCCAGGAATAGGCAACGGCGTAGGGTAAGGTGTAGGGCTGGTGGTTGGTTTCCGTTCCAGGCTAGGGTTAGTGTTAGGGAACGGCAAGGCTTAGGGCACAGGTGAGGGTACGGAAACGTGGGAGGGTCGGGCTACGTGCTGACGGACCGGTCAGTGCCAGCGTACGGGCCAGGAGTAGGCAACGGCGTAGGATAAAGTGTAGGGCTGGTGGTGGATTTGCGTTCCTGGCTAGGGTTAGGGTTAGGGAACGGCAAGGCTTAGGGCACAGGTGAGGGAACGGAAACGGGAGGGTCAGGCTACGTGCTGACACACGGTTCAGTGCCAGCGTACGGGCCAGGAATAGGGAACGGCGTAAGTTAAGGTGTAGGGCTGGTGGTGGGTTTCCGTTCCGGGCTAGGGTTAGGGTTAGGGAACGTCAAGGCTTAGGGCACAGGTGAGGGTACGGAAACGTTGGAGGCTCAGACTACGTGCTGACGCATGGTTCAGTGCCAGCGTACGGGTCAGGAGTAGGATACGGCGTAAGGTAAGGTGTAGGGCTGGTGGTGGGTTTCTATTCCGGGCTAGGGTTAGGGTTAGGGAAAGGCAAGGCTTAGGGCACAGGTGAGGATACGGAAACGTGGGAGGGTCAGGCTACATGCTGACGCACGGTTCATTGCCAGCGTACGGGCCAGGAATAGGTTACGGCGTAAGGTAAGGTGTAGGGCTGATGGTGGGTTTCCGTTCCGGGCTAGGGTTATGGTTAGGGAACGGCAAGGCTTAGGGCACAAGTGAGTGTACTGAAACGTGGGAGGGTCAGGCTACGTGCTGACGCATGCGTCAGTGCCAGCGTACGGGCCAGGAGTAGGGTACGGCGTAAGGTAATGTGTAGCGCTTGTGGTTGATTTCCTTTCCAGGCTAGGTTTAGGGTTAGGGAACGGCAAGGCTTAGGGCACAGGTGAGGGTACGGAAACGTGAGAGGGACGGGCTACGTGCTGACGCACGGGTCAGTGCCAGCGTACGGAACAGGAGTAGGCAACGGCATAGGATACAGTGTAGGGCTGGTGGTGGATTTGCGTTCAGGGCTAGGGTTAGGGTTAGGGAACGGCAAGGCTTAGGGCACAGGTGAGGGTATGGAAACGTGGGAGGGTCAGGCTACGTGCTGACGCACGGGTCAGTGCCAGCGTACGGGTCAGGAGTAGGGTACGGCGTAATGTAAGGTGTAGGGCTGGTGGTGGGTTTCCGTTCCGGGCTAGGGTTAGGGTTAGGGAACGGCTAGGCTTAGGGCACAGGTGAGGGTACGGAAACTTGGGAGGCTCAGGCTACATGCTGACGCAATGTTCAGTGCCAGCGTACGGGCCAGGAATAGGGTACGGCGTAAGGTAAGGTGTAGGGATGGTGGTGGGTTTCTAATCCGGGCTAGGGTTAGGGTTAGGGAACGGCAAGTCTTAGGGCAAAGGAGAGGGTACGGAAACGTGGGAGGGTCAGGCTACATGCTAACGCACGGTTCAGTGCCAGCGTACGGGCCAGGAATAGGGTACGGCGTAAGGTAAGGTGTACGGCTGGTGGTGGGTTTCCGTTCCGGGCTAGGGTTAGGGTTAGGGAACGGCAAGGCTTAGGGCACAGGTGAGGTTACAGAAACGTGGGACGGTCAGGCTACGTGCTGACGCATGTGTCAATGCCAGCATACGGGCGAGGAGTAGGCAACGGCGGAAGGTAAGGTGTACGGCTGGTGGTTGGTTTCCGTTCCAGGCTAGGGTTAGGGTTAGGGAACGGCAAGGGTTAGGGCACAGGTGATGGTACGGAAACGTGGGAGGGTCAGGCTACGTGCTGACGCACGGTTCAGTGCCAGCGTACGGGCCAGGAATAGGGAACGGCGTAAGGTAAGGTGTAGGGCTGGTGGTGGGTTTCCGTTCCGGGCTAGGGTTAGGGTTAGGGAACGGCAAGGCTTAGGGCACAGGTCAGGGTACGGAAACGCGGGAGGGTAAGGCTACGTGCTGATGCACGGGTCAGTGCCAGAATACGGGCCAGTAGTAGGCAACGGCGTAGGGTAAGGTTTTGGGCTGGTGGTGGGATTCCATTCCGGGCTAGGGTTAGGGTTAGGGAACCGCAGGGCTTAGGGCACACGTGAGGGTACGGAGACGAGGGAGGGTCAGGCTACGTGCTGACGCACGAGTCACTGCCAGCTTACGGACCAGGAGTAGGCAACGGCGTAAGGTAAGGTGTAGGGCTGGAGGTTGGTTTCTGTTCCAGGCTAGGGTTAGGGTTAGGGAACGGCAAGGCTTAGGGCAGAGGTGAGGGTACGGAGACGAGGGAGGGTCAGGCTACATGCTGACGCACGAGTCAATGCCAGAGTACGGGCCAGGAGAAGGCAACGGCGTAAGATAAGGTGTAGGGCTGGCGGTTGGTTTCTGTTCCAGGCTAGGGTTAGGGTTAGGGAACGGCAAGTCTTAGGGCACAGGTGAGGGTACGGAAACGTTGGAGGGTCGGGCTACGTGCTGATGCACGGGTCAGTGCCAGCGTATGGGCCAGGAGTAGGCAACGGCATAGGATAAAGTGTAGGGCTGGTGGTGGATTTGCGTTCCGGGCTAGGGTTATGGTTAGGGAACGGCAAGGCTTAGGGCTCAGGTGAGGGAACGGAAACGTGGGAGGGTCAGGCTACGTGCTGACGCACGGTTCAGTGCCAAAGTACGGGCCAGGAATAGGGAACGACGTAAGTTAAGGTGTAGGGCTGGTGGTGGGTTTCCGTTCCGGGCTAGGGTTAGGGTTAGGGAACGGCAAGGCTTAGGGCACAGGTCAGGGTACGGAAACGCGGGAGGGTAAGGCTACGTGCTGATGCGCAGGTCAGTGCCAGAGTACACGCCAGTAGTAGGCAACGGCGTAGGGTAAGGTTTTGGGCTTGTGGTGGGTTTCCGTTCCGGGCTAGGGTTATGGTTAGGGAACGGCAAGGCTTAGGGCACAGGTGAGGGTACTGAAACGTGGGAGGGTCAGGCTACGTGCTGACGCATGGGTCAGTGCCAGGGTACGGGCCAGGAGTAGGGTACGGCGTAAGGTAAAGTGTAGCGCTTGTGGTTGATTTCCTTTCCAGGCTAGGTTTAGGGTTAGGGAACGGCAAGGCTTAGGGCACAGGTGAGGGTACGGAAACGTGAGAGGGACGGGCTACGTGCTGACGCACGGGTCAGTGCCAGCGTACGGAACAGGAGTAGGCAACGGCATAGGATACAGTGTAGGGCTGGTGGTGGATTTGCGTTCAGGGCTAGGGTTAGGGTTAGGGAACGGCAAGGCTTAGGGCACAGGTGAGGGTATGGAAACTTGGGAGGGTCAGGCTACATGCTGACGCAATATTCAGTGCCAGCGTACGGGCCAGGAATAGTGTACGGCGTAAGGTAAGGTGTAGAGCTGGTGGTGGGTTTCTAATCCGGGCTAGGGTTAGGGTTAGGGAAAGGCAAGTCTTAGGGCAAAGGAGAGGGTATGGAAACGTGGGAGGGTCAGGCTACATGCTGACGCACGGTTCAGTGCCAGCGTACGGGCCAGGAATAGGGTACTGCGTAAAGTAAGGTGTAGAGCTGGTGGTGGGTTTCTAATCCGGGCTAGGGTTAGGGTTAGGGAACAGCAAGGCTTAGGGCGCAGGTGAGGGTACGTAAACGTGGGAGGGTCAGGCTACGTGCTGACGCACGGGTCAATGCCAGCGTACGGGCGAGTAGTAGGCAACGGCGTAAGGTAAGGTGTACGGCAGGTGGTTGTTTTCCGTTCCAGGCTAGGGTTAGGGTTAGGGAACGGCAAGGCTTAGGACACAGGTGAGGGTACGGAAAAGTGGGAGGGTCAGGCTACGTGCTGACGCACGGTTCAGTGCCAATATACGGGCCAGGAATAGGGAAAGTCGTAAGGTAAGGTATAGGGCTGGTGGTGGGTTTCCGTTCCGGGCTAGGGTTAGGGTTAGGGAACGGCAAGGCTTCGGGCACAGGTCAGGGAACGGAAACGCGTGAGGGTAAGGCCACGTGCTAATGCACGGGTCAGTGCCGGAGTACAGGCCAGTAGTAGGCAATGGCGTAAGGTAAGGTGTAGGGCTGGTGGTTGGTTTCCGTTCCAGGCTAGGGTTAGTGTTAGGGAACGGCAAGGCTTAGGGCACAGGTGAGGGTATGGAAACGTGGGAGGGTCGGGCTACGGGCTGACGCACTGGTCAGTGCCAGCGTACGGGCCAGGAGTAGGCAACGTCGTAGGATAAAGTGTAGGGCTGGTGGTGGATTTGCGTTCCTGGCTAGGGTTAGGGTTAGGGAATGGCAAGGCTTAGGGCACAGGTGAGGGAACGGAAACGTGGGAGGGTCAGGCTACGTGTTGACACACGGTTCAGTGCCAGCGTACGGGCCAGGAATAGGGAACTGCGTAAGTTAAGGTGTAGGGCTGGTGGTTGGTTTCCGTTCCGGGCTAGGGTTACGGTTAGGGAACGTCAAGGCTTAGGGCACAGGTGAGGTTACGGAAACGTTGGAGGCTCAGACTACGTACTGACGCATGGTTCAGTGCCAGCGTACGGGTCAGGAGTAGGATACGGCGTAAGGTAAGGTGTAGGGCTGGTGGTGGGTTTCTATTCCGTGCTAGGGTTAGGGTTAGGGAAAGGCAAGTCTTAGGGCACAGGTGAGGTTACGGAAACGTGGGAGGGTCAGGCTACATGCTGACGCACGGTTCAGTGCCAGCGTACGGGCCAGGAATAGGTTACGGCGTAAGGTAAGGTGTAGGGCTGGTGGTGGGTTTCCGTTCTGGTCTAGGGTTATGGTTAGGGTACGGCAAGGCTTAGGGCACAGGTGAGGGTACTGAAACGTGGGAGGGTCAGGCT
Source organism: Mesoplodon bidens (assembly GCF_964165515.1). Taxonomy (NCBI): domain Eukaryota; kingdom Metazoa; phylum Chordata; class Mammalia; order Artiodactyla; family Ziphiidae; genus Mesoplodon; species Mesoplodon bidens. The sequence goes on along the minus strand of NW_027671711.1, from coordinate 642,886 downwards.
ACGTGCTGACGCATGGGTCAGTGCCAGCGTACGGACCAGGAGTAGGGTACGGCGTAAGGTACAGTGTAGCGCTTGTGGTTGATTTCCTTTCCAGGCTAGGTTTAGGGTTAGGGAACGGCAAGGCTTAGGGCACAGGTGAGGGTACGGAAACTTGGGAGGGTCAGGCTACATGCTGACGCAATGTTCAGTGCCAGCGTACGGGCCAGGAATAGGGTACGGCGTAAGGTAAGGTGTAGGGCTGGTGGTGGGTTTCTAATCCGGGCTAGGGTTAGGGTTAGGGAACGGCAAGTCTTAGGGCAAAGGAGAGGGTATGGAAACGTGGGAGGGTCAGGCTACATGCTGACGCACGGTTCAGTGCCAGCGTACGGGCCAGGAATAGGGTACGGCGTAAGGTAAGGTGAACGGCTGCTGGTGGGTTTCCGTTCCGGGCTAGGGTTAGGGTTAGGGAACGGCAAGGCTTAGGGCACAGGTGAGGTTACAGAAACGTGGGACGGTCAGGCTACGTGCTGACGCATGTGTCAATGCCAGCATACGGGCGAGGAGTAGGCAACGGCGTAAGGTAAGGTGTACGGCTGGTGGTTGGTTTCCGTTCCAGGCTAAGGTTAGGGTTAGGGAACGGCAAGGCTTAGGGCACAGGTGATGGTACGGAAACGTGGGAGGGTCAGGCTACGTGCTGACGCACGATTCACTGCCAGCGTACGGGCCAGGAATAGGGAACGGCGTAAGGTAAGGTGTAGGGCTGGTGGTGGGTTTCCGTTCCGGGCTAGGGTTAGGGTTAGGGAACGGCAAGGCTTAGGGCACAGGTCAGGGTACGGAAACGCGGGAGGGTAAGGCTACGTGCAGATGCACGGGTCAGTACCAGAGTACAGGCCAGTAGTAGGCAACGGCATAGGGTAAGGTTTTGGGCTGGTGGTGGGATTCCATTCCGGGCTAGGGTTAGGGTTAGGGAACCGCAGGGCTTAGGGCACAGGTGAGGGTACGGAGACGAGGGAGGTTCAGGCTACATGCTGACGCACGAGTCAATGCCAGGGTACGAGCCAGGAGTAGGCAACGGCGTAAGGTAATGTGTAGGGCTGGCGGTTGGTTTCTGTTCCAGGCTAGGGTTAGGGTTAGGGAACGGCAAGGCTTAGGGCACAGGTGAGGGTACGGAAACGTTGGAGGGTCGGGCTACGTGCTGATGCACGGGTCAGTGCCAGCGTATGGGCCAGGAGTAGGCAACGGCATAGGATAAAGAGTAGGGCTGGTGGTGGATTTGCGTTCCGGGCTAGGGTTAGGGTTAGGGAACGGCAAGGCTTAGGGCTCAGGTGAGGGAACGGAAACGTGGGAGGGTCAGGCTACGTGCTGACGCACGGTTCAGTGCCAAAGTACGGGCCAGGAATAGGGAACGGCGTAAGTTAAGGTGTAGGGATGGTGGTGGGTTTCCGTTCCGGGCTAGGGTTAGGGTTAGGGAACGGCAAGGCTTAGGGCACAGGTCAGGGTACTGAAACGTGGGAGGGTCAGGCTACGTGCTGACGCATGGGTCAGTGCCAGGGTACGGGCCAGGAGTAGGGTACGGCGTAAGGTAAAGTGTAGCGCTTGTGGTTGATTTCCTTTCCAGGCTACGTTTAGGGTTAGGGAACGGCAAGGCTTAGGGCACAGGTGAGGGTACGGAAACGTGAGAGGGACGGGCTACGTGCTGACGCACGGGTCAGTGCCTGCGTACGGAACAGGAGTAGGCAACGGCATAGGATACAGTGTAGAGCTGGTGGTGTTTTTGCGTTCAGGGCTAGGGTTAGGGTTAGGGAACGGCAAGGCTTAGGGCACAGTTGAGGGTATGGAAACTTGGGAGGGTCAGGCTACATGCTGACGCAATGTTCAGTGCCAGCGTACGGGCCAGGAATAGGGTACGGCGTAAGGTAAGGTGTAGAGCTGGTGGTGGGTTTCTAATCCGGGCTAGGGTTAGGGTTAGGGAAAGGCAAGTCTTAGGGCAAAGGAGAGTGTACGGAAACGTGGGAGGGTCATGCTACATGCTGACGCACGGGTCAGTGCCAGCATACGGGCCAGGAATAGGGTACGGCGTAAGGTAAGGTGTACGGCTGGTGGTGGGTTTCCGTTCCGGGCTAGGGTTAGGGTTAGGGAACGGCAAGGCTTAGGGCACAGGTGAGGTTACAGAAACGTGGGACGGTCAGGCTACGTGCTGACACATGTGTCAATGCCAGCATACGGGCGAGGAGTAGGCAGCGGCGTAAGGTAAGGTGTACGGCTGGTGGTTGGTTTCCGTTCCAGGATAAGGTTAGGGTTAGGGAACGGCAAGGCTTAGGGCACAGGTGATGGTACGGAAACGTGGGAGGGTCAGGCTACGTGCTGACGCACGGTTCAGTGCCAGCGTACGGGCCAGGAATAGGGAACGGCGTAAGGTAAGGTGTAGGGCTGGTGGTGGGTTTCCGTTCCGGGCTAGGGTTAGGGTTAGGGAACGGCAAGGCTTAGGGCACAGGTCTGGGTACGGAAACGCGGGAGAGTAAGGCTACGTGCTGATGCACGGGTCAGTACCAGAGTACAGGCCAGTAGTAGGCAACGGCGTAGGGTAAGTTTTTGGGCTGGTGGTGGGATTCCATTCCGGGCTAGGGTTAGGGTTAGGGAACCGCAGGGCTTAGGGCACAAGTGAGGGTACGGAGACGAGGGAGGGTCTGGCTACGTGCTGACGCACGGGTCAATGCCAGCATACGGGCCAGGAGTAGGCAACGGCGTAAGGTAAGGTGTAGGGCTGGTGGTTGGTTTCTGTTCCAGGCTAGGGTTAGGGTTAGGGAACGGCAAGGCTTAGGGCACAGGTGAGGGTACGGAAACGTTGGAGTGTCGGGCTACGTGCTGATGCACGGGTCACTGCCAGCGTACGGGTCAGCAGTAGGGTACGGCGTAATGTAAGGTGTAGGGCTGGTGGTGGGTTTCTATTCCGGGCTAGGGTTAGGGTTAGGGAACGGCAAGGCTTAGGGCACAGCTGAGGGTACGGAAACTTGGGAGAGTCAGGCTACATGCTGACGCACTGTTTAGTGCCAGCGTACGGGCCAGGAATAGGGTACGGCGTAAGGTAAGGTGTAGGGCTGGTGGTAGGTTTCTAATCCAGGCTAGGGTTAGGGTTAGGGAACGGCAAGTCTTAGGGCAAAGGAGAGGGTACGGAAACGTGGGAGGGTCAGGCTACGTGCTGACGCATGGTTCAGTGCCAGCGTACGGGACAGGAATAGGGTACGGCGTAAGGTAAGGTGTACGGCTGGTGGTGGGTTTCCGTTCCGGGCTAGGGTTAGGGTTAGGGAACGGCAAGGCTTAGGGCACAGGTGAGGTTACAGATACGTGGGACTGTCAGGCTACGTGCTGACGCACGTGTCAGTGCCAGCTTTCGGGCCAGGTGTAGGCAACGGCGTAAGGTAAGATGTAGGGCTGGTGGTTGGTTTCCGTTCCAGGCTAGGCTTAGCGTAAGGGAACGGCAAGGCTTAGGGCACAGGTGAGGGTACAGAAACGTGGGAGGGTCAGGCTACATGCTGACGCACGGTTCAGTGACAACGTACGGGCCAGGAATAAGTTACGGCGTAAGGTAAGGTGTAGGGCTGGTGGTGGGTTTCCGTTCCAGGCTAGGGTTAGGGTTAGGGAACGGCAAGGCTTAGGGCACAGGTGAGGGTACGGAAACGTGGGAGGGTCAGGCTACGTGCTGACGCACGGGTCAGTGCCAGCGTACGGGTCAGTTGCAGCGTACGGCGTAAGGTATGGTGTAGGGCTGGTGGTGGGTTACTATTCCGGGCTACGGTTAGGGTTAGGGAATGGCAAGGCTTAGGGCACAAGTGAGGGTACGGAAACGTGGGAGGGTCAGGCTACGTGCTGACGCACGTGTCAGTGCCAGCGTACGGGCCAGGAGTAGGCAACGGCGTAATGTAAGGTGTAGGGCTGGTGGTTGGTTTCCGTTCCAGGCTAGGGTTAGGGTTAGGGAACGGCAAGGCTTAGGGCACAGGTGAGGGTACGGAAACGTGGGAGGGTCGGGCTACGTGCTGACGCACGGGTCAGTGCCAGCGTACGGGCCAGGAGTAGGCAACGGCGTAGGATAAAGTGTAGGGCTGGTGGTGGATTTGCGTTCTGGGCTAGGGTTAGGGTTAGGGAACCGCAAGTCTTAGGGCACAGGTCAGGGTACAGAAACGCGGGAGGGTAAGGCTATGTGCTGATGCACGGTTCACTGCCAGAGTACAGGCCAGGAGTAGGCAACGGCGTAGGGTAAGGTGTAGGGCTGGTGGTGGGTTTCCGTTCCCGGCTAGGGTTAGGGTTAGGGAACGGCAAGGCTTAGGGCACAGGTGAGGGTACGTAAACGTGGGAGGGTCAGGCTACGTGCTGACGCACGGGTCAATGCCAGCGTACGGGCGAGGAGTAGGCAACGGCGTAAGGTTATGTTTAGGGCTGGTGGTGGGTTTCCGTTCCGGACTAGGGTTAGGGTTAGGGAACGGCAAGGCTTAGGGCACAGGTCAGGGTACGGAAACGCGTGATGGTAAGGCTACGTGCTGATGCACTGTTCAGTGCCAGAGTACAGGCCAGGATAGGCAACGGCGTAGGGTAAGGTGTAGGGCTGGTGGTGGGTTTCCGTTCCGGGCTAGGGTTAGGGTTAGGGAACGGCAAGGCTTAGGGCAGAGGTGAGGGTACGGAAACGTGAGAGGGACGGGCTACGTGCTGACGCACGGGTCAGTGGCAGCGTACGGAACAGGAGTAGGCAACGGCATAGGATACAGTGTAGGGCTGGTGGTGGAGTTGCGTTCAGGGCTAGTGTTAGGGTTAGGGAACGGCAAGGCTTAGGGCACAGGTGAGGGTACGTAAACGTGGGAGGGTCAGGCTACGTGCTGACGCACGGGTCAATGCCAGTGTACGGGCGAGGAGTAGGCAACGGCGTAAGGTTATGTTTAGGGCTGGTGGTGGGTTTCCGTTCCGGACTAGGGTTAGGATTAGGGAACGGCAAGGCTTAGGGCACAGGTCAGGGTACGGAAACGCGTGAGGGTAAGGCTACGTGCTGATGCACGGTTCAGTGCCAGAGTACAGGCCAGGATAGGCAACGGCGTAGGGTAAGGTGTAGGGCTGGTGGTGGGTTTCCGTTCAGGGCTAGGGTTAGGGTTAGGGAACGGCAAGGCTTAGGGCACAGGTGAGGGTACGGAAACGTGGGAGGGTCAGGCTACGTGCTGACGCACCGTTCAGTGCCAGCGTACAGGCCAGGAATAGGGTACGGCGTAAGGTAAGGTGTAGGGCTGGTGGTGGGTTTCTAATCCGGGCTAGGGTTAGGGTTAGGGAACGGCAAGTCTTAGGGCACAGGTGAAGTTACAGAAACGTGGGACGGTCAGGCTACGTGCTGACGCACGTGTCAGTGCCAGCGTACGGGCCAGGGGTAGGCAAAGGCGTAAGGTAAGATGTAGGGCTGGTGGTTGGTTTCCGTTCCAGGCTAGGGTTAGGGTAAGGGAACGGCAAGGCTTAGGGCACAGGTGAGGGTACCGAAGCGTGGGAGGGTCAGGCTACATGCTGACGCACGGTTCAGTGCCAGCGTATGGGCCAGGAATAAGTTACGGCGTAAGGTAAGGTGTAGGGCTGGTGGTGGGTTTCCGTTCGGGGCTAGGGTTAGGGTTAGGGAACGGCAAGGCTTAGGGCACAGGTGAGGGTACGGAAACGTGGGAGGGTCAGGCTACGTGCTGACGCACGGGTCAGTGCCAGCGTGCGGGTCAGTAGCAGTGTACGGCGTAAGGTATGGTGTAGGGCTGGTGGTGGGTTACTATTCCGGGCTAGGGTTAGGGTTAGGGAATGGCAAGGCTTAGGGCACATGTGAGGGTACGGAAACGTGGGAGGGTCAGGCTATGTGCTGACGCACGTGTCAGTGCCAGCGTACGGGACAGGAGTAGGCAACGGCGTAAGGTAAGGTGTAGGGCTGGTGGTTGGTTTCCGATCCAGGCTAGGGTTAGGGTTAGGGAACGGCAAGGCTTAGGGCACAGGTGAGGGTACGGAAACGTGGGAGGGTCGGGCTACGTGCTGACGCACGGGTCAGTGCCTGCGTACGGGCCAGGAGTAGGCAACGGCGTAGGATAAAGTTTAGGGCTGGTGGTGGATTTGCGTTCTGGGCTAGGGTTAGGGTTAGGGAACGGCAAGGCTTAGGGCACACGTCAGGGAACGGAAACGCGGGAGGGTAAGGCTACGTGCTGATGCAGGGTTCAGTGCCAGAGTACAGGCCAGGAGTAGGCAACGGCGTAGGGTAAGGTGTAGGGCTGGTGGTGGGTTTCCGTTCCGGGCTAGGGTTAGGGTTAGGGAACGGCAAGGCTTAGGGCAGAGGTGAGGGTACGGAAACGTGAGAGGGACGGGCTACGTGCTGACGCACGGGTCAGTGGCAGCGTACGGAACAGGAGTAGGCAACGGAATAGGATACAGTGTAGGGCTGGTGGTGGATTTGCGTTCAGGGCTAGGGTTAGGTTTAGGGAACTGCAAGGCTTAGGGCACAGGTGAGGGAACGGAAACGTGGGAGGGTCAGGCTACGTGCTGATGCGCAGGTCAGTGCCGGAGTACACGCCAGTAGTAGGCAACGGCGTAGGGTAAGGTTTTGGGCTGGTGGTGGGTTTCCATTCCGGGCTAGGGTTAGGGTTAGGGAATGGCACGGCTTAGGGCACAGGTGAGGGTACGGAAACGTGGGAGGGTCAGGCTACGTGCTGACGCACGGTTCAGTGCCAGCGTACGGGCCAGGAATAGGGTACGGCGTAAGGTAAGGTGTAGGGCTGGTGGTGGGTTTCTAATCCGGGCTAGGGTTAGGGTTAGGGAACGGCAAGTCTTAGGGCAAAGGAGAGGGTACGGAAACGTGGGAGCGTCAGGCTACGTGCTGACGCACGGTTCAGTGCCAGCGTACGGGCCAGGAATAGGGTACGGCGTAAGGTAAGGTGTACGGCTGGTGGTGGGTTTCCGTTCCGGGCTAGGGTTAGGGTTAGGGAACGGCAAGGCTTAGGGCACAGATGAGGTTACAGAAACGTGGGACGGTCAGGCTACGTGCTGACGCATGTGTCAATGCCAGCATACGGGCGAGGAGTAGGCAACGGCGTAAGGTAAGGTGTACGGCTGGTGGTTGGTTTCCGTTCCAGGCTAAGGTTATGGTTAGGGAACGTCAAGGCTTAGGGCACAGGTGATGGTACGGAAACGTGGGAGGGTCAGGCTACGTGCTGACGCACGGTTCAGTGCCAGCGTACGGGCCAGGAATAGGGAACGGCGTAAGGTAAGGTGTAGGGCTGGTGGTGGGTTTCCGTTCCGGGCTAGGGTTAGGGTTAGGGAACGGCAAGGCTTAGGGCACAGGTCAGGGTACGGAAACGCGGGAGGGTAAGGCTACAGGCTGATGCACGGGTCAGTACCAGAGTACAGGCCAGTAGTAGGCAACGGCGTAGGGTAAGGTTTTGCGCTGGTGGTGGGATTCCATTCCGGGCTAGGGTTAGGGTTAGGGAACCACAGGTCTTAGCGCACAGGTGAGGGTACGGAGACGAGGGAGGGTCAGGCTACGTGCTGACGCACGGGTCAATGCCAGCGTACGGGCCAGGAGTAGACAACGGCGTAGGATAAAGTGTAGGGCTGGTAGTGGATTTGCTTTCCGGGCTATGGTAAGGGTTAGGGAACGGCAAGGCTTAGGGCTCAGGTGAGGGAACGGAAACGTGGGAGGGTCAGGCTACGTGCTGACGCACGGTTCAGTGCCAGCGTACGGGCCAGGAATAGGGAACGGCGTAAGTTAAGGTGTAGGGCTGGTGGTGGGTTTCCGTTCCGGGCTAGGGTTAGGGTTAGGGAACGGCAAGGCTTAGGGCACAGGTCAGGGTACGGAAACGCGGGAGGGTAAGGCTACATGCTGATGCGCAGGTCACTGCCAGAGTACACGCCAGTAGTAGGCAACGGCGTAGGGTAAGGTTTTGGGCTGGTGGTGGGTTTCCATTCTGGGCTAGTGTTAGGGTTAGGGAACCGCAAGGCTTAGGGCACAGGTGAGGGTACGGAGACGTGGGTGGGTCAGTCTACGTGCTGACGCACGGGTCAATGCCAGCGTACGGGCCAGGAGTAGGCAACGGCGTAAGGTAAGGTGTAGGGCTTGTGGTTGGTTTCCGTTCCAGGCTAGGGTTAGGGTAAGGGAACGGCAAGGCTTAGGGCACAGGTGAGGGTACGGAAACGTGGGAGGGTCGGGCTACGTGCTGACGCACGGGTCTGTGCCAGCGTACGGGCCAGGATTAGGCAACGGCGTAGGATAAAGTGTAGGGCTGGTGGTGGATTTGCGTTCCGGGCTAGGGTTAGGGTTAGGGAACGGTAAGGCTTAGGGCACAGGTGTGGGAACGGAAACGTGGGAGGGTCAGGCTACGTGCTGACGCACGGTTCAGTGCCAGCGTACGGGCCAAGAATAGGAAACGGCATAAGTTAGAGTGTAGGGCTGGTGGTGGGTTTCCGTTCAGGGCTAGGGTTAGGGTTAGGGAACGGCAAGGCTTAGGGCACAGGTGAGGGTATTGAAACGTGGGAGGGTCAGGCTACGTGCTGACGCATGGGTCAGTGCCAGCGTTCGGGTCAGCAGTAGGGTACGGCGTAATGTAAGGTGTAGGGCTGTTGGTGGGTTTCTATTCTGGGCTAGGGTTAGGGTTAGGGAACGGCAAAGCTTAGGGCACAGGTGAGGGTACGGAAACTTGGGAGGGTCAGGCTACATGCTGACGCACTGTTCAGTGCCAGCGTACGGGCCAGGAATAGGGTACGGCGTAAGGTAAGGTGTAGGGCTGGTGGTGGGTTTCTAATCCGGGCTAGGGTTAGGGTTAGGGAACGGCAAGTCTTAGGGCAAATGAGAGGGTACGGAAACGTGGGAGGGTCAGGCTACGTGCTGACGCACGGTTCAGTGCCAGCGTACGGGCCAGGAATAGGGTACGGCGTAAGGTAAGGTGTACGGCTGGTGGTGGGTTTCCGTTCCGGGCTAGGGTTAGGGTTAGGGAACGGCAAGGCTTAGGGCACAGGTGAGGTTACAGAAACGTGGGACTGTCAGGCTACGTGCTGACGCACGTGTCAGTGCCAGCGTACGGGCCAGGTGTAGGCAACGGCGTAAGGTAAGATGTAGGGCTGGTGGTTGGTTTCCGTTCCAGGCTAGGGTTAGGGTAAGGGAACGGCAAGGCTTAGGGCACAGGTGAGGGTACCGAAACGTGAGAGGGTCAGGCTACATGCTGACGCACGGTTCAGTGCCAGCGTACAGGCCAGGAATAAGTTACGGCGTAAGGTAAGGTGTAGGGCTGGTGGTGGGTTTCCGTTCGGGGCTAGGGTTAGGGTTAGGGAACGGCAAGGCTTAGGGCACAGGTGAGGGTACGGAAACGTGGGAGGCCTAGGCTACGTGCTGACGCACGGGTCAGTGCCAGCGTACGGGTCAGTAGCAGCGTACGGCGTAAGGTATGGTGTAGGGCTGGTGGTGGGTTACTATTCAGGGCTAGGGTTAGGGTTAGGGAATGGCAAGGCTTAGGGCACAGGTGAGGGTACGGAAACGTGGGAGCGTCAGGCTACGTGCTGACGCACGTGTCAGTGCCAGCGTACGGGCCAGGAGTAGCAACGGCGTAAGGTAAGGTGTAGGGCTGGTGGTTGGTTTCCGTTCCAGGCTAGGGTTAGGGTTAGGGAACGGCAAGGCTTAGGGCACAGGTGAGGGTACGGAAACGTGGGAGGGTCGGGCTATGTGCTGACGCACGGGTCAGTGCCAGCGTACGGGCCAAGAGTAGGCAACGGCGTAGGATAAAGTGTAGGGCTGGTGGTGGATTTGCGTTCTGGGCTAGGGTTAGGGTTAGGGAACGGCAAGGCTTAGGGCACAGGTCAGCGTACAGAAACGCGGGAGGGTAAGGCTATGTGCTGATGCACGGTTCAGTGCCAGAGTACAGGCCAGGAGTAGGCAACGGCATAGGGTAAGGTGTAGGGCTGGTGGTGGGTTTCCGTTCCAGGCTAGGGTTAGGGTTAGGGAACGGCAAGTCTTAGGGCACAGGTGAGGGTACGTAAACGTGGGAGGGTCAGGCTACGTGCTGACGCACGGGTCAATGCCAGCGTACGGGCGAGGAGTAGGCAACGGCGTAAGGTAAGGTTTAGGGCTGGTGGTGGGTTTCCGTTCCGGACTAGGGTTAGGGTTAGGGAACGGCAAGGCTTAGGGCACAGGTCAGGGTACGGAAACGCGTGAGGGTAAGGCTACGTGCTGATGCACGGTTCAGTGCCAGAGTACAGGCCAGGAGTAGGCAACGGCGTAGGGTAAGGTGTAGGGCTGGTGGTGGGTTTCCGTTCCGGGCTAGGGTTAGGATTAGGGAACGGCAAGGCTTAAGGCACAGGTGAGGGTACGTAAACGTGGGAGGGTCAGGCTACGTGCTGACGCACGGGTCAATGCCAGCGTACGGGCGAGGAGTAGGCAACGACGTAAGGTAAGGTGTACGGCTGGTGGTTGGTTTCCGTTCCAGGCTAGGGTTAGGGTTAGGGAATGGCAAGGCTTAGGGCACAGGTGAGGGTACGGAAACGTGGGAGGGTCAGGCTACGTGCTGACGCACGGTTCAGTGCCAGCGTACGGGCCAGGAATAGGGTACGGCGTAAGGTAAGGTGTAGGGCTGGTGGTGGTTTTCTAATCCTGGCTAGGGTTAGGGTTAGGGAACGGCAAGTCTTAGGGCAAAGGAGAGGGTACGGAAACGTGGGAGGGTCAGGCTACGTGCTGACGCACGGTTCAGTGCCAGCGTACGGGCCAGGAATAGGGTACGGCGTAAGGTAAGGTGTACGGCTGGTGGTGGGTTTCCGTTCCGGGCTAGGGTTAGGGTTAGGGAACGGCAAGGCTTAGGGCACAGGTGAAGTTACCGAAACGTGGGACGGTCAGGCTACGTGCTGACGCACGTGTCAGTGCCAGCGTACGGGCCAGGGATAGGCAACGGCGTAAGATAAGATGTAGGGCTGGTGGTTGGTTTCCGTTCCAGGCTAGGGTTAGGGTTAGGGAACGGCAAGGCTTAGGGCACAGGTCAGGGTACGAAAACGCGGGAGGGTAAGGCTACAGGCTGATGCACGGGTCAGTACCAGAGTACAGGCCAGTAGTAGGCAACGGCGTAGGGTAAGGTTTTGCGCTGGTGGTGGGATTCCATTCCGGGCTAGGGTTAGGGTTAGGGAACCGCAGGGCTTAGCGCACAGGTGAGGGTACGGAGACGAGGGAGGGTCAGGCTACGTGCTGATGCACGGGTCAATGCCAGCGTACGGGCCAGGAGTAGGCAACGGCGTAGGATAAAGTGTAGGGCTGGTGGTTGGTTTGCGTTCCGGGCTAGGGTTAGGGATAGGGAACGACAAGGCTTAGGGCTCAGGTGAGGGAACGGAAACGTGGGAGGGTCAGGCTACGTGCTGACGCACGGTTCAGTGCCAGCGTACGGGCCAGGAATAGGGAACGGCGTAAGTTAAGGTGTAGGGCTGGTGGTGGGTTTCCGTTCCGGGCTAGGGTTAGGGTTAGGGAACGGCAAGGCTTAGGGCACAGGTCAGGGTACGGAAACACGGGAGGGTAAGGCTACGTGCTGATGCGCAGGTCAGTGCCAGAGTACACGCCAGTAGTAGGCAACGGCGTAGGGTAAGGTTTTGGGCTGGTGGTGGGTTTCCATTCTGGGCTAGTGTTAGGGTTAGGGAACCGCAAGGCTTAGGGCACAGGTGAGGGTACGGAGACGTGGGTGCGTCAGGCTACGTGCTGACGCACGGGTCAATGCCAGCATACGGGCCAGGAGTAGGCAACGGCGTAGGATAAAGTGTAGGGCTGGTGGTGGATTTGCGTTCCGGGCTAGGGTTAGGGTTAGGGAACGGTAAGGCTTAGGGCACAGGTGTGGGAACGGAAACGTGGGAGGGTCAGGCTACGTGCTGACGCACGGTTCAGTGCCAGCGTACGGGCCAGGAATAGGAAACGGCAAAAGTTAGGGTTTAGGGCTGGTGGTGGGTTTCCGTTCAGGGCTAGGGTTAGGGTTAGGGAACGGCAAGGCTTAGGGCACAGGTGATGGTATGGAAACGTGGGAGGGTCAGGCTACGTGCTGACGCATGGGTCAGTGCCAGCGTACGGGTCAGCAGTAGGGTACGGCCTAATGTAAGGTGTAGGGCTGGTGGTGGGTTTCTATTCCGGGCTAGGGTTAGGGTTAGGGAACGGCAAGGCTTAGGGCACAGGTGAGGGTACGGAAACTTGGGAGGGTCAGGCTACATGCTGACGCACTGTTCAGTGCCAGCGTACGGGCCAGGAATAGGGTACGGCGTAAGGTAAGGTGTAGGTCTGGTGGTGGGTTTCTAATCCGGGCTAGGGTTAGGGTTAGGGAACGGCAAGTCTTAGGGCACAGGTGAAGTTACAGAAACGTGGGACGGTCAGGCTACGTGCTGACGCACATGTCAGTGCCAGCGTACGGGCCAGGGGTAGGCAAAGGCGTAAGGTAAGATGTAGGGCTGGTGGTTGGTTTCCGTTCCAGGCTAGGGTTAGGGTAAGGGAACGGCAAGTCTTAGGGCACAGGTGAGGGTACCGAAGCGTGGGAGGGTCAGGCTACATGCTGACGCACGGTTCAGTGCCAGCGTATGGGCCAGGAATAAGTTACGGCGTAAGGTAAGGTGTAGGGCTGGTGGTGGGTTTCCGTTCGGGGCTAGGGTTAGGGTTAGGGAACGGCAAGGCTTAGGGCACAGGTGAGGGTACGGAAACGTGGGAGGGTCAGGCTACGTGCTGACGCACGGGTCAGTGCCAGCGTGCGGGTCAGTAGCAGTGTACGGCGTAAGGTATGGTGTAGGGCTGGTGGTGGGTTACTATTCCGGGCTAGGGTTAGGGTTAGGGAATGGCAAGGCTTAGGGCACATGTGAGGGTACGGAAACGTGGGAGGGTCAGGCTATGTGCTGACGCACGTGTCAGTGCCAGCGTACGGGACAGGAGTAGGCAACGGCGTAAGGTAAGGTGTAGGGCTGGTGGTTGGTTTCCGATCCAGGCTAGGGTTAGGGTTAGGGAACGGCAAGGCTTAGGGCACAGGTGAGGGTACGGAAACGTGGGAGGGTCGGGCTACGTGCTGACGCACGGGTCAGTGCCTGCGTACGGGCCAGGAGTAGGCAACGGCGTAGGATAAAGTTTAGGGCTGGTGGTGGATTTGCGTTCTGGGCTAGGGTTAGGGTTAGGGAACGGCAAGGCTTAGGGCACACGTCAGGGAACGGAAACGCGGGAGGGTAAGGCTACGTGCTGATGCAGGGTTCAGTGCCAGAGTACAGGCCAGGAGTAGGCAACGGCGTAGGGTAAGGTGTAGGGCTGGTGGTGGGTTTCCGTTCCGGGCTAGGGTTAGGGTTAGGGAACGGCAAGGCTTAGGGCAGAGGTGAGGGTACGGAAACGTGAGAGGGACGGGCTACGTGCTGACGCACGGGTCAGAGGCAGCGTACGGAACAGGAGTAGGCAACGGCATAGGATACAGTGTAGGGCTGGTGGTGGATTTGCGTTCAGGGCTAGGGTTAGGGTTAGGGAACTGCAAGGCTTAGGGCACAGGTGAGGGAACGGAAACGTGGGAGGGTCAGGCTACGTGCTGATGCGCAGGTCAGTGCCGGAGTACACGCCAGTAGTAGGCAACGGCGTAGGGTAAGGTTTTGGGCTGGTGGTGGGTTTCCATTCCGGGCTAGGGTTAGGGTTAGGGAATGGCACGGCTTAGGGCACAGGTGAGGGTACGGAAACGTGGGAGGGTCAGGCTACGTGCTGACGCACGGTTCAGTGCCAGCGTACGGGCCAGGAATAGGGTACGGCGTAAGGTAAGGTGTAGGGCTGGTGGTGGGTTTCTAATCCGGGCTAGGGTTAGGGTTAGGGAACGGCAAGTCTTAGGGCAAAGGAGAGGGTACGGAAACGTGGGAGCGTCAGGCTACGTGCTGACGCACGGTTCAGTGCCAGCGTACGGGCCAGGAATAGGGTACGGCGTAAGGTAAGGTGTACGGCTGGTGGTGGGTTTCCGTTCCGGGCTAGGGTTAGGGTTAGGGAACGGCAAGGCTTAGGGCACAGATGAGGTTACAGAAACGTGGGACGGTCAGGCTACGTGCTGACGCATGTGTCAATGCCAGCATACGGGCGAGGAGTAGGCAACGGCGTAAGGTAAGGTGTACGGCTGGTGGTTGGTTTCCGTTCCAGGCTAAGGTTATGGTTAGGGAACGTCAAGGCTTAGGGCACAGGTGATGGTACGGAAACGTGGGAGGGTCAGGCTACGTGCTGACGCACGGTTCAGTGCCAGCGTACGGGCCAGGAATAGGGAACGGCGTAAGGTAAGGTGTAGGGCTGGTGGTGGGTTTCCGTTCCGGGCTAGGGTTAGGGTTAGGGAACGGCAAGGCTTAGGGCACAGGTCAGGGTACGGAAACGCGGGAGGGTAAGGCTACAGGCTGATGCACGGGTCAGTACCAGAGTACAGGCCAGTAGTAGGCAACGGCGTAGGGTAAGGTTTTGCGCTGGTGGTGGGATTCCATTCCGGGCTAGGGTTAGGGTTAGGGAACCACAGGTCTTAGCGCACAGGTGAGGGTACGGAGACGAGGGAGGGTCAGGCTACGTGCTGACGCACGGGTCAATGCCAGCGTATGGGCCAGGAGTAGACAACGGCGTAGGATAAAGTGTAGGGCTGGTAGTGGATTTGCTTTCCGGGCTATGGTAAGGGTTAGGGAACGGCAAGGCTTAGGGCTCAGGTGAGGGAACGGAAACGTGGGAGGGTCAGGCTACGTGCTGACGCACGGTTCAGTGCCAGCGTACGGGCCAGGAATAGGGAACGGCGTAAGTTAAGGTGTAGGGCTGGTGGTGGGTTTCCGTTCCGGGCTAGGGTTAGGGTTAGGGAACGGCAAGGCTTAGGGCACAGGTCAGGGTACGGAAACGCGGGAGGGTAAGGCTACATGCTGATGCGCAGGTCACTGCCAGAGTACACGCCAGTAGTAGGCAACGGCGTAGGGTAAGGTTTTGGGCTGGTGGTGGGTTTCCATTCTGGGCTAGTGTTAGGGTTAGGGAACCGCAAGGCTTAGGGCACAGGTGAGGGTACGGAGACGTGGGTGGGTCAGTCTACGTGCTGACGCACGGGTCAATGCCAGCGTACGGGCCAGGAGTAGGCAACGGCGTAAGGTAAGGTGTAGGGCTTGTGGTTGGTTTCCGTTCAGGCTAGGGTTAGGGTAAGGGAACGGCAAGGCTTAGGGCACAGGTGAGGGTACGGAAACGTGGGAGGGTCGGGCTACGTGCTGACGCACGGGTCTGTGCCAGCGTACGGGCCAGGATTAGGCAACGGCGTAGGATAAAGTGTAGGGCTGGTGGTGGATTTGCGTTCCGGGCTAGGGTTAGGGTTAGGGAACGGTAAGGCTTAGGGCACAGGTGTGGTAACGGAAACGTGGGAGGGTCAGGCTACGTGCTGACGCACGGTTCAGTGCCAGGGTACGGGCCAAGAATAGGAAACGGCATAAGTTAGAGTGTAGGGCTGGTGGTGGGTTTCCGTTCAGGGCTAGGGTTAGGGTTAGGGAACGGCAAGGCTTAGGGCACAGGTGAGGGTATTGAAACGTGGGAGGGTCAGGCTACGTGCTGACGCATGGGTCAGTGCCAGCGTTCGGGTCAGCAGTAGGGTACGGCGTAATGTAAGGTGTAGGGCTGTTGGTGGGTTTCTATTCTGGGCTAGGGTTAGGGTTACGGAACGGCAAGGCTTAGGGCACAGGTGAGGGTACGGAAACTTGGGAGGGTCAGGCTACATGCTGACGCACTGTTCAGTGCCAGCGTACGGGCCAGGAATAGGGTACGGCGTAAGGTAAGGTGTAGGGCTGGTGGTGGGTTTCTAATCCGGGCTAGGGTTAGGGTTAGGGAACGGCAAGTCTTAGGGCAAAGGAGAGGGTACGGAAACGTGGGAGGGTCAGGCTACGTGCTGACGCACGGTTCAGTGCCAGCGTACGGGCCAGGAATAGGGTACGGCGTAAGGTAAGGTGTACGGCTGGTGGTGGGTTTCCGTTCCGGGCTAGGGTTAGGGTTAGGGAACGGCAAGGCTTAGGGCACAGGTGAGGTTACAGAAACGTGGGACTGTCAGGCTACGTGCTGACGCACGTGTCAGTGCCAGCGTACGGGCCAGGTGTAGGCAACGGCGTAAGGTAAGATGTAGGGCTGGTGGTTGGTTTCCGTTCCAGGCTAGGGTTAGGGTAAGGGAACGGCAAGGCTTAGGGCACAGGTGAGGGTACCGAAACGTGGGAGGGTCAGGCTACATGCTGACGCACGGTTCAGTGCCAGCGTACGGGCCAGGAATAAGTTACGGCGTAAGGTAAGGTGTAGGGCTGGTGGTGGGTTTCCGTTCGGGGCTAGGGTTAGGGTTAGGGAACGGCAAGGCTTAGGGCACAGGTGAGGGTACGGAAACGTGGGAGGCTCAGGCTACGTGCTGACGCACGGGTCAGTGCCAGCGTACGGGTCAGTAGCAGCGTACGGCGTAAGGTATGGTGTAGGGCTGGTGGTGGGTTACTATTCAGGGCTAGGGTTAGGGTTAGGGAATGGCAAGGCTTAGGGCACAGGTGAGGGTACGGAAACGTGGGAGCGTCAGGCTACGTGCTGACGCACGTGTCAGTGCCAGCGTACGGGCCAGGAGTAGCAACGGCGTAAGGTAAGGTGTAGGGCTGGTGGTTGGTTTCCGTTCCAGGCTAGGGTTAGGGTTAGGGAACGGCAAGGCTTAGGGCACAGGTGAGGGTACGGAAACGTGGGAGGGTCGGGCTATGTGCTGACGCACGGGTCAGTGCCAGCGTACGGGCCAAGAGTAGGCAACGGCGTAGGATAAAGTGTAGGGCTGGTGGTGGATTTGCGTTCTGGGCTAGGGTTAGGGTTAGGGAACGGCAAGGCTTAGGGCACAGGTCAGGGTACAGAAACGCGGGAGGGTAAGGCTATGTGCTGATGCACGGTTCAGTGCCAGAGTACAGGCCAGGAGTAGGCAACGGCATAGGGTAAGGTGTAGGGCTGGTGGTGGGTTTCCGTTCCAGGCTAGGGTTAGGGTTAGGGAACGGCAAGTCTTAGGGCACAGGTGAGGGTACGTAAACGTGGGAGGGTCAGGCTACGTGCTGACGCACGGGTCAATGCCAGCGTACGGGCGAGGAGTAGGCAACGGCGTAAGGTAAGGTTTAGGGCTGGTGGTGGGTTTCCGTTCCGGACTAGGGTTAGGGTTAGGGAACGGCAAGGCTTAGGGCACAGGTCAGGGTACGGAAACGCGTGAGGGTAAGGCTACGTGCTGATGCACGGTTCAGTGCCAGAGTACAGGCCAGGAGTAGGCAACGGCGTAGGGTAAGGTGTAGGGCTGGTGGTGGGTTTCCGTTCCGGGCTAGGGTTAGGATTAGGGAACGGCAAGGCTTAAGGCACAGGTGAGGGTACGTAAACGTGGGAGGGTCAGGCTACGTGCTGACGCACGGGTCAATGCCAGCGTACGGGCGAGGAGTAGGCAACGACGTAAGGTAAGGTGTACGGCTGGTGGTTGGTTTCCGTTCCAGGCTAGGGTTAGGGTTAGGGAATGGCAAGGCTTAGGGCACAGGTGAGGGTACGGAAACGTGGGAGGGTCAGGCTACGTGCTGACGCACGGTTCAGTGCCAGCGTACGGGCCAGGAATAGGGTACGGCGTAAGGTAAGTTGTAGGGCTGGTGGTGGTTTTCTAATCCTGGCTAGGGTTAGGGTTAGGGAACGGCAAGTCTTAGGGCAAAGGAGAGGGTACGGAAACGTGGGAGGGTCAGGCTACGTGCTGACGCACGGTTCAGTGCCAGCGTACGGGCCAGGAATAGGGTACGGCGTAAGGTAAGGTGTACGGCTGGTGGTGGGTTTCCGTTCCGGGCTAGGGTTAGGGTTAGGGAACGGCAAGGCTTAGGGCACAGGTGAAGTTACCGAAACGTGGGACGGTCAGGCTACGTGCTGACGCACGTGTCAGTGCCAGCGTACGGGCCAGGGATAGGCAACGGCGTAAGGTAAGATGTAGGGCTGGTGGTTGGTTTCCGTTCCAGGCTAGGGTTAGGGTTAGGGAACGGCAAGGCTTAGGGCACAGGTCAGGGTACGAAAACGCGGGAGGGTAAGGCTACAGGCTGATGCACGGGTCAGTACCAGAGTACAGGCCAGTAGTAGGCAACGGCGTAGGGTAAGGTTTTGCGCTGGTGGTGGGATTCCATTCCGGGCTAGGGTTAGGGTTAGGGAACCGCAGGGCTTAGCGCACAGGTGAGGGTACGGAGACGAGGGAGGGTCAGGCTACGTGCTGATGCACGGGTCAATGCCAGCGTACGGGCCAGGAGTAGGCAACGGCGTAGGATAAAGTGTAGGGCTGGTGGTTGGTTTGCGTTCCGGGCTAGGGTTAGGGATAGGGAACGACAAGGCTTAGGGCTCAGGTGAGGGAACGGAAACGTGGGAGGGTCAGGCTACGTGCTGACGCACGGTTCAGTGCCAGCGTACGGGCCAGGAATAGGGAACGGCGTAAGTTAAGGTGTAGGGCTGGTGGTGGGTTTCCGTTCCGGGCTAGGGTTAGGGTTAGGGAACGGCAAGGCTTAGGGCACAGGTCAGGGTACGGAAACGCGGGAGGGTAAGGCTACGTGCTGATGCGCAGGTCAGTGCCAGAGTACACGCCAGTAGTAGGCAACGGCGTAGGGTAAGGTTTTGGGCTGGTGGTGGGTTTCCATTCTGGGCTAGTGTTAGGGTTAGGGAACCGCAAGGCTTAGGGCACTGGTGAGGGTACGGAGACGTGGGTGCGTCAGGCTACGTGCTGACGCACGGGTCAATGCCAGCATACGGGCCAGGAGTAGGCAACGGCGTAGGATAAAGTGTAGGGCTGGTGGTGGATTTGCGTTCCGGGCTAGGGTTAGGGTTAGGGAACGGTAAGGCTTAGGGCACAGGTGTGGGAACGGAAACGTGGGAGGGTCAGGCTACGTGCTGACGCACGGTTCAGTGCCAGCGTACGGGCCAGGAATAGGAAACGGCAAAAGTTAGGGTTTAGGGCTGGTGGTGGGTTTCCGTTCAGGGCTAGGGTTAGGGTTAGGGAACGGCAAGGCTTAGGGCACAGGTGATGGTATGGAAACGTGGGAGGGTCAGGCTACGTGCTGACGCATGGGTCAGTGCCAGCGTACGGGTCAGCAGTAGGGTACGGCCTAATGTAAGGTGTAGGGCTGGTGGTGGGTTTCTATTCCGGGCTAGGGTTAGGGTTAGGGAACGGCAAGGCTTAGGGCACAGGTGAGGGTACGGAAACTTGGGAGGGTCAGGCTACGTGCTGACGCACGGTTCAGTGCCAGCGTACGGGCCAGGAATAGGGAACGGCGTAAGGTAAGATGTAGGGCTGGTGGTTGGTTTCCGTTCCAGGCTAGGGTTAGGGTAAGGGAACGGCAAGCCTTAGGGCACAGGTGAGGGAACGGAAACGTGGGAGCGTCAGGCTACGTGCTGACGCACGGTTCAGTGCCAGCGTACGGGCCAGGAATAGGGAACGGCGTAAGGTAAGGTGTAGGGCTGGTGGTGGGTTTCCGTTCCGGGCTAGGGTTAGGGTTAGGGAACGGCAAGGTTTAGGGCACAGGTCAGGGTACGGAAACGCGGGAGGGTAAGGCTACAGGCTGATGCACGGGTCAGTACCAGAGTACAGGCCAGTAGTAGGCAACGGCGTAGGGTAAGGTTTTGCGCTGGTGGTGGGATTCCATTCCGGGCTAGGGTTAGGGTTAGGGAACCGCAGGGCTTAGCGCACAGGTGAGGGTACGGAGACGAGGGAGGGTCAGGCTACGTGCTGACGCACGGGTCATTGCCAGCGTACGGGCCAGGAGTAGGCAACGGCGTAGGATAAAGTGTAGGGCTGGTGGTGGATTTGCGTTCCGGGCTAGGGTTAGGGTTAGGGAACGACAAGGCTTAGGGCTCAGGTGAGGGAACGGAAACGTGGGAGGGTCAGGCTACGTGCTGACGCACGGTTCAGTGCCAGCGTACGGGCCAGGAATAGGGAACGGCGTAAGTTAAGGTGTAGGGCTGGTGGTGGGTTTCCGTTCCGGGCTAGGGTTAGGGTTAGCGAACGGCAAGGCTTAGGGCACAGGTCAGGGTACGGAAACGCGGGAGGGTAAGGCTACGTGCTGATGCGCAGGTCAGTGCCAGAGTACACGCCAGTAGTAGGCAACGGCGTAGGGTAAGGTTTTGGGCTGGTGGTGGGTTTCCATTCTGGGCTAGTGTTAGGGTTAGGGAACCGCAAGGCTTAGGGCACAGGTGAGGGTACGGAGACGAGGGTGCGTCAGGCTACGTGCTGACGCACGGGTCAATGCCAGCGTACGGGCCAGGAGTAGGCAACGGCGTAGGATAAAGTGTAGGGCTGGTGGTGGATTTGCGTTCCGGGCTAGGGTTAGGGTTAGGGAACGGTAAGGCTTAGGGCACAGGTGTGGGAACGGAAACGTGGGAGGGTCAGGCTACGTGCTGACGCACGGTTCAGTGCCAGCGTACGGCCCAGGAATAGGAAACGGCAAAAGTTAGGGTTTAGGGCTGGTGGTGGGTTTCCGTTCAGGGCTAGGGTTAGGGTTAGGGAACGGCAAGGCTTAGGGCACAGGTGATGGTATGGAAACGTGGGAGGGTCAGGCTACGTGCTGACGCATGGGTCAGTGCCAGCGTACGGGTCAGCAGTAGGGTACGGCGTAATGTAAGGTGTAGGGCTGGTGGTGGGTTTCTATTCCGGGCTAGGGTTAGGGTTAGGGAACGGCAAGGCTTAGGGCACAGGTTAGGGTACGGAAACTTGGGAGGGTCAGGCTACATGCTGACGCACTGTTCAGTGCCAGCGTACGGGCCAAGAATAGGGTACGGCGTAAGGTAAGGTGTAGGTCTGGTGGTGGGTTTCTAATCCGGGCTAGGGTTAGGGTTAGGGAACGGCAAGTCTTAGGGCAAAGGAGAGGGTACGGAAACGTGGGAGGGTCAGGCTACGTGCTGACGCACGGTTCAGTGCCAGCGTACGGGCCAGGAATAGGGTACAGCGTAAGGTAAGGTGTACGGCTGGTGGTGGGTTTCCATTCCGGGCTAGGGTTAGGGTTAGGGAACGGCAAGGCTTAGGGCACAGGTGAGGTTACAGAAACGTGGGACTGTCAGGCTACGTGCTGACGCACGTGTCAGTGCCAGCGTACGGGCCAGGTGTAGGCAACCGCGTAAGGTAAGATGTAGGGCTGGTGGTTGGTTTCCGTTCCAGGCTAGGGTTAGGATAAGGGAACGGCAAGGCTTAGGGCACAGGTGAGGGTACCGAAACGTGGGAGGGTCAGGCTACATGCTGAAGCACTGTTCAGTGCCAGCGTACGGGCCAGGAATAAGTTACGGCGTAAGGTAAGGTGTAGGGCTGGTGGTGGGTTTCCGTTCGGGGCTAGGGTTAGGGTTAGGGAACGGCAAGGCTTAGGGCACAGGTGAGGGTACGGAAACGTGGGAGGGTCAGGCTACGTGCTGACGAACGGGTCAGTGCCAGCGTACGGGTCAGTAGCAGCGTACGGCGTAAGGTATGGTGTAGGGCTGGTGGTGGGTTACTATTCCGGGCTAGGGTTAGGGTTAGGGAATGGCAAGGCTTAGGGCACAGGTGAGGGTACGGAAATGTGGGAGGGTCAGGCTACGTGCTGACGCACGTGTCAGTGCCAGCGTACGGGCCAGGAGTAGGCAACGGCGTAAGGTAAGGTGTAGGGCTGGTGGTTATTTTCCGTACCAGGCTAGGGTTAGGGTTAGGGAACGGCAAGGCTTAGGGCACAGGTGAGAGTACGGAAACGTGGGAGGGTCGGGCTATGTGCTGACGCACGGGTCAGTGCCAGAGTACGGGCCAGGAGTAGGCAACGGCCTAGGATAAAGTGTAGGGCTGGTGGTGGATTTGCGTTCTGGGCTAGGGTTAGGGTTAGGGAACGGCAAGGCTTAGGGCACAGGTCAGGGTACAGAAACGCGGGAGGGTAAGGCTATGTGCTGATGCACGGTTCAGTGCCAGAGTACAGGCCAGGAGTAGGCAATGGCATAGGGTAAGGTGTAGGGCTGGTGGTGGGTTTCCGTTCCGGGCTAGGGTTAGGATTAGGGAACGGCAAGGCTTAAGGCACAGGTGAGGGTACGTAAACGTGGGAGGGTCAGGCTACGTGCTGACGCACGGGTCAATGCCAGCGTACGGGCGAGGAGTAGGCAACGACGTAAGTTAAGGTGTACGGCTGGTGGTTGGTTTCCGTTCCAGGCTAGGGTTAGGGTTAGGGAATGGCAAGGCTTAGGGCACAGGTGAGGGTACGGAAACGTGGGAGGGTCAGGCTACGTGCTGACGCACGGTTCAGTGCCAGCGTACGGGCCAGGAATAGGGTACGGCGTAAGGTAAGGTGTAGGGCTGGTGGTGGTTTTCTAATCCTGGCTAGGGTTAGGGTTAGGGAACGGCAAGTCTTAGGGCAAAGGAGAGGGTACGGAAACGTGGGAGGGTCAGGCTACGTGCTGACGCACGGTTCAGTGCCAGCGTACGGGCCAGGAATAGGGTACGGCGTAAGGTAAGGTGTACGGCTGGTGGTGGGTTTCCGTTCCGGGCTAGGGTTAGGGTTAGGGAACGGCAAGGCTTAGGGCACAGGTGAAGTTACCGAAACGTGGGAGGGTCAGGCTACGTGCTGACGCACGTGTCAGTGCCAGCGTACGGCCCAGGGATAGGCAACGGCGTAAGGTAAGATGTAGGGCTGGTGGTTGGTTTCCGTTCCAGGCTAGGGTTAGGGTAAGGGAACGGCAAGCCTTAGGGCACAGGTGAGGGAACGGAAACGTGGGAGCGTCAGGCTACGTGCTGACGCACGGTTCAGTGCCAGCGTACGGGCCAGGAATAGGGAACGGCGTAAGGTAAGGTGTAGGGCTGGTGGTGGGTTTCCGTTCCGGGCTAGGGTTAGGGTTAGGGAACGGCAAGGTTTAGGGCACAGGTCAGGGTACGGAAACGCGGGAGGGTAAGGCTACAGGCTGATGCACGGGTCAGTACCAGAGTACAGGCCAGTAGTAGGCAACGGCGTAGGATAAGGTTTTGCGCTGGTGGTGGGATTCCATTCCGGGCTAGGGTTAGGGTTAGGGAACCGCAGGGCTTAGCGCACAGGTGAGGGTACGGAGACGAGGGAGGGTCAGGCTACGTGCTGACGCACGGCTCATTGCCAGCGTACGGGCCAGGAGTAGGCAACGGCGTAGGATAAAGTGTAGGGCTGGTGGTGGATTTGCGTTCCGGGCTAGGGTTAGGGTTAGGGAACGACAAGGCTTAGGGCTCAGGTGAGGGAACGGAAACGTGGGAGGGTCAGGCTACGTGCTGACGCACGGTTCAGTGCCAGCGTACGGGCCAGGAATAGGGAACGGCGTAAGTTAAGGTGTAGGGCTGGTGGTGGGTTTCCGTTCCGGGCTAGGGTTAGGGTTAGCGAACGGCAAGGCTTAGGGCACAGGTCAGGGTACGGAAACGCGGGAGGGTAAGGTTACGTGCTGATGCGCAGGTCAGTGCCAGAGTACACGCCAGTAGTAGGCAACGGCGTAGGGTAAGGTTTTGGGCTGGTGGTGGGTTTCCATTCTGGGCTAGTGTTAGGGTTAGGGAACCGCAAGGCTTAGGGCACAGGTGAGGGTACGGAGACGAGGGTGCGTCAGGCTGCGTGCTGACGCACGGGTCAATGCCAGCGTACGGGCCAGGAGTAGGCAACGGCGTAGGATAAAGTGTAGGGCTGGTGGTGGATTTGCGTTCCGGGCTAGGGTTAGGGTTAGGGAACGGTAAGGCTTAGGGCACAGGTGTGGGAACGGAAACGTGGGAGGGTCAGGCTACGTGCTGACGCACGGTTCAGTGCCAGCGTACGGCCCAGGAATAGGAAACGGCAAAAGTTAGGGTTTAGGGCTGGTGGTGGGTTTCCGTTCAGGGCTAGGGTTAGGGTTAGGGAACGGCAAGGCTTAGGGCACAGGTGAGGGTATGGAAACGTGGGAGGGTCAGGCTACGTGCTGACGCATGGGTCAGTGCCAGCGTACGGGTCAGCAGTAGGGTACGGCGTAATGTAAGGTGTAGGGCTGGTGGTGGGTTTCTATTCCGGGCTAGGGTTAGGGTTAGGGAACGGCAAGGCTTAGGGCACAGGTTAGGGTACGGAAACATGGGAGGGTCAGGCTACATGCTGACGCACTGTTCAGTGCCAGCGTACGGGCCAAGAATAGGGTACGGCGTAAGGTAAGGTGTAGGTCTGGTGGTGGGTTTCTAATCCGGGCTAGGGTTAGGGTTAGGGAACGGCAAGTCTTAGGGCAAAGGAGAGGGTACGGAAACGTGGGAGGGTCAGGCTACGTGCTGACGCACGGTTCAGTGCCAGCGTACGGGCCAGGAATAGGGTACAGCGTAAGGTAAGGTGTACGGCTGGTGGTGGGTTTCCATTCCGGGCTAGGGTTAGGGTTAGGGAACGGCAAGGCTTAGGGCACAGGTGAGGTTACAGAAACGTGGGACTGTCAGGCTACGTGCTGACGCACGTGTCAGTGCCAGCGTACGGGCCAGGTGTAGGCAACCGCGTAAGGTAAGATGTAGGGCTGGTGGTTGGTTTCCGTTCCAGGCTAGGGTTAGGATAAGGGAACGGCAAGGCTTAGGGCACAGGTGAGGGTACCGAAACGTGGGAGGGTCAGGCTACATGCTGAAGCACTGTTCAGTGCCAGCGTACGGGCCAGGAATAAGTTACGGCGTAAGGTAAGGTGTAGGGCTGGTGGTGGGTTTCCGTTCGGGGCTAGGGTTAGGGTTAGGGAACGGCAAGGCTTAGGGCACAGGTGAGGGTACGGAAACGTGGGAGGGTCAGGCTACGTGCTGACGAACGGGTCAGTGCCAGCGTACGGGTCAGTAGCAGCGTACGGCGTAAGGTATGGTGTAGGGCTGGTGGTGGGTTACTATTCCGGGCTAGGGTTAGGGTTAGGGAATGGCAAGGCTTAGGGCACAGGTGAGGGTACGGAAACGTGGGAGGGTCAGGCTACGTGCTGACGCACGTGTCAGTGCCAGCGTACGGGCCAGGAGTAGGCAACGGCGTAAGGTAAGGTGTAGGGCTGGTGGTTAGTTTCCGTACCAGGCTAGGGTTAGGGTTAGGGAACGGCAAGGCTTAGGGCACAGGTGAGAGTACGGAAACGTGGGAGGGTCGGGCTATGTGCTGACGCACGGGTCAGTGCCAGCGTACGGGCCAGGAGTAGGCAACGGCCTAGGATAAAGTGTAGGGCTGGTGGTGGATTTGCGTTCTGGGCTAGGGTTAGGGTTAGGGAACGGCAAGGCTTAGGGCACAGGTCAGGGTACAGAAACGCGGGAGGGTAAGGCTATGTGCTGATGCACGGTTCAGTGCCAGAGTACAGGCCAGGAGTAGGCAACGGCATAGAGTAAGGTGTAGGGCTGGTGGTGGGTTTCCGTTCCGGGCTAGGGTTAGGGTTAGGGAACGGCAAGGCTTAGGGCACAGGTGAGGGTACGTAAACGTGGGAGGGTCAGGCTACGTGCTGACGCACGGGTCAAAGAGAGCGTACGGGCGAGGAGTAGGCAACGGCGTAAGGTAAGGTTTAGGGCTGGTGTTGGGTTTCCGTTCCGGACTAGGGTTAGTGTTAGGGAACGGCAAGGCTTAGGGCACAGGTCAGGGTACGGAAACGCGTGAGGGTAAGGCTACGTGCTGATGCACGGTTCAGTGCCAGAGTACAGGCCAGGAATAGGCAACGGCGTAGGGTAAGGTGTAGGGCTGGTTGTGGGTTTCCGTTCCGGGCTAGGGTTAGGATTAGGGAACGGCAAGGCTTAGGGCACAGGTGAGGGTACGTAAACGTGGGAGGGTCAGGCTACGTGCTGACGCACGGGTCAATGCCAGCGTACGGGCGAGGAGTAGGCAACGACGTAAGGTAAGGTGTACGGCTGTTGGTTGGTTTCCGTTCCAGGCTAGGGTTAGGGTTAGGGAATGGCAAGGCTTAGGGCACAGGTGAGGGTACGGAAACGTGGGAGGGTCAGGCTACGTGCTGACGCACGGTTCAGTGCCAGCGTACGGGCCAGGAATAGGGTACGGCGTAAGGTAAGGTGTAGGGCTGGTGGTGGTTTTCTAATCCTGGCTAGGGTTAGGGTTAGGGAACGGCAAGTCTTAGGGCAAAGGAGAGGGTACGGAAACGTGGGAGGGTCAGTCTACGTGCTGACGCACGGTTCAGTGCCAGCGTACGGGCCAGGAATAGGGTACGGCGTAAGGTAAGGTGTACGGCTGGTGGTGGGTTTCCGTTCCGGGCTAGGGTTAGGGTTAGGGAACGGCAAGGCTTAGGGCACAGGTGAAGTTACCGAAACGTGGGACGGTCAGGCTACGTGCTGACGCACGTGTCAGTGCCAGCGTACGGGCCAGGGTTAGGCAACGGCGTAAGGTAAGATGTAGGGCTGGTGGTTGGTTTCCGTTCCAGGCTAGGGTTAGGGTAAGGGAATGGCAAGGCTTAGGGCACAGGTGACGGTACCGAAACGTGGGAGGGTCAGGCTACATGCTGACGCACGGTTCAGTGCCAGCGTATGGGCCAGGAATAAGTTACGGCGTAAGGTAAGGTGTAGGGCTGGTGGTGGGTTTCCGTTCGGGGCTAGGGTTAGGGTTAGGGAACGGCAAGGCTTAGGGCACAGGTGAGGGTACGGAAACGTGGGAGGGTCAGGCTACGTGTTGACGCACGGGTCAGTGCCAGCGTACGGGTCAGTTGCAGCGTAAGGCGTAAGGTATGGTGTAGGGCTGGTGGTGGGTTACTATTCCGGGCTAGGGTTAGGGTTAGGGAATGGCAAGGCTTAGGGCACAGGTGAGGGTACGGAAACGTGGGAGGGTCAGGCTACGTGCTGACGCACGTGTCAGTGCCAGCGTACGGGCCAGGAGTAGTCAACGGCGTAAGGTAAGGTGTAGGGCTTGTGGTTGGTTTCCGTTCCAGGCTAGGGTTAGGGTTAGGGAACGGCAAGGCTTAGGGCACAGGTGAGGGTACGGAAACGTGGGAGTGTCGGGCTACGTGCTGACGCACGGGTCAGTGCCAGCGTACGGAACAGGAGTAGGCAACGGCATAGGATACAGTGTAGGGCTGGTGGTGGATTTGCGTTCAGGCCTAGGGTTAGGGTTAGGGAACGGCAAGGCTTAGGGCACAGGTGAGGGTATGGAAACTTGGGAGGGTCAGGCTACATGCTGACGCAATGTTCAGTGCCAGCGTACGGGCCAGGAATAGGGAACGGCGTAAGGTAAGGTGTAGGGCTGGTGGTGGGTTTCCGTTCGGGGCTAGGGTTAGGGTTAGGGAACGGCAAGGCTTAGGGCACAGGTCAGGGTACGGAAACGTGGGAGGGTAAGGCTACGTGCTGATGCACGGGTCAGTACCAGAGTACAGGCCAGTAGTAGGCAACGGCGTAGGGTAAGGTTTTGGGCTGGTGGTGGGATTCCATTCCGGGCTAGGGTTAGGGTTAGGGAACCGCAGGGCTTAGGGCACAGGTGAGGGTACGGAGACGAGGGAGGGTCTTGCTACGTGCTGACGCACGGGTCAATGCTAGCATACGGGCCAGGAGTAGGCAACGGCGTAAGGTAAGGTGTAGGGCTGGTGGTTGGTTTCTGTTCCAGGCTAGGGTTAGGGTTAGGGAACGGCAAGCCTTAGGGCACAGGTGAGGGTACGGAAACTTGGGAGGGTCAGGCTACATGATGACGCACTGTTCAGTGCCAGCGTACGGGCCAGGAATAGGGTACGGCGTAAGGTAAGGTGTAGGGCTGGTGGTAGGTTTCTAATCCGGGCTAGGGTTAGGGTTAGGGAACGGCCAGTCTTAGGGCAAAGGAGAGGTTACGGAAACGTGGGAGGGTCAGGCTACGTGCTGACCCACGGTTCAGTGCCAGCGTACGGGCCAGGAATAGGGTACGGCGTAAGGTAAGGTGTACGGCTGGTGGTGGGTTTCCTTTCCGGGCTAGGGTTAGGGTTAGTGAACGGCAAGGCTTAGGGCACAGGTGAGGTTACAGATACGTGGGACTGTCAGGCTACGTGCTGACGCACGTGTCAGTGCCAGCGTACGGGCCAGGTGTAGGCAACGGCATAAGGTAAGATGTAGGGCTGGTGGTTGGTTTCCGTTCCAGGCTAGGGTTAGGGTAAGGGAACGGCAAGGCTTTGGGCACAGGTGAGGGTACGTAAACGTGGGAGGGTCAGGCTACGTGCTGACGCACGGGTCAATGCCAGCGTACGGGCGAGGAGTAGGCAACGGCGTAAGGTAAGGTTTAGGGCTGGTGGTGGGTTTCCGTTCCGGACTAGGGTTAGTGTTAGGGAACGGCAAGGCTTAGGGCACAGGTCAGGGTACGGAAACGCGTGAGGGTAAGGCTACGTGCTGAAGCACGGTTCAGTGCCAGAGTACAGGCCAGGATAGGCAACGGCGTAGGGTAAGGTGTAGGGCTGGTGGTGGGTTTCCGTTCCGGGCTAGGGTTAGGTTTCTGGAACGGCAAGCCTTAGGGCAGAGGTGAGGGTACGGAAACGTGAGAGGGACGGGCTACGTGCTGACGCACGGGTCAGTGGCAGCGTACGGAACAGGAGTAGGCAACGGCATAGGATACAGTGTAGGGCTGGTGGTGGATTTGCGTTCAGGGCTAGGGTTAGGGTTAGCGAACGGCAAGGCTTAGGGCACAGGTGAGGGTATGGAAACATGGGAGGGACAGGCTACGTGCTGACGCACGGGTCAGTGCCCGCGTACGGGTCAGGAGTAGGGTACGGCGTAATGTAAGGTGTAGGGCTGGTGGTGGGTTTCTATTCCGGGCTAGGGTTAGGGTTAGGGAACGGCAAGGCTTAGGGCACAGGTGAGGGTACGGAAACGTGGGAGGGTCAGGCTACGTGCTGACGCACGGTTCAGTGCCAGCGTACGGGCCAGGAATAGGGTACGGCGTAAGGTAAGGTGTACGGCTGGTGGTGGGTTTCCGTTCCGGGCTAGGGTTAGGGTTAGGGAACGGCAAGGCTTAGGGCACAGGTGAAGTTACAGAAACGTGGGACGGTCAGGCTACGTGCTGACGCACGTGTCAGTGCCAGCGTACGGGCCAGGGGTAGGCAACGGCGTAAGGTAAGATGTAGGGCTGGTGGTTGGTTTCCGTTCCAGGCTAGGGTTAGGGTAAGGGAACGGCAAGGCTTAGGGCACAGGTCAGGGTACGGAAACGCGGGAGGGTAAGGCTACGTGCTGATGCACGGGTCAGTACCAGAGTACAGGCCAGTAGTAGGCAACGGCGTAGGGTAAGGTTTTGGGCTGGTGGTGGGATTCCTTTTCGGGCTAGGGTTAGGGTTAGGGAACCGCAGTGCTTAGCGCACAGGTGAGGGTACGGAGACGAGGGAGGGTCAGGCTACGTGCTGACGCACGGGTCAATGCCAGCGTACGGGCCAGGAGTAGGCAACGGCGTAAGGTAAGGTGTAGTGCTGGTGGTTGGTTTCTGTTCCAGGCTAGGGTTAGGGTTAGGGAACGGCAAGGCTTAGGGCACAGGTGAGGGTACGGAAACGTTGGAGGGTCGGGCTACGTGCTGATGCACGGGTCAGTGCCAGCGTACGGGCCAGGAGTAGGCAACGGCGTAGGATAAAGTGTAGGGCTGGTGGTGGATTTGCGTTCAGGGCTAGGGTTAGAGTTAGGGAATGGCAAGGCTTAGGGCACAGGTGAGGGTACGGAAACGTGTGACGGTCAGGCTACGTGTTGACGCACGTGTCAGTGCCAGCGTACGGGCCAGGGGTAGGCAACGGCGTAAGGTAAGATGTAGGGCTGGTGGTTGGTTTCCGTTCCAGGCTAGGGTTAGGGTAAGGGAACGGCAAGGCTTAGGGCACAGGTGAGGGTACCGAAACGTGGGAGGGTCAGGCTACATGCTGACGCACGGTTCAGTGCCAGCGTATGGGCCAGGAATAAGTTACGGCGTAAGGAAAGGTGTAGGGCTGGTGGTGGGTTTCCGTTCGGGGCTAGGGTTAGGGTTAGGGAACGGCAAGGCTTAGGGCACAGGTGAGGGTACGGAAACGTGGGAGGGTCAGGCTACGTGCTGACGCACGGGTCAGTGCCAGCGTGCGGGTCAGTAGCAGTGTACGGCGTAAGGTATGGTGTAGGGCTGGTGGTGGGGTACTATTCAGGGCTAGGGTTAGGGTTAGGGAATGGCAAGCCTTAGGGCACAGGTGAGGGTACGGAAACGTGGGAGGGTCAGGCTATGTGCTGACGCACGGGTCAGTGCCAGCGTACGGGCCAGGAGTAGGCAACGGCGTAAGGTAAGGTGTAGGGCTGGTGGTTGGTTTCCGTTCCAGGCTAGGGTTAGGGTTAGGGAACGGCAAGGCTTAGGGCACAGGTGAGGGTACGGAAACGTGGGAGGTTCGGGCTACGTGCTGACGCACGGGTCAGTGCCAGCGTACGGGCCAGGAGTAGGCAACGGCGTAGGATAAAGTTTAGGGCTGGTGGTGGATTTGCGTTCTGGGCTAGGGTTAGGGCTAGGGAACGGCAAGGCTTAGGGCACAGGTCAGGGAACGGAAACGCGGGAGGGTAAGGCTACGTGCTGATGCACGGTTCAGTGCCAGAGTACAGGCCAGGAGTAGGCAACGGCGTAGGGTAAGGTGTAGGGCTGGTGGTGGGTTTCCGTTCCGGGCTAGGGTTAGGGTTATGGAACGGCAAGGCTTAGGGCAGAGGTGAGGGTACGGAAACGTGAGAGGGACGGGCTACGTGCTGACGCACGGGTCAGTGGCAGCGTACGGAACAGGGGTAGGCAACGGCATAGGATACAGTGTAGGGCTGGTGGTGGATTTGCGTTCAGGGCTAGGGTTAGGGTTAGCGAACGGCAAGGCTTAGGGCACAGGTGAGGGTATGGAAACATGGGAGGGACAGGCTACGTGCTGACGCACGGGTCAGTGCCCGCGTACGGGTCAGGAGTAGCGTACGGCGTAATGTAAGGTGTAGGGCTGGTGGTGGGTTTCTATTCTGGGCTAGGGTTAGGGTTAGGGAACGGCAAGGCTTAGGGCACAGGTGAGGGTACGGAAACTTGGGAGGGTCAGGCTACATGCTGACGCAATGTTCAGTGCCAGCGTACGGGCCAGGAATAGGGTACGGCGTAAGGTAAGGTGTAGGGCTGGTGGTGGGTTTCTAATCCGGGCTAGGGTTAGGGATAGGGAACGGCAAGGCTTAGGGCACAGGTGATCGTATGGAAACGTGGGAGGGTCAGGCTACGTGCTGACGCATGGGTCAGTGCCAGCGTACGCGTCAGCAGTAGGGTACGGCGTAAGGTAAGGTGTACGGCTGGTGGTGGGTTTCCGTTCCGGGCTAGGTTTAGGGTTAGGGAACGGCAAGGCTTAGGGCACAGGTGAGGGTACGGAAACTTGGGAGGGTCAGGCTACATGCTGACGCACTGTTCAGTGCCAGCGTACGGGCCAGGAATAGGGTACAGCGTAAGGTAAGGTGTAGGGCTGGTGTTGGGTTTCTAATCCGGTCTAGGGTTAGGGTTAGGGAACGGCAAGTCTTAGGGCAAAGGAGAGGGTACGGAAACGTGGGAGGGTCAGGCTACGTGCTGACGCACGGTTCAGTGCCAGCGTACGGGCCAGGAATAGGGTACGGCGTAAGGTAAGGTGTACGGCTGGTGGTGGGTTTCCGTTCCGGGCTAGGGTTAGGGTTAGGGAACGGCAAGGCTTAGGGCACAGGTGAGGTTACAGAAACGTGGGACTGTCAGGCTACGTGCTGACGCACGTGTCAGTGCCAGCGTACGGGCCAGGTGTAGGCAACGGCGTAAGGTAAGATATAGGGCTGGTGGTTGGTTTCCGTTCCAGGCTATGGTTAGGGTAAGGGAACGGCAAGGCTTAGGGCACAGGTGAGGGTACGGAAACTTGGGAGGGTCAGGCTACATGCTGACGCACTGTTCAGTGCCAGCGTACGGGCCAGGAATAGGGTACGGCGTAAGGTAAGGTGTAGGGCTGGTGGTGGGTTTCTAATCCGGTCTAGGGTTAGGGTTAGGGAACGGCAAGTCTTAGGGCAAAGGAGAGGGTACGGAAACGTGGGAGGGTCAGGCTACGTGCTGACGCACGGGTCAGTGCCAGCGTACGGGTCAGTAGCAGCGTACGGCGTAAGGTATGGTGTAGGGCTGGTGGTGGGTTACTATTCCGGGCTAGGGTTAGGGTTAGGGAATGGCAAGGCTTAGGGCACAGGTGAGGGTACGGAAACGTGGGAGGGTCAGGCTACGTGCTGACGCACGTGTCAGTGCCAGCGTACGGGCCAGGAGTAGGCAACGGCGTAAGGTAAGGTGTAGGGCTGGGGGTTGGTTTCCGTTCCAGGCTAGGGTTAGGGTTAGGGAACGGCAAGGCTTAGGGCACAGGTGAGGGTACGGAAACGTGGGACGGTCGGGCTATGTGCTGACGCACGGTTCAGTGCCAGCGTACGGGCCAGGAGTAGTCAACGGCGTAGGATAAAGTGTAGGGCTGGTGGTGGATTTGCGTTCTGGGCTAGGGTAAGGGTTAGGGAACCGCAAGGCTTAGGGCACAGGTCAGGGTACAGAAACGCGGGAGGGTAAGGCTATGTGCTGATGCACGGATCAGTGCCAGAGTACAGGCCAGGAGTAGGCAACGGCATAGGGTAAGGTGTAGGGCTGGTGGTGTGTTACCGTTCCGGGCTAGGTTTAGGGTCAGGGAACGGCAAGGCTTAGGGCACAGGTGAGGGTACGGAAACGTGGGAGGTTCAGGCTACGTGCTGACGCACGGGTCAGTGCCAGCGTACGGGTCAGTTGCAGCGTACGGCGTAAGGTATGGTGTAGGGCTGGTGGTGGGGTACTATTCCGGGCTAGGGTTAGGGTTAGGGAACGGCAAGTCTTAGGGCACAGGTGAGGGTACGGAAACGTGGGAGGGTCGGGCTACGTGCTGACGCACTGGTCAGTGCCAGCGTACGGGCCAGGAGAAGGCAACGGCATAGGATAAAGTGTAGGGCTGGTGGTGGATTTGCGTTCCTGGCTAGGGTTAGGGTTAGGGAACGGCAAGGCTTAGGGCACAGGTGAGGGAACGGAAACGTGGGAGGGTCAGGCTACGTGCTGACACACGGTTCTGTGCCAGCGTACGGGCCAGGAATAGGGAACGGCGTAAGTTAAGGTGTAGGGCTGGTGGTGGGTTTCCGTTCTGGGCTAGGGTTAGGGTTAGGGAACGTCAAGGCTTAGGGCACAGGTGAGGGTACGGAAACGTTGGAGGCTCAGACTACGTGCTGACGTATGGTTCAGTGCCAGCGTACGGGTCAGGAGTAGGATAAGGCGTAAGGTAAGGTGTAGGGCTGGTGGTGGGTTTCTATTCCGGGCTAGGGTTAGGGTTAGGGAAAGGCAAGGCTTAGGGCACAGGTGAGGTTACGGAAACGTTGGAGGGTCAGGCTACATGCTGACGCACGGTTCATTGCCAGCGTAGGGGCCAGGAATAGGTTACGGCGTAAGGTAAGGTGTAGGGCTGGTGGTGGGTTTCCGTTCCGGGCTAGGGTTATGGTTAGGGAACGGCAAGTCTTAGGGCACAGGTGAGGGTACTGAAACGTGGGAGGGTCAGGCTACGTGCTGACGCATGGGTCAGTGCCAGCGTACGGGCCAGGTGTAGGGTACGGCGTAAGGTAAAGTGTAGCGCTTGTGGTTGATTTCCTTTCCAGGCTAGGTTTAGGGTTAGGGAACGGCAAGGCTTAGGGCACAGGTGAGGGTACGGAAACGTGAGAGGGACGGGCTACGTGCTGACGCACGGGTCAGTGCCAGCGTACGGAACAGGAGTAGGCAACGGCATAGGATACAGTGTAGGGCTGGTGGTGGATTTGCGTTCAGGGCTAGGGTTAGGGTTAGGGAACGGCAAGGCTTAGGGCACAGGTGAGGGTATGGAAACTTGGGAGGGTCAGGCTACATTCTGACGCAATGTTCAGTGCCAGCGTACGGGCCAGGAATAGGGTACGGCGTAAGGTAAGGTGTAGGGCTGGTGGTGGGTTTCTAATCCGGGCTAGGGTTAGGGTTAGGGAAAGGCAAGTCTTAGGGCAAAGGAGAGGGTACGGAAACGTGGGAGGGTCATGCTACATGCTGACGCACGGTTCAGTGCCAGCGTACGGGCCAGGAATAGGGTACGGCGTAAGGTAAGGTGTACGGCTGGTGGTGGGTTTCCGTTCCTGGCTAGGGTTAGGGTTAGGGAACGGCAAGGCTTAGGGCACAGGTGAGGTTACAGAAACGTGGGACGGTCAGGCTACGTGCTGACGCATGTGTCAATGCCAGCATACGGGCGAGGAGTAGGCAACGGCGTAAGGTAAGGTGTACGGCTGGTGGTTGGTTTCCGTTCCAGGCTAAGGTTAGGGTTAGGGAACGGCAAGGCTTAGGGCACAGGTGATGGTACGGAAACGTGGGAGGGTCAGGCTACGTGCTGACGCACGTGTCAGTGCCAGCGTACGGGCCAGGGGTAGGCAACGGCGTAAGGTAAGATATAGGGCTGGTGGTGGGTTTCCGTTCCAGGCTAGGGTTAGGGTAAGGGAACGGCAAGGCTTAGGGCACAGGTTAGGGTACGGAAACGCGGGAGGGTAAGGCTACGTGCTGATGCACGGGTCAGTACCAGAGTACAGGCCAGTAGTAGGCAACGGCGTAGGGTAAGGTTTTGGGCTGGTGGTGGGATTCCTTTTCGGGCTAGGGTTAGGGTTAGGGAACCGCAGTGCTTAGCGCACAGGTGAGGGTACGGAGACGAGGGAGGGTCAGGCTACGTGCTGACGCACGGGTCAATGCCAGCGTACGGGCCAGGAGTAGGCAACGGCGTAAGGTAAGGTGTAGGGCTGGTGGTTGGTTTCTGTTCCAGGCTAGGGTTAGGGTTAGGGAACGGCAAGGCTTAGGGCACAGGTGAGGGTACGGAAACGTGGGAGGGTCAGGCTATGTGCTGACGCACGGGTCAGTGCCAGCGTACGGGCCAGGAGTAGGCAACGGCGTAAGGTAAGGTGTAGGGCTGGTGGTTGGTTTCCGTTCCAGGCTAGGGTTAGGGTTAGGGAACGGCAAGGCTTAGGGCACAGGTGAGGGTACGGAAACGTGGGAGGGTCGGGCTACGTGCTGACGCATGGGTCAGTGCCAGCGTACGGGCCAGGAGTAGGCAACGGCGTAGGATAAAGTGTAGGGCTGGTGGTGGGTTTCCGTTCCGGGCTAGGGTTAGGGTTAGGGAACGGCAAGGCTTAGGGCACAGGTCAGGGTACGGAAACTTGGGAGGGTCGGGCTACGTGCTGATGCACGGGTCAGTACCAGAGTACAGGCCAGTAGTAGGCAACGGCGTAGGGTAAGGTTTTGGGCTGGTGGTGAGATTCCATTCCGGGCTAGGTTTAGGGTTAGGGAACCGCAGGGCTTAGGGCACAGGTGAGGGTACGGAGACGAGGGAGGGTCTGGCTACGTGCTGACGCACGGGTCAATGCCAGCATACGGGCCAGGAGTAGGCAACGGCGTAAGGTAAGGTGTAGGGCTGGTGGTTGGTTTCTGTTCAAGGCTAGGGTTAGGGTTAGGGAACGGCAAGCCTTAGGGCACAGGTGAGGGTACGGAAACTTGGGAGGGTCGGGCTACATGCTGACGCACTGTTCAGTGCCAGCGTACGGGCCAGGAATACGGTACGGCGTAAGGTAAGGTGTACGGCTGGTGGTGGGTTTCCGTTCCGGACTAGGGTTAGGGTTAGGGAACGGCAAGGCTTAGGGCACAGGTGAGGTTACAGATACGTGGGACTGTCAGGTTACTTGCTGACGCACGTGTCAGTGCCAGCGTACGGGCCAGGTGTAGGCAACGGCGTAAGGTAAGATGTAGGGCTGGTGGTTGGTTTCCGTTCCAGGCTAGGGTTAGGGTAAGGGAACGGCAAGGCTTAGGGCACAGGTGAGGGTACGTAAACGTGGGAGGGTCAGGCTACGTGCTGACGCACGGGTCAATGCCAGCGTACGGGCGAGGAGTAGGCAACGGCGTAAGGTAAGGTTTAGGGCTGGTGGTGGGTTTCTGTTCCGGACTAGGGTTAGGGTTAGGGAACGGCAAGGCTTAGGGCACAGGTCAGGGTACGGAAACGCGTGAGGGTAAGGCTACGTGCTGAAGCACGGTTCAGTGCCAGAGTACAGGCCAGGATAGGCAACGGCGTAGGGTAAGGTGTAGGGCTGGTGGTGGGTTTCCGTTCCGGGCTAGGGTTAGGGTTAGGGAACGGCAAGGCTTAGGGCACAGGTGAGGGTACGGAAACGTGGGAGGGTCAGGCTACGTGCTGACGCACGGTTCAGTGCCAGCGTACGGGCCAGGAATAGGGTACGGCGTAAGGTAAGGTGTAGGGCTGGTGGTGGGTTTCTAATCCGGGCTAGGGTTAGGGTTAGGGAACGGCAAGTCTTAGGGCAAAGGAGAGGGTACGGAAACGTGGGAGGGTCAGGCTACGTGCTGACGCACGGTTCAGTGCCAGCGTACGGGCCAGGAATAGGGTACGGCGTAAGGTAAGGTGTACGGCTGGTGGTGGGTTTCCGTTCCGGGCTAGGGTTAGGGTTAGGGAACGGCAAGGCTTAGGGCACAGGTGAAGTTACAGAAACGTGGGACGGTCAGGCTACGTGCTGACGCACGTGTCAGTGCCAGCGTACGGGCCAGGGGTAGGCAACGGCGTAAGGTAAGATGTAGGGCTGGTGGTGGGTTTCCGTTCCAGGCTAGGGTTAGGGTAAGGGAACGGCAAGGCTTAGGGCACAGGTCAGGGTACGGAAACGCGGGAGGGTAAGGCTACGTGCTGATGCACGGGTCAGTACCAGAGTACAGGCCAGTAGTAGGCAACGGCGTAGGGTAAGGTTTTGGGCTGGTGGTGGGATTCCTTTTCGGGCTAGGGTTAGGGTTAGGGAACCGCAGTGCTTAGCGCACAGGTGAGGGTACGGAGACGAGGGAGGGTCAGGCTACGTGCTGACGCACGGGTCAATGCCAGCGTACGGGCCAGGAGTAGGCAACGGCGTAAGGTAAGGTGTAGGGCTGGTGGTTGGTTTCTGTTCCAGGCTAGGGTTAGGGTTAGGGAACGGCAAGGCTTAGGGCACAGGTGAGGGTACGGAAACGTTGGAGGGTCGGGCTACGTGCTGATGCACGGGTCAGTGCCAGCGTACGGGCCAGGAGTAGGCAACGGCGTAGGATAAAGTGTAGGGCTGGTGGTGGATTTGCGTTCCGGGCTAGGGTTAGGGTTAGGGAATGGCAAGGCTTAGGGCACAGGTGAGGGTACGGAAACGTGGGACGGTCAGGCTACGTGCTGACGCACGTGTCAGTGCCAGCGTACGGGCCAGGGGTAGGCAACGGCGTAAGGTAAGATGTAGGGCTGGTGGTTGCTTTCCGTTTCAGGTTAGGGTTAGGGTAAGGGAACGGCAAGGCTTAGGGCACAGGTGAGGGTACCGAAACTTGGGAGGGTCAGGCTACATGCTGACGCACGGTTCAGTGCCAGCGTATGGGCCAGGAATAAGTTACGGCGTAAGGTAAGGTGTAGGGCTGGTGGTGGGTTTCCATTCGGGGCTAGGGTTAGGGTTAGGGAACGGCAAGGCTTAGGGCACAGGTGAGGGTACGGAAACGTGGGAGGGTCAGGCTACGTGCTGACGCACGGGTCAGTGCCAGCGTGCGGGTCAGTAGCAGCGTACGGCGTAAGGTATGGTGTAGGGCTGGTGATGGGTTACTATTCCGGGCTAGGGTTAGGGTTAGGGAATGGCAAGGCTTAGGGCACAGGTGAGGGTACGGAAACGTGGGAGGGTCAGGCTATGTGCTGACGCACGGGTCAGTGCCAGCGTACGGGCCAGGAGTAGGCAACGGCGTAAGGTAAGGTGTAGGGCTGGTGGTTGGTTTCCGTTCCAGGCTAGGGTTAGGGTTAGGGAACGGCAAGGCTTAGGGCACAGGTGAGGGTACGGAAACGTGGGAGGGTCGGGCTACGTGCTGACGCACGGGTCAGTGCCAGCGTACGGGCCAGGAGTAGGCAACGGCGTAGGATAAAGTGTAGGGCTGGTGGTGGATTTGCGTTCTGGGCTAGGGTTAGGGTTAGGGAACGGCAAGGCTTAGGGCACATGTCAGGGAACGAAAACGCGGGAGGGTAAGGCTACGTGCTGATGCACGGTTCAGTGCCAGAGTACAGGCCAGGAGTAGGCAACGGCGTAGGGTAAGGTGTAGGGCTGGTGGTGGGTTTCAGTTCCGGGCTAGGGTTAGGGTTAGGCAACGGCAAGTCTTAGGGCAGAGGTGAGGGTATGGAAACGTGAGAGGGACGGGCTACGTGCTGCCGCACGGGTCAGTGGCAGCGTACGGAACAGGAGTAGGCAACGGCATAGGATACAGTGTAGGGCTGGTGGTGGATTTGCGTTCAGGCCTACTGTTAGGGTTAGGGAATGGCAAGGCTTAGGGCACAGGTGAGGGTATGGAAACGTGGGAGGGTCAGGCTACGTGCTGACGCACGGGTCAGTGCCAGCGTACGGGTCAGGAGTAGGGTACGGCGTAATGTAAGGTGTAGGGCTGGTGGTGGGTTTCTATTCCGGGCTAGGGTTAGGGTTAGGGAACGGCAAGGCTTAGGGCACAGGTGAGGGTACGGAAACTTGGGAGGGTCAGGCTACATGCTGACGCAATGTTCAGTGCCAGCGTACGGGCCAGGAATAGGGTACGGCGTAAGGTAAGGTGTAGGGCTGGTGGTGGGTTTCTAATCCGGGCTAGGGTTAGGGTTAGGGAACGGCAAGTCTTAGGGCAAAGGAGACGGTACGGAAACGAGGGAGGGTCAGGCTACATGCTGACGCACGGTTCAGTGCCAGCGTACGGGCCAGGAATAGGGTACGGCGTAAGGTAAGGTGTACGGCTGGTGGTGGGTTTCCGTTACGGGCTAGGGTTAGGGTTAGGGAACGGCAAGGCTTAGGGCACAGGTGAGGTTACAGAAACGTGGGACTGTCAGGCTACGTGCTGACGCACGTGTCAGTGCCAGCATACGGGCCAGGTGTAGGCAACGGCGTAAGGTAAGATGTAGGGCTTGTGGTTGGTTTCCGTTCCAGGCTATGGTTAGGGTAAGGGAACGGCAAGACTTAGGGCACAGGTGAGGGTACGGAAACTTGGGAGGGTCAGGCTACATGCTGACGCACTGTTCAGTGCCAGCGTACGGGCCAGGAATAGGGTACGGCGTAAGGTAAGGTGTAGGGCTGGTGGTGGGTTTCTAATCCGGTCTAGGGTTAGGGTTAGGGAACGGCAAGTCTTAGGGCAAAGGAGAGGGTACGGAAACGTGGGAGGGTCAGGCTACGTGCTGACGCACGGTTCAGTGCCAGCGTACGGGTCAGTAGCAGCGTACGGCGTAAGGTATGGTGTAGGGCTGGTGGTGGGTTACTATTCCGGGCTAGGGTTAGGGTTAGGGAATGGCAAGGCTTAGGGCACAGGTGAGGGTACGGAAACGTGGGAGGGTCAGGCTACGTGATGACGCACGTGTCAGTGCCAGCGTACGGGCCAGGAGTAGGCAACGGCGTAAGGTAAGGTGTAGGGCTGGTGGTTGGTTTCCGTTCCAGGCTAGGGTTAGGGTTAGGGAACGGCAAGGCTTAGGGCACAGGTGAGGGTACGGAAACGTGGGACGGTCGGGCTATGTGCTGACGCACGGGTCAGTGCCAGCGTACGGGCCATGAGTAGGCAACGGCGTAGGATAAAGTGTAGGGCTGGTGGTGGATTTGCGTTCTGGACTAGGGTTAGGGTTAGGGAACGGCAAGGCTGAGGGCACAGGTCAGGGTACAGAAACGCGGGAGGGTAAGGCTATGTGCTGATGCACGGTTCAGTGCCAGAGTACAGGCCAGGAGTAGGCAACGGCATAGGGTAAGGTGTAGGGCTCGTGGTGGGTTTCCGTTCCGGGCTAGGGTTAGGGTCAGGGAACGGCAAGGCTTAGGGCACAGGTGAGGGTACGGAAACGTGGGAGGGTCAGGCTACGTGCTGACGCACGTGTCAGTGCCAGCGTACGGGTCAGTTGCAGCGTACGGCATAAGGTATGGTGTAGGGCTGGTGGTGGGTTACTATTCCGGGCTAGGGTTAGGGTTAGGGAATGGCAAAGCTTAGGGCACAGGTGATGGTACGGAAACGTGGGAGGGTCAGGCTACGTGCTGACGCACGTGTCAGTGCCAGCGTACGGGCCAGGAGTAGGCAACGGCGTAAGGTAAGGTGTACGGCAGGTGGTTGTTTTCCGTTCCAGGCTAGGGTTAGGGTTAGGGAACGGCAAGTCTTAGGGCACAGGTGAGGGTACGGAAAAGTGGGAGGGTCAGGCTATGTGCTGACGCACGGTTCAGTGCCAGCATACGGGCCAGGAATAGGGAAAGTCGTAAGGTAAGGTATAGGGCTGGTGGTGGGTTTCCGTTCCGGGCTAGGGTTAGGGTTAGGGAACGGCAAGGCTTAGGGCACAGGTCAGGGTACGGAAACGCGTGAGGGTAAGGCCACGTGCTAATGCACGGGTCAGTGCCGGAGTACAGGCCAGTAGTAGGCAACGGCGTAAGGTAAGGTGTAGGGCTGGTGGTTGGTTTCCGTTCCAGGCTAGGGTTAGTGTTAGGGAACGGCAAGGCTTAGGGCACAGGTGAGGGTACGGAAACGTGGGAGGGTCGGGCTACGTGCTGACGCACTGGTCAGTGCCAGCGTACGGGCCAGGAGTAGGCAACGGCATAGGATAAAGTGTAGGGCTGGTGGTGGATTTGCGTTCCTAGCTAGGGTTAGGGTTAGGGAACGGCAAGGCTTAGGGCACAGGTGAGGGAACGGAAACGTGGGAGGGTCAGGCTACGTGCTGACATATGGTTTTGTGCCAGCGTACGGGTCAGGAGTAGGGTACGGCGTAATGTAAGGTGTAGGGCTGGTGGTGGGTTTCTATTCCGGGCTAGGGTTAGGGTTAGGGAACGGCAAGGCTTAGGGCACAGGTGAGGGTACGGAAACTTGGGAGGGTCAGGCTACATGCTGACGCAATGTTCAGTGCCAGCGTACGGGCCAGGAATAGGGTACGGCGTAAGGTAAGGTGTAGGGCTTGTGGTGGGTTTCTAATCCGGGCTACGGTTAGGGTTAGGGAACGGCAAGTCTTAGGGCAAAGGAGACGGTACGGAAACGTGGGAGGGTCAGGCTACATGCTGACGCACGGTTCAGTGCCAGCGTACGGGCCAGGAATAGGGTACGGCGTAAGGTAAGGTGTACGGCTGGTGGTGGGTTTCCGTTCCGGGCTAGGGTTAGGGTTAGGGAACGGCAAGGCTTAGGGCACAGGTGAGGTTACAGAAACGTGGGACGGTCAGGCTACGTGCTGACGCATGTGTCAATGCCAGCATACGGGCGAGGAGTAGGCAACGGCGTAAGGTAAGGTGTACGGCTGGTGGTTGGTTTCCGTTCCAGGCTAAGATTAGGGTTAGGGAACGGCAAGGCTTAGGGCACAGGTGAGGGTACGGAAACGTTGGAGGGTCGGGCTACGTGCTGATGCACGGGTCAGTGCCAGCGTACGGGCCAGGAGTAGGCAACGGCGTAGGATAAAGTGTAGGGCTGGTGGTGGATTTGCGTTCCGGGCTAGGGTTAGGGTTAGGGAACTGCAAGGCTTAGGGCTCAGGTGAGGGAACGGAAACGTGGGAGGGTCAGGCTACGTGCTGACGCACGGTTCAGTGCCAGCGTACGGGCCAGGAATAGGGAACGGCGTAAGTTAAGGTGTAGGGCTGGTGGTGGGTTTCCGTTCCGGGCTAGGGTTAGGGTTAGGGAACAGCAAGGCTTAGAGTACAGGTCAGGGTACGGAAACGCGGGAGGGTAAGGCTACGTGCTCATGCGCAGGTCAGTGCCAGAGTACACGCCAGTAGTAGGCAACGGCGTAGGGTAAGGTTTTGGGATGGTGGTGGGTTTCAATTCCGGGCTAGTGTTAGGGTTAGGGAACCGAAAGACTTAGGGCACAGGTGAGGGTACGGAGACGTGGGTGGGTCAGGCTACGTGCTGACGCACGGGTCAATGCCAGCGTACGGGCCAGGAGTAGGCAACGGCGTAAGGTATGGTGTAGGGCTTG
Source organism: Mesoplodon bidens (assembly GCF_964165515.1). Classification (NCBI taxonomy): domain Eukaryota; kingdom Metazoa; phylum Chordata; class Mammalia; order Artiodactyla; family Ziphiidae; genus Mesoplodon; species Mesoplodon bidens. Next base: position 601,068 of record NW_027671711.1, on the reverse strand, counting down.
TGGTTGGTTTCCGTTCGGGGATAGGGTTAGGGTTAGGGAACGGCAAGGCTTAGGGCACAGGTGAGCGTACGGAAACTTGGGAGGGTCAGGCTACATTCTGACGCACTGTTCAGTGCCAGCGTACGGGCCAGGAATAGGGTACGGCGTAAGGTAAGGTTTAGGGCTGGTGGTGGGTTTCTAATCCGGGCTAGGGTTAGGGTTAGGGAACGGCAAGTCTTAGGCAAAGGAGAGGGTACGGAAACGTGGGAGGGTCAGGCTACGTGCTGACGCACTGTTCGGTGCCAGCGTACGTGCCAGGAATAGGGTACGGCGTAAGGTAAGGTGTACGGCTGGTGGTGGGTTTCCGTTCCGGGCTAGGGTTAGGGTTAGGGAACCGCAAGGCTTAGGGCACAGGTGAGGTTACAGAAACGTGGGACGGTCAGGCTACGTGCTGATGCACGTGTCAGTGCCAGCGTACGGGCCAGGTGTAGGCAACGGCGTAAGTTAAGATGTAGGGCTGGTGGTTGGTTTCCGTTCCAGGCTAGGGTTAGGGTAAGGGAACGGCATGGCTTAGGGCACAGGTGAGGGTACCGAAACGTGGGAGGGTCAGTCTACATGCTGACGCACGGTTCAGTGCCAGCGTACGGGCCAGGAATAAGTTACGGCGTAAGGTAAGGTGTAGGGCTGATGGTGGGTTTCCGTTCCGGGCTATGGTTATGGTTAGGGAACGGCAAGGCTTAGGGCACAAGTGAGGGTACTGAAACGTGGGAGGGTCAGGCTACGTGCTGACGCATGCGTCCGTGCCAGCGTACGGGCCAGGAGTAGGGTACGGCGTAAGGTAAAGTGTAGCGCTTGTGGTTGATTTCCTTTCCAGGCTAGGTTTAGGGTTAGGGAACGGCAAGGCTTAGGGCACAGGTGAGGGTACGGAAACGTGAGAGGGACGGGCTACGTGCTGACGCACGGGTCAGTGCCAGCGTACGGAACAGGAGTAGACAACGGCAGAGGATAGAGTGTAGGGCTGGTGGTGCATTTGCGTTCAGGGCTAGGGATAGGGTTAGGGAACGGCAAGGCTTAGGGCACAGGTGAGGG